>NC_061863.1:27650546-28015588 GCF_907164915.1 Impatiens glandulifera
AAGAACATCTAATTCCGTTGAGTATAGTGACCTTAGTGATTTTTCCAAGTTGAGTGTCTTTCTAGAATTTCTTCAATAAATAACACCTCAAATACACTTGATTTGGGAGTTTTTCAATTAATAACACACCTTGCTTTAGCATGACGTCAATACAAACTATTTTTTGAATTCTTTGGTGTGCAACCAGCTGCGGGGACCTCTATTGGCCCGCTCTTATCTCGCCCAGTTCAACTCAGTTTTTGACATTTTTACCATTTTGATTGCATTCTTCACAAATTTGCTAACATTAATATTATACTCAAAATTCATGATTTTTTTAACAGGTCAATATGAACATCTCAGGTTTTCTGAATTCCGACTCTTTATGAAAAATGATGTTTAGACAAACAAAGAAGCCCCAAACTAGTTGTTTGGTACATTTTGTCCATTGACAATATTGCACTCAAAGTTCATTATTTTTCAAGATGGTTTCTAAACGTATGAAAATATATGAAACTTGAGTATTTTGAGAAATTTGCGTTTCGAACGCTACTCAAGGGTTACTTTAAGCCAATTTCTAAAAAGTAAATTTTAATTTGTGCTCCCGCGGTCCAATAATCAAGTATGAACATCATACTAAACCGGGCTGATTTATTTTTATTCTGGGGTCTGAAATTTGAGTGTCTATAGAGTGTAAAAATGAGGTTTCTACAGAATGATCACTTAGATAGAGTTTTGGAAAAACATCTCGATTAGTTAAAACGTGTGTCGAAGCTTTATTAAATAGGAACCGATTTTGTGAACCCAAAATGTAAAATGACAAACTAGAGAAGGAAAGATACAACCTGAAGTCGTGCCTTTTCTGTCATGCTTTACATTTCTTTACCTCATGTGTTTGAAGAATTACATGCGTAGCTGTAGCAAGATTATTGCAGAATACTTGCAAGAAGCAATAACACATGCAAAAATATCAATATATCCAAAGCATAAGTTTTGTAACTTATTGCTTTTTAATCCCATGTAAGATCATAGAAAAATATCCTTCAACCATGTATTACGTAGAGACCACATGAACATCTGCAAGGCAATACTTTTTGATAGTTCTACTTGTGTATTGATTTTGAGGAGTGCATCTTGTGTAGTACAAAATTTTCGATATCAATCAATAATAAATTTACAACTATGAGTTTCCATATGTCTTGTGCTTTGTCAATTACTTAGTCATGGAGACTGATGAATTATGTCGATGATAGAGGTGAAGTCCAAGTCATGTTGACCTGAACTCATGCTCAGATTAGAAGTTGATCTTGGTCGTCAAGGTTTCCAATATTCCGAAATAATGAATGCCTACCAGTGATCCTATTGTTTCTAATTTGACTATACCGAGTTCTCATATCGAAGAGATAATGAGAGACTACTCAGGACAAAGAGTTCTAATATCAAACAGATGATGAGAGACTTCTAGGGACAAAGAGTTCTCATATCGAACGAAATATGTGGAGCTGTTGAGGACATACTAAGTTCTCATATTGATGTGATGATGATGAACTACTAAAGACATTGAAATATAATATCAATGTGATGATGAGGAACTACTAGAGATATTTAATTCACATATTGATGCGATAATGAGTATCTGCTAGAAACAAAGAGTTCTCATATCAATGCAATGATGAGGAACTACTGGAAACAATGAATAATTATAACAATGCGATGATGATGAACTACTGAAAAAATGAGTTCTCATGTAGAAGAGATGATGAGGAAATTTTGGAGACATTAAGTTCTCATGTCTATGCGATGATGAGAGACTGTTGGAGATATTGTGTTCTCATATTGATGCGATGATGAGAGACTATTGGAAACCAATGAGTTCTCATATTCAAGAGATGATGAGAAACTAATGGGAACACTAAGTTCTTATATAAATGAGATGATGATGATGTGCCAAAAAACTTTGAGTGCTCATATCGATGCGATGATAATATGCTGCTAGAAAATACTGAGTTCTCATATCGAAGATATAATGACAGACTATGGAAACATTGAGTTCTCATATCAACGTGATGATAGACTACCATAAACAACGAGCTCTCATATCAAAGAGAAGATGAGAGACTACTAGAGACACTGATTTCTCATATCAAAGAGATAATAAGAGACTATTGGAAACATTGAGTACACATATCGACGTGATGATTAGAGACTGTTGGAAACAATGAGTTCTCATATGAAAGAGATGATGATAGACTGTTAGAGATACTGAGTTCTCATATCGAAGAGATTATGAGAGACTGCTGAAAACATTGAGTTCTCATATTGACGTGATGATAAGAGATTGTTGGAAATAATGAGTTCTAATATCGACCGATGATGAGAGATTGCCGAAGACAATTTGAGTTCTTAAATCAAAGAGATAATGAGAGACTACTTGAGAAATATTGATTTCTCATATCAACGTGATGATGAGAGATTTCTAGAAACAATGACATCTCATAACGAAGAGATGATGAGAGACTTCTAGAGACCCAAATTTCTCATATCGAAGAGATATTGCTAGAATCATTGAGTTTTCATATCGAGATGATGATGAGAGACTGGTGGAAATAATGAATTCTCATATCGATCAATGACAAGAGATCGTTGAAGACAACTTGAGTTCTCATATCAAAGAGGTAAAGAGATACTGTTAGAAATATTGAGTTCTCATATCGATGTGATGATGAAAGACTACTAGAAACAATAAGTTCTCATACCGACCGTTGATGAGAGATTGTTGAAGACAACTTGAGTTCTCATATTAATGCGATGATGAGAGGCTGCTGAGAAACATTATGTTTTCATATCGATGTGTTGATGAAGAAATGCATCAATGATGAGTTTTTATATCGATGCGATGATGAGGAACTACTGATCGCTTTATGATCCCACTTTTGGGATCAACATAAAATCATAATTCATGAACATCCATTAGATGATATTCATGATAGAGCAAGATTGTATATAAACGCATTATCTTTATCACATGGAGAATGGATAATGTTCAAGAACACGTAATCTGTTGTTGTTTTCTAAAACTTCAATTCGGGTTTCAACAAAGAGTTGTCACTATCTTAGAAAAGAAAAAAAATGAATCTAGCACACAAAGATCGTAGAACCAAGCATTTATGACATGGTAATGCGAACTGAATGCATCTAAAGAGAAATATCATTCCTCTTTATTTCTTTTTGACATCTCAAATGATTAAGAATCCATCACAGAGTTTGATAGAACTTTCATTTTCCCAAAAAACACAAAGGTGAATCTAGTATGCGAAGGCGGTAGATTCAAGCAACTATGACCTGACAAAGCGAACTAAGTGCATTTAGAGAGTATTATCATGTCTCTTTATTTCAAAATGACATCTCTAAAGATGATTACTAAGAGTTATCAGTGTTCAAGAACCGATTTTACACTACAAAGGTTATGAGGAAGAAATTCATTATGGGCCTATCGACGTGCCATAAAAGAATTTGAAAGAGTGCGCCTAAGCTAAGCTAGGGTGAATAGTACCAACACTACTTTAGGAATATGTTCTCAAGGTGAATTGAGGATTCACTTGATTTTTTATTATAGCATTTAGTGTGAACCGGGTAAATATGGGCATGACTTCGCTGGTGTTCTGATGATTTCATGCATGCTGTAAATAAATACTCCTAATATACTAGGGTGTTTTGATTTTCAGGATGCATGAATGCATGCTTGGCTTGGGTCCCAAATGGGAAATTCTATTATTTACTAAGATTTGAAATAATGAATGAAATGTTTTCAAATTCAATACTCTTAGTATGAACTAGAGTGTTTCAGAATTTTGCGATGCATGATGCAAGCTTGAAAATTTCTCTAGTGAGGACTAGGGTAATTTTTGCTTTCTAGACACAAAAGTTAGTGAAGATCTTGATCTCGTCGCTAAGTGATTAGATTTAGATTGAAACATATTTAACATTTTAAAACTCGTGAAAAGTTTTGGATAGTTTTTAGGAAATTGAATTCAAATCGCTTTTCTTTTTCTCGATATGAATAGAGTTACCTAAAGTAAGTTATCCATTTTTTTGCAAGCAATCACTTTTAGAAATTGTTATTTTGATAACCGGAGTTTGACTCTTAGTGATGTTTCCGAATCCTTGACTATTTGTCTTTTGGCCAGATATTTTGGAATTTTATTTGCTCTAGTGTTCTCTTTTCTTCTTTCTTATTTTCTTCTTGTTTCCCTCTTTTTTTTACGATAAACATCCTTGTAAAGTCTAAACCTATGCGAGCTTATACTCGGGGTGTTTGATTGAATTGATACGCTTAGTAAATATGCTAGCGGTGATTTTAAAACCTTAACCACTATGAGTATGCTATATTTGTTATAACAACTTGGGTTTATTTGGCCGAATCGACACACATAACGAGATTGTCTGGCGGTGATATCATAACATCGACCTTCACAGAAGTATTTATTGTTGTATTTTTCTATTATATTTTATTTGAAATATCATCAATATATCTGGCATATATACATACATAGCTATATTAGCCACTCATGTTTTCACTGCCTCAACCTTGTGATGAATATTTTGCTCACTAACTCTTTTACTTTGTTGTCTAGTATTTCAAGTCAGTCTCTCTTTTTATTCTTTTTTTCTTTTCTAGAAGTCATACAATTTTTCATAATCTGCTCAGTTTTGAGACTAAGACCGAATGTCATTGAACTTCATAGAGTCTAAGAAATTTTTTAAGTGATTTGTAAGACACTAGATGGAACTAAAACATTTAATCATTCACATGAATTTTAAGGAGGTTTTTAAACTCTCTTTGCACTAGAAACGGTTCTTTGTTTAAGATCTAGTATTACAACTTACTTATTTTTATTGTATCCTTAATGATTTCTAATGGGAGAGATCTTAATCATCTTCACTTTAGAGAGACAAGATTTCTACAAATTTGACAGAACATATTTAATAAGCTGCCTACCTAACCTCGTGGAAGAAGAATCAGGTCCAGAGGTAGTTCCATTTTTTTTCGAAACCAAATGAAATTTTTTAAAAATTCAGACCTTAGCATGATGTTGAATGATTTAAAACATTTTGAAATGATCATTACACAATGATTACGATTTATGTAATGATATACAATTCACCCTTGATCAAGTGAATGATACATGTGATGCCAATAATATTTATGCATTTTTCCTTGAAAAATGCCCTTAATATGAAATGGGGTCTTAGACTTTCATTTATGAAAATGAAGAATTTAGATGGAATGGACCAAACCTGTCGAGAGGTTGCCTACATATCCCTATAAACAGGGAATTAGGTCCACATGTAGTTCGATTTGAGAGAATTGAAAACCATGATAGAAAAAGAATCACCATAGTGTTCAAAGTTGATTGATTTTAAAGGGAGTTTAAGGCTTCCACCTTAACAAGGCTAAAAGGGTTTTGAGGACAAGTTCAAAAGGATTACCTTTATGTTCACATATGAAGGATTTTGAAACAAGTGTTGAGGTTCCCACCTTAGTAATGCTGAAAGATTTCGAGGGTAATTTCAAGAAAGATTACCTTAGCGTTCAAAGCTGAATGAGTTGGACACAAATTTTGAGGTTCCGACCTTAGTGATGCTAAAGGTTTTCGAGGGCAATCTCAAATGGATTACCTTAGCATTTAGAGATGAAGGATTTGGACACAAGTTTTAAGGCTTCGACCTTAGCAATGTTGAATGGTTTTGAGGGCAAGCTTAAAAGGGATTACCTTAGCGTTCAAAGCTGAAGTATTTTGGAATAAGTTTTGAGGCTCCCACCTTAGCGATGCTGAAGGGTTTCGAGGGAAAACTCAAAAGGATTACCTTAGCGTTCTGAGATGAAGGATTTCAAAAGGATTTTGATCATACTCATAATCTAAGACATATTAAGAGTCAACATACCACATGGATGTATAAACATACTTAACCATTGGGTTAGAGGGTATCATCTAAGAAGGTTTTGATGCATTTTTCAAAAAAATGCCCTTAGTGTACATTAGGGAGAAAATAAAACTTTTCTTTAGTGCAACAAATGAAAGACAAGACCCATTCTATTTTCTAAAACTCTCTACATGAAATCAAATTGTTTTTCTTTCATTTAGAATGTAACGCACTAGGGTAAAATTTGTAGTAACTAGGCTAAATATATTGATGATTTTCCTATTGAAATGTTAATATGTGATCGATTGAGGAAAGATTCGTAACGAGCCGTTAGATGAGATATTTGTTGTACATGCATTTTTAAAAAATAAATTCCCTTAGTATGTTTAAGGGTTTAATAAAAATCTGCAAAAAGGATATCCCGAGTACAAGGAGTAAGGAAATAAAAATTTGCAACGGTCCTAAAAAGAATTAGGAATCTTGCAAGATTTAAGGTATAATCTGATATCTTAACTTTCCTAGGATGATCAGGAAGCTTTGCACTATAATTCAATTTACTAGGAAAAGGAACTTGACAATTAGAATTTCGCACATGGAAATGACTTGCTTGAGAAAAACTCTTAACAACTATCTTGAAGAGCATTGTGTATTCTTTCTTGGGGCACCCTTAGTAAGATTAGGAATCTTGCATAAGAATGTGACTCGCCGAGAGAAAAACATTCCCCGGAGACATAAGATTTGCCGAGAGAAAAACATCTAGTGGGGAAAGTATCTCTAATAACAATTATAAGTTATGAGATGCAATAATGGAGTGATAAAAATTCCTAACTTTATGTGTTTCAGTTTTCTCTATTGAGACATAAGATTTCTTAAGTTTATCAAGATTATATGGAGTAGAGATTCTTGAAGTTAAACGTACATCTCACCGGAGAAAACTTGCTTGATGATGTAAGGTCCTTTCCATTATGGTTGGAACTTCCCCCTTGGATCCTAATGTTCTCGATTTTTGCGAAGGACTAGGTCTCCGACTACTAGATGTCGAGGATTGACCTTCTTTATTAAAGTTTTGACATGCGTCATTGATAGACTTGTGTTTTGCACAAGGCATCAAACCTTTTGTCTTCCAAGAGAGACAATTGATCGTATCTAAATCTAAGGTAGTCTTCATCAATGACATGACTTTCTAAGAGTACCCTAATAGTGGGTATCTCGAGTTCAATGAGTTGAATAACCTCCATGCCATAGACCAATGAACAAGTAGTTTCTCTTGTAGACGTCCGAGCGTTCGCTCAATAACTCCACAAAGCATAAGGGAGTTTCTCCCTGTATTTTGTGTGGTCTTCTTTAATATAGAGATCACATTGTTGTTCACAGCTTCAACCACTTATTAGTCCGGGTCTATATGGTGAAGAATTGTGATGCTCAATTTGAATTCTTCCAAGTGCTCGAGTACCTTGAATTGGAAATGCCAAACGTTATCATAGATCACCAAATGGGGATTCCTTATCAATTAATCAATTGTTCAGGATGAACTTTTCCATGTGGGAGGAGTTGAGGATCTTGAAAGATGACGCATCAACTCATTTGGTAAAATAGTTTACATCGACTAGAACAAATTCATGACCATTAGAGGTGTGGGGGTGAATCTTTTCGACGATGTTGATCCCCCACTTTCGATAGATTCATCAAACACAATATTGGATGATTATTTGACAGTTAAATTTTTCTTATTATACACTCTATAAGATTTACTAACTACAGAATATCCTAACATAATACCAACATCAGATTTGGCATCAAATGCGGTCAAATAATTCTTGTCATTATTATGAATGTAACACATACAACCAAAGATCTTAAAAACTAGATGTTAGGAGCTTTTCCATGGTAAATCTAATAAGGAGTCTTTTTAAATCTTTTATTAATCATTGACCGATTTTGAGTATGACATGTTGTGTTGATGGCCTCTACACAAAGCTTTTGAGCCACTCTAGAGTCAGCTATCATAGATTTGGCCGCTTCTTTAAGGGTTTTATTTCTCCTTTCTTCTAAGCCATTTTCTATAGAGTTATGGCACTAGATAGCTCGTATCTAATACCAGATTCCTCAAGATAACATGATATAGTCTTGTTAGTGAACTCAGTACCCTTATCACTTCTAATTTTTTTGACGCTTACCGATTTTTTATTTTGCACTCTTTTAAGCATTTTAATCAAATTAGGAGTAGCATGATCTTTAGAAGTTAGGAAAATAACCCAAGTAAACGTAGAGTTGTCATCAATAATTACTAAGGTATATCTCATGCTTCCTAAATTGGTTACCTTAACTGGAGCGAAAAGATCAATATGCAAGACTTCTAAGCATCTTTCAGACTGAATGTTACCTTTACTTTGAAAAGTTGACTTGATCTATTTTCCTATCTAGCAAGAAGAACAAACATTATCTTTAGAAAACATCAATTTGGGAATTCCTTCAACTAGATCTTTTAAACATATAATGTTAATAGTCTTAAAGTTTAGATGAGTAAGTCTCTTATGCCAAAACCAATTTTGATCTTTCTTAGCTAACATGCAAATAGAATTAGGTGACTTGTTTTTTCAGTTGACTTTATAAACATTACATGTCCTATGCCTTGTCAATAGGGTAGTTCCCTGTTGATAATTGACTATGAATGTTTGCTTATGAAATTCAATAATATATCATATATATCACATTTGACTTATACTAATCAAGTTATATCACATATTTTCAACAAGTAGCACGTTGTTTATGGTGAGGTTACCTTGGACAATCTTACCATTGGAGTTATCACCGAATGTGATTCTTGATCTAGATTCATTCACAACGTTGGTTGGAAGCTTGCTATTTCCGGTCATGTGCCTTGAGCATCCACTATTCAAGCATTATTCTGAATCCTTCAGAAATCTGACTTGTTTAACCTGCAAATAAAACTATTTATACCCTTTGGTACCCACATTTAATTGGGTCCACGGTTGATCAGTCCTTTGGGGATCCATACTTGTGTTATTTTGATGAATTTCCTAGTGTTAATCTTAATAATTCTACATGCACTAGGCTTGACATCTCTCTATCTGCCTTTCGATGAGTCATAATATTTTAAGGATGAGTTATGATGGTACCTCCTTTATCGCTTGTCATGTTCATGTCCAACCGACCGACTAACTTTCCTTCTCTCAGGATTATGCCACTATGACTTGTGAGTTGGCTCCACATATTCTAGTTGCTTTTAGGTATTGACTCATTTGCATCGTGACTTGACACATACGAGTGAACTCTTCAAATGCAAAGTCAAATACCTCTTCATCATTGTCCATGAAGCATTAGATTTTTTCATAATCACTATCACTTGATTCTGAATCACTTTGAGCCCACTTGGTTTTGCTTTCCTCTGCCAATATTGCTTTCTTATCCTTATTGTGATTGGATGATTTATGATCCTCCTTATGTTTATGATTGGCTGGCTTCTTGTCGTCTCTCCATTGCTTCCGATATTCCGACTTGTAATTACCTAAAGTATCACAGTTAAAACAACGAATATTAGCCTTATAATCATTAGAGTTATTGTTGTTGTTGAAAGATGAGTTGGATTGATTCTTCTTTATGAATCTTCCAAACTTCTTGACAGGTAAGGCCATCGCATCTTTGTTAAACTGCTCAGCTGACTTGATGGGTGATGGGTTGCTGACTCCATAGAGGATACCAACGCTCTAGTCACGTTCGAGGATGAGGGATCATCTTCATTCCTTGATTTCATCTCAAACTCACAAGCTTTTAGATCGTCGAACATGTCGTGCAACTGCATCTTGTGGAAATTTCTAGACTACTTCATCACTATTGTCCTAACATCCCAAGTGGTGGGAAGAGCTTTCAACGCATTGACTATGATTTTTTTGTTTCCATAAACCTTTCCCAAAATGGAAAGTTCATTGACAATGCTAGTGAAACGTTCGTCAAATTCGTTCATCATTTCTCTGGGACGCATTATGATGTTATCGAATTTCTGAGTGGGAACAATGATTTTGTTCTCTCTGGTTTGTTTGTTGCCCTCATTGAGTTGAAGAATCTTCTCCCATACTTCCTTGGCGGTGGAACATGCTCTAATCTTTGCAAACATTTTCTTGTCCAGACTTCTATATGTGGCATTCTTGGCCAAGTTATCAAGTTTTTCTTCCATTTATCATCATTAGTCCACTCACATCTTTCATTCTCAATCTTGATCGAGTCGTCAGTGATGACATACCAAATGTCATCGTCTTACGAGGCCAAATACACATGCATGTGTAGCTTCCAATCAATGAAGTCTTCACTTCGGAACATGGGGGGCTTGTCGGATGAAGACATGATGATATTCGAATGCTTGGGGAATAGAAACAATCTGATCGGATACCACTTGTTAGGATTAGGTGCAACAATAGAGACGGGGTCTCACTATGTTGAACGCTTACACACTTTGGTTTGATATTAACTCTGTTAGAAGTTAATATTAATTTCTATTCTTCCCAAGTCGTCACAAAATCTTGAACAAAGTTCAAGTGAGTAACTGTTTGTTTAGACTTGAAACAATAAGTGAATGAGATTGAAAGGATGTCAGAGTAAAAACTCTTACGTCACCCTTTTTCTCAACATTGAGAAGGATATTCACTAGAAGATTGTAAGGATTTTATGCTCTTGAATACAACACTTGTAAAAACCCAGTCGAACAACTAAGACTTAGACATTGTCTTTTTCCGAACTCCTAGCACACGACACTCTATTGAACATAAACAAATTATGTCAACTTATAATACTGAAGACTCACATAAAATAAACAGTATGTAATAAAACATTAACACTCCAGTAAACTTGTAAGGTTTTAGTACATTGAGAGTTTGAGAGAGTAGTGAAAAAACTAGTGTTTAACTTGTAAAGCGGTTGAAAAACAGTTGATATTTCATCAAAGGTGAAGAACGGTGTGTCAAGGTAATGAAGAAAATTGTCCTCTATCTTCTTATGTAGACAAATTTAAACGAATATTTTGGTTTAGAGGACACTTGGCCTAATTTGATTTGTTGAGTTCTAGGATAGTACATCAAAGGAGATCCTCTTTTGATCTTGTGTGTACTGGATGATAGTAAAACAAAATATTTATTAATGGAATGTGGTATACGAGGAATTTACAACTCAGATGATTTGAATTGACTTAGTTCGTGATATTGTTTTAGGTCTAGCTCTGTTGTTGTGTCAGACTGTCCATAAAGTATGTTTGATCAGATGCCCCATCTGATTAAGAACCGGGAACGCTTTGTATAATACTGAAAAGGTAAAATACTGGAAGCGTCCTGATATAATACTGAAATGGTGAAAAAACCCGGAATGCTTGGATATTGAACTGAAGTAGAGATAACGCCAAAAACACTTATCTAGAAACCGATCTATATAAACTACCAGTTGTCTCTGTTAGGATCGGGGACGCCCTTGGAGGACCGGGGTGTTTCCGGTTTCAGGAAGGGTGGCCGCTTACACAACACAACACACAATTTGGTGATAGTCCGGTTAGAGACTAAAACCGTTCTCAGCACTACACAAGCTGTCACAGACTCTTGAACCAGGTTCAAGGGCGGAAATGTCTGTTTCAGGTTGAAGCAACGTATGCGACTTTAGATGATGTTTTAGGAGGAGTCGGTTTTATGGATATGAGTGACCGGTTTTAGGAGTATGATTAGTTTGAGGTTAGGCTATGTAATAAAAGCAAAGGAAAGAACACGAGACAAGGATTTGTTTATGGATGTTCGGAGCAAACCCTCCTACGTCACCCCTTCTTCTCAGGTTATGAGAAGGATCTCCACTAACTCTTTAGAGTTACAATAACACTTCCGGTCGAGCCCAACTTCGCTACTCGCCGGTTACACCAAACTCACACTTTGATGTAATACAACAACTCAACACAACACAATACAGAAAGCTTCCGGTTTTAGACACACCGGTTTTGGAATATAACAGTTTATCTCTCTAGAACTTAATGCTTTTCGTAATTCGTGACTTTTCAACTGTGTTCATAACTTGCATTAAATGAAGACGTTTGATCTTCCTTTTATAGCTGAAAGTAGCCAACGGTTACTTTCTTCTCTCTCTTCTGGATTGGTTGATCGTTATCACGCCGGTGCAGAAAAGGTTGCTTGCACGCTTCACCTTCCTCAACACCTGGCATTCATGCAGGCAGCTCTGAGCAAAAGATGACGTAGCCGGTTTTCAGATTTGGACACGTGTTGGGCATGCACCTCCGGTTGTCAATTTCAGATCAATAAAGCATCATTGCTTTCCTCGCATGCTTCCGATCGGATCTGATCTTCTTTTATTCTTTCAAGACACGTTTCTTCCGTCATGGTACGTCACTCTTGAAGTTTGAATCTTCTGACTTTTGTTCTGAACCATCCGGTTTTTGTATCTTGTGTAATATGATCCGGTTGGAATGAAGGTTTCTGTCTTGGCTAACCGGTCGCTTGAGAAAGTGAAAACCGGTTTCTCTGATCTTTAACTTGATCACTTGAAACTGGTTTCTTTGAAGTATAGTAGAAACCAGTTTTGATACGCCAACCGGTTCATACGGTTTTGATCTGTACCTGCACATGAAGGTTAACTTCTGTTTAGTTCGTCTGGCCGGTTCCAAAAATTAACTTACTTAATTTTTCTATCAATTTCTCCCTTTTTGATTATTTAGAATAAATATTCAAAAATTGTAATGTGTGGCCGGTTCCAAAATTAATCTACTTAATTTTTCTATCAATTTCTCCCTTTTTGATTATTTAGAATAAATATTCAAAAATTGTAATGTGTGGCCGGTTCCAAAATTAATCTACTAAATTTTTCTATCAATTTCTCCCTTTTTGATTATTTAGAATAAATATTCAAAAATTGTAATGTGTGGCCGGTTCCAAAATTAATCTACTTAATTTTTCTATCAATTTATCCCTTTTTGATTATTTAGAATAAATATTCAAAACATGTAATGAGTGGCCGGTTTGAAAAACATGTGTTCGATTGTTTTTGAGGAAGATGTTTCAAAAGCATGAGTTTGATTTTCTAGCAAATATGTGAGAACCTATCAGAAAAATTAAGGTCACCAAGTTCTGAAACATAGTAAGACATAATTGTTTGAAATAAATAAAGGAAGAGATTTAGGGCTTGGATGGTCCCCCTTGTGAGGCTCCTTTTCCAGGTCTTTCTCCAACTGTCTTCTCTCTGCTTCTTGTCTTGCTTTCCACTATCTATCACGTCTTTCGGCATCAATCAACACTCCGGCCCACACACTTGAGTGACCGGTACCTCTATTCTTGAACCCAAAGTTGGCACAGGCTGGTTTTGGTGGTGGAGGCGGTGGAACATCAACTGGTCTGAAGCTTGGATGTGAAGTTGAACCTAGATTTTCCCTTCTCTTCGGTTGGTGAAGCTCCTCCGGATCTTCTTCTTCTTCTTCATCAAGCGGTTGCTCGTTTATCACGACCGGTAAAGCTGTTTTCTATTCTGCCCGCTTCATCACTTTCTTAACTGCACTTCGCTTCTTCTTATTCCTTGTATCCATTGAGTGGGACGATTGAACCGGTTGGAGTTTCTGGATGTTGGCATGTTCTTCCTCGTTGCATTGTTGGGCAAGCGCGAAGTCTTTGTCTTCAATCTCCTTCTGTAACCGTTCCCTTTCTATCTCTTCCTCTTGTAATTTCTTTGCGGTTTCAGCATCAGTTTCGATTTGCGTTTGAGTTGTGCTGACTTGAACCTTGGACATTTCCCCGATCTGAATGGACATTGCTTGCAGCATGTCCAATAGTGGAGCGGTTTCGGTTTGGACGGATTCGGCGATCAAGGCTTTTACTGTTGTCTGTATGGCCGTATCCATCATGGACTTTAGAGAATTTGACAGGTTGGCCTCAGCCATTGTGATTCTTTCGTTGGTTGTGGCTTTAAAATTTCCCAGGCATGAGTCAACTGTTTCAGCCACCGCTTGCTTAATCTGATCAATTTCTGGAGCTTTGACCGGTTGAGAGGTTTCGTGTTCCAGGTTTTCAGAGGTTCCGGATATCTCTCCGCTTGTATAGAATGGCTTACTTTGATATAAGTCGGCATTGTTGAGTTGGCGTTGGCAACCTTTCCTCCACTGCTTATCAAGACGATCAAGATTTTGTACAAGTTGTTCTCGTACCGCAATAAACCGTTCGGCCATCCTCATTTCGATCGGGTTTAGCGTCGATCCTTGGGTTTCTTGAAAGGCATTCTCCACTGCCTGTAGCCGTGCGTTTTCAAGGATGACGGCTGCCTTCCTAAAAGCCGGTTGAATTAGGTTTGTGTTAGCTAGCTGAAGTGCCTTCTCTTCCAGCTTGATGAGCCTGTCCCACTGTTTATTGCCACTTAAACCTGGAACCATATCGGATAACTTGGTTTCGCATCTGAGCTTCACCCACAAGATGTATGGAGCTAACGCATCACTCGCACCTTTGTTCATGTCTTGAATAAGTTCCTCGAAGATCTCATTTTCTTGCTCTGCGGTGTATGAAACCTCATCTCCGGTTATAGCTTCCTGTTGAGGATCGGTTTGCAGCGTGCCCATTTCGGTTACCGTTGTATCTTCAATAAGGATCCCTTTCCCTTTGTTTACTTGAGTGGAACCTTCAGGTGTTGTGGCCGGTTGGATTTCTGAGGCTGTCTTCCTTCCTGCGGAACCGGAAGGTTCCTGTTCTTCATAATTTCCCCCTTGAGCCGGAGGTGTAATCTCTGTTGTATTGGTCGTCTCATCGACCGGTTGAACTTCTGTCTGATCAAGTATTTCAACCTGATCAACTGGCTTCCGACGACTTGAAACATCGTCCTCTTCGGTTTCCTTTGTGATCTCTTGGACCACATTATTAATTGCTTCTGAGGTATTTAAGCCCACATCGACTAATACCTCTTCAACTCGTTTACTTGGTGACTTAGAGGTTTCAGAGTGAATGCTTACCTCTGCTCCCTCCTTGGAAACTGACTTGTTTGCTTGGCTCCCCGAGGATTCGGTTTGCCTTGGAGAATGAGATGGGACGGGTACGGGGATAACTGTGTTGATGGGGATGGGTTGAAAGACATCTGCGGTTCTTTCCGGTGGATTGTCCGAGGAAAGCGTTTTCTCGGAGTCCGCCGGTTTCTTTGAACTTTTCTTCGCTGCTACTTTCTTTCTCCTCTTCGGTTCTGGTGGAACTTCGGCTTCAACAGCTTTTCTTGCCGGTTTCTTCTGTCTGGTTTCTTCTTCAACCG
The DNA here is from genome assembly GCF_907164915.1 of Impatiens glandulifera. NCBI lineage: Eukaryota > Viridiplantae > Streptophyta > Magnoliopsida > Ericales > Balsaminaceae > Impatiens > Impatiens glandulifera. The sequence continues at coordinate 27,665,727 of NC_061863.1, forward strand.
GAACCGAGGAACTGGCTCCCTTGGACGACTTTGTCCTTGAGGATTTAGGTTTTATCGTTTTCTCCGGTTTTTCAATCATGGACTCGGAGTCAAGAATGGTGGAGATCGGAAGCGGTTTGCCTTCACCTAGTTCCACATTGAGGAACTCAAGAATTTTAACGATTTGCATAGCAAAGGCCTGCACCCGCCCGTCTTTCTTTATCACCATTTGACAGAATTCTTCGTAAATAACGTATCCCCAGTCCACCTTGTCACCTCGGACAATAGCCAACAGCATTCTAAGTTTCAGTTTCGTTAGGTTGTCGAAATTACCTCCCCTTCCCTGAATTGACCGAGCGATGACAGTCACTAACCATCTATATTCCGGTTTTAGCTTACTTCTCCGGCTAGAGTGGAGCACCAGATCTTGACCTGAGAAGGAGACCACTAACCGGGCAGCATTTGATTCTGCATCGGTTAGGTCAATCTTTAGGTCCGAACTTGTGTTGGGCAGACCGAGGGCTTCAGCAAAAAGCTCCTCGGTGATGAGAATGGCCTTCCCGTTGACAGTCGCCGAAACTTTCCTCTTCGACAGTGTCGCCGTCGCTAAGAACTCCATCACCGCCGCCAGATAGACGATGAACGGGCCAGACAGAACCTTTTCCAGCCTAGAATCCCTCAGAAGTTGAAGAACAGCCTTGTTCTTGTCTTCGGCATGTTCATCAATATCTGTGAAATCAACTTGTAACATCCATTGGAATGGAGCTTTGGTTAGATCCATGAAGATTTTGTGAAGAAGATATGAAGATCGATAAATATTGGAGAGATGAACGCTTTGAAGATTTGAAGATTTGTAGAGAGAGAAAGCACAAGTGTTGAATAGGATGATATGAACTTATATATGTGACGGTTCCGAACGGTTTGAAGATGAACCGTCAATTTGATGTTTTTGGCGCCAACTTTCCCTCCAAAAGTTACTGCCGTAACTTTCGTCGGTAAAAGCGGAAATTCAATGGGCGGTAAACTTTGGGGGGTAAAACCGTGGGCGGTTAATATTTTTCAAATTTTCACTTTTGCTTGAAGTTCTGGTTTCACTTGAAGTCTTGTTAACCGGAAGTTTTTAAGTTAACTTTTGAGATTTTGTATAAGTTTGGAAAGCCGGAAGAAAGGAGATGAATAAAAAACCGGAAACTTTGAAAATTAACTGTTTCATTAATAACGTGAACATTAAGCGGTTCTGGTCGTACAGCAAAATGACCAGAAACCGGAAAGGAAAAAGAAAAGAAAGAAGGAAAATTAGTCTTCTGTGAACCATCCTCCTTCCATCCTCCTTTCATACCACTTTTCCATGGTGTTTTGAGGAAACCGTTCCTCAATTCTTGACGTCCACCTATGAATCATGGTTATGGTGATGGTGTTGGATGGTCCAACCGGAACACCGGTTCCAAGGTTACGACGCTTGGATAACAGAAACCGGGTGATTTGAGGAGCATAACTGATCCTTCCTCTTGCACCGGTCATGAGCTGCTTTAGTTTGTTGTAGAGATAGGATGCCCAGTTGATGGCGGAGTTACGAATTATGGCTATCATAATGTCGAATGCCTCCCGGCTGTAGTTCTGATTCGGCATTCGGCCTATGATAGACCTTTGGACCAAATTGTGAAAGAGTTGGTAGTGAGGAGCGAGTTTTTCTTTCTTCCCAAAGTCCTTGATAGGAGGGTAGGAAGAAGAGAAGATCTTGAAAAAGGTTTCCTTAGCCGGTAAGAACGGCGTTGGAAAATCAGAAAAACCTTCGGTCGGAAGGTGAAAGAAGGTGGCGAATTCCTCCTCGGTGAACTGGAAGAATTGGCCATCGACGATGGTGCGGATGCTGCCATCATCTAAAATGTGACCGTTGTTGAAGAATTCACACACCTCCTCTACGAGGATGGTGTCTGAACCCTTAAGAAAGCCTTGCAGCCCAGAATCTATGATATGCTGAAAGATGCAATCATAATATGCGCTGTTTTTGATATCTTCAAAATCAATGATAAGAGTATTTCTTAGCTCGGCAGACATGATGGTGAGTAGTGAGGAAGATCTTGAGAAGATTTTTTGAACTTTCGAGTTTAGAGACAAGGAGTGCTTGGAGGCGTGTTTTGAAAATGAATAACATCATCCCCTTTTTATAGCCTGGAATGGATGAGAGCATTTAATGAGAGGATTTGAAAAATCTAGCCGTTTATGCTTAGTCATTAATGTCTTTGCGATTTTCCAAGAGAATAAAGGCATGTCTTGTCTAGTCAAGTCAGGCATGCTTTTTTTTTTTTGATAATGAGAATTTGTGTTTCCAAGAGTGATATGATTTATTTTGATATGGAACTTTGAATATTTTAGATTTTGACTTGAAAAAGGAAGAAAATCTGATTCATTAATTGAGGTACAAAACCGGTAGTACAGCAAAATTACCGGTTTTGTGAAAAAGAGATAAAGGAAAGAAGAAGAAACAGATTAGACATTTGATGACTCAGCCGCTTGAGCGTTTGATGCCTCAGCCGCTTGATTTCTTCTGGCTTTGACAGCTTCCCACCGGTCGATCATCTCTTGTACTCTTTCCTTGGTGAGCACATGCCTTGGATGAAGAGTGACGAAGGGTCCGGAGTGGATGTCCAGACTTGCACAGAAACCGCTCAGCTGAGGAGCGTAGCCGGTTTTGTTGGAGAGGAGCATCTTCTTCAGGTTATTGAAGATGATCCAGGACCAGTTAACCGGTGTCCCAACCGTTACAGCTATCATCATCTCGAAAAGCCTTTGAGTGTAGTAGTAACTTTTCTCTCTGCACAAGACAGATTTTCCCAGAATCTCACAAAGAAGCTGGTACTTATGAGAAAGTTGACTTTTGGCACCCCAGGGTTTAACCGGGATATCTGATCCTGAGAACCGGCGACACATCTCTTCAATTGTCACTGGGGAGTATGTTAGGTCGGTTACCCCTTCGTTGGGCAGACCGCAATATACAGCGAAATCCGTCTCGCTGAATAGAAACTTTTGACCGTAAACTTGTGCAACGATGATATCTCGGTGCACTTCCTTTCCGGTTTGGAGGAGTTCTTCGACTACGAGGTAGTCAAGGATGAATCTGTTCTCAAGGAAACTTCTTAGCCCGCTCCTTTCTATGGCTAAGAACATTTCCTTGACTTCATGATCTTCATATTGGTAGATTGAATCAAAATCTGCCAATAGGATTTTCTTTGCTAAGGAGTTGGTGTTCATGTTTTTGAGAGAGAGGATTTATCTCAAGAGTGATATTTGTGAATAGTGATCTTGTGAAGTTTTGTGAAGGATTGTAGTTGGTTTATATAGCCCGGGATTCGGCTGGTATTAATGAGGTTTTAAGCATGCTTGATGATGTCATCAGCTACTTAATAGACTTAACTTGTTGAAGTAACTATAGTTTAACTTGTTGAAGTAACTATAGTTTATTTCCAAGGTAAATCTAATTATTACCAAGATAGCAATGATGAAAAATATCCATTGACAAGATGTGAGTCTCCCTCTCTTGATGATGGACACATGTCGTCATCTCGATTGTGGTAGACTTGTTTTTATTAATTACAGGCTTCATTTTTCAAAGTATGCATGAAAACTCAGTCAGTCATCCCAGGTTAACCGGAAAAGTTCATTCCATCAGACTAGAATGCATTTGTACTAAGCGGTTTTCCATGACCGATTTTAGTAGGATATTTCCATTTGTGAAGAAAAGTTGATTAATGTCAACAGTTGTTCAACTTTGGATTTGTCTTATCCACTTCAGCCCGGTTATTTCAACCGAATAGTAAACATACATTTGATTCGAAATTATGAAGTGATCGGGCATAACCGGAGACTTCCTCCCGGTTAGCATATTTGATTTATTAATGGCCTATTTGAATATGGTTTGAGAAGTTTTAGCTTCTCCCTGAACACATATCCCGGTTTCTTCCATGCATACATGATTATTATATCAATTGATTAAGATTAGTAAGTCCCAAGATATTTCGAAAATGAGAGAACTTAGCTTCCTGTAGCGGTTTCGTGAAGATGTCCGCTACTTGTTGCTCGGTCGAGACATACTCCAGCCGGATGTGTTTCTCCTGAACGTGCTCCCGGATGAAGTGGTGTCGGATATCGATATGCTTTGTTCTTGAGTGCAACACCGGATTGTATGTAATCGCTATGGCGCTGGTGTTGTCACAGAAGATTGGAGATTCCTTGGCTTCTATTCCGAAATCCCTCAGTTGCTGTTGGATCCAGAGGAGTTGTGCACAGCAGCTTCCAGCCGCTATGTACTCCGCCTCTACGGTTGAGGTTGCAACGGATGTTTGTTTCTTGCTGCTCCAAGTGACTAACCGGTCGCCCAGGAATTGACAGGTTCCACTTGTACTCTTTCGATCGACTTTGCATCCTGCGTAATCGGCATCTTAGTAGCTTATAAGGTTGAAGCTTGAGTCTTTTGGGTACCAAAGTCCCACTTCTTGAGTTCCCTTTTGATATTTTAGGATTCTTTTGGCCGCCGTATAATGAGACAGCTTTGGATTTGCTTGGAACCTCCCGCACACTCCAACCGCAAACATGATATCAGGTCGACTGGCTGTTAGATATAGCAGCGATCCGATCATTCCTCGATATGCTGTAATGTCAACAGCTTGGCCGTCATCATCTTTGTCCAGCTTCACGGAAGGACTCATTGGCGTAGCCGCTTCTGCGCATGTATCCATCCCAAACTTCTTCAGCAGTTCGGCTATGTACTTCGGTTGGCTTATGAAGATTCCGGCTTCAATCTGCTTAACCTGAAGTCCTAGAAAAGAAACTCAATTCTCCCATCATACTCATTTGAAATCTATCAGTCATCATTTTCGAAAATTTTTCACATAATTTTGGATCGGTTGATCCGAATATGATATCATCAACATAAATCTGAACAAGTAAAATTTGTTCATTTCTTTCAAATTTGAAAAGTGTTTTGTCTACCGAACCTATTATAAATTTGTGATCAAATAGAAATTGTGTCAAGGAATCATACCAAGCTCTTGGAGCTTGTTTCAAACCGTAAAGGGCTTTATTCAGCCGGTAAACATGATTTACGTGTTCTGGATTTTTAAAACCTGGAGGTTGGTTAACATACACCTCTTCATTTACTTTACCGTTTAGAAAAGCGCTCTTAACATCCATTTGATAAACTTTAAAGTTTTTGAAAGCTGCATATGCTAAAAATATTCTAATGGCCTCAAGTCTAGCTACAGGGGTAAATGATTCTTCAAAATCAACGCCTTCTTCCTGTTTATAGCCTTGAGCCACTAGCCGGGCTTTGTTCCTCGTAACTAAACCGTCTTCATTGAGTTTATTTCTGAATACCCATCGTGTTCCTATAACCGGTTTGTTTTTCGGTCTAGGGACTAGGTACCTGACTTTATTTCTCTCAAACTCGTTTAATTCCTCTTGCATTGCCAAGATCCAATCTGGATCTGACAACGCTTCATCCACCTTTTTCGGCTCAATTTGTGATATGAAAGCAGAGTTTCCATAGTGATCCAAATTTTGTTGTCTAGTTCGGACGGGTGAGGATATGTTACTTATTACAAGTTCAAGAGGATGATTTTTGTTCCTTCTGAGGTTAATCCGAGACGTGTCTACCAAGCTTTCGGTTGGCTGATCAAGGTTAGACTGATCGGTAGGCTGAACAGATTCAGACCGACTGATTTCTTCAGTAGAAACTGAAGCGTCAACTTTCTGCGGTAAAGCAGCTTGATCAGGCTGAATTTCAGCATCAACCGCTTGGTCCTTGACAAAGCGTCTAAAAACTGGAACCTCGTCTTCATCATCAGAATACATATTGAAATTTTCCATTCTGTTGTGAAGGTCGAAGGGCAATGCAGTGTTTCGTTCAACCGATTCATCGAAAACAACGTGTGCGGTTTCTTCAACTGTTAAGGTCCTAGTATTGTATACTCTGTAGGCTTTACTCACAGCTGAATATCCCAACATTATTCCCTCATCGGATTTAGCATCAAAAGCGGTCAAGTAATTCTTGCCGTTATTGTGAATAAAACATTTACTACCAAAAATTCGAAAATACCGTACACTTGGAACTTGATCAAAGTAAATTTCAAAAGGAGTTTTAGAAAACCGTTTAGTTACTAAAGATCGATTTTGTGTATAACAAGCGGTGTTGATAGCTTCAGCCCAAAATTTCTGAGCGATACCCGAATCGGTTATTATTGACCTTGCGGCTTCCTTGAGAGTTCGGTTTCTTCTCTCAGCCAGGCCATTTTGTTGAGGAGTTCTGGAACTATACAACTCGTGCCTAATACCGGAATCATCAAGAAAAGTTGTTAAATTACTGTTTATAAACTCAGTTCCTCTATCACTTCTGATTTTATTCACTCGGATAGATTTTTCATTTTGTATTCTCAAAATCAGTTTAATCAGGTTTGGAGTTGCTTGATTCTTAGAAGCTAGAAAAGTAACCCAAGTAAATTTAGAGTAATCATCAATAACTACCATGGTGTAATGCATGCCTCCTAAACTAGTTACTTTAACCGGTCCAAACAGATCCATATGCAAGAGTTCCAAACATCTTTCAGATTGATAATTTCCTTTATTTTTGAAAGATGATTTCACTTGTTTCCCCATTTGACATGCAGCACATACTTTATCTTTTGAAAACTTAACGTTTGGAAAACCGTGAACTAGTTCTTTGGAACAGATAAAGTTAATCGTTTTGAAATTCAAGTGGTTCAACCGTTTATGCCAAAGCAAGTTTGGATCATTTCCGGCTATCATACACACAGGTTTTTCGAAATCAGTTTTCCAATCAACTTTGTAAATGTTTCCTATCCGGTTACCGGTTAGAAGAATATCGTTGTTTTGGTTTTTAACTAAACATGAGTTTTTATGAAATTCGACTTTGTAGCCCACATCACACATTTGGCTTATGCTTAATAGGTTAAAGCTTAGTTTTTCTACCAATAATACATTACTTATGGATAATTCACCATGGACAATCTTAACATTGCCCACGGTTTTACCTTTTGAGTTATCCCCATATGAGATGACTGCTCCGGTTTCGTATTTGATGTCTGTTAGTAGCTCCTTGTTTCCGGTCATATGACTTGAGCATCCGCTGTCTAAGTACCATTCCGAATTCTTTAGCCGGTTGCTTCTCCTAACCTGTAACAAACAATTATTTACACCTTTTTGGTACCCACATTCAGTTGGGTCCATGGTTGATTAGTCCCTTTCGGATCCAGACTTGAATGAGTCGGATCACTTTCCCGGTTATTGTTTTGATAATGTTTGGCTTAACTTCTTGGCTGTTGCTCAAGAATGTCTTGTGTGGTGATGGACTTCTTTGATGTCGGGTTTTATTAGGTTTACTTGGTTTCCGGTTGACTTTCCTTCTCTCAGGATGAAGCCATTTTTCAGATTTGTTAGGACTTACATACTTAAGCGTTTCTTCCGGTTTTAGGTCATTTTTGGTTTGTGAACTCTTGACAAACTTTATAAATGGAAGATTATTTTTTGTGAGTTTCATCCCGTTAAGTTGTTTTGTTTCATTTTGTTTATTTGGTTCATAACCGATACCATACCTACACTTCGAGTATCTTTTGTAGTTACACATTTGTTTCACTGCTTGACGTGATCTCTCCCACGCAGCCGTGACGTACATTGCTCGTTCATCGGTTTCGGTTATCGGTTGAACTGTCTTCTCATTATCGGAGAATAGTTCATCCGGTTCATACATTTCGTTTTCACATGTGTTATCATATACATTATTTGTTTGTTCGGTTTTAGTTTCTACTGGAGTTGGTATGTAAGCATATATGTTTCTGAACTCAGCAACCATTTGGTTGAGTGCAGAAACTAGATCTTCTTTGGTAAACTCATCAGAAGAAAAATCGAATACCTCTTCGTCGTTTGCCATCCTCATTATCGGAGTATGCCCACTCGCTTCCTCCATCAGATGCAATGAGCGCCTTTTGAATCTCCTTTCCTTCATCAGCATGTTGATCATCGTTTCTTCGGTAGTCGTTTCGTTGGTTGTTGTTGTTTCCCCGATAGTTGTTCCCTTGGTAGTTGTTTCCCTGATACCGGTTGCCTTGATAGTTATTCCCTTGATAATTATTTCCTTGATAGTTTCCTTCCGGTTTTCTATCGTCTCTTCTTGGTTTCTACACTCTGACCTGAAATGTCCAAAACCATCACAGTTATAACATCTCTTGTTTGATTTATCTACATAATTATAATTAAAATCATTATTAGATGGTGGTTGGCTCTTCTTCATGAATTTCCCGAATTTCTGAGCTAGCATTGCCATCACATCTTCGGTAATTTGATCGGTGTTTTTGACTGGAGCCGGTGCGGTTGATACTTGGACCGCCGGTTCCACCGATGTGACCAAAGCTCTAGTTGCGGTTGATGTGGATGCTTCATCTTCGATCTGAGACTTGATCTCGAACTCGTAGGCTTTCAAGTCCTCGAACACATCAGGCAACTTCATCTGCCCAAGGGTGTTTGACTCCCTCATCACCATGGTCTTGATATCCCACGTGCTTGGCAAAGATCTTAGGGCTTTGATGATCACTTCTCGGTTGTCATATTTCTTTCCGAGTGTTTGAAGCTCGTTGACTACACTGGTGAACCGGTTGCTGAATTCCTTAATGTTTTCCCCCGGTTTCATCCGTATATTTTCATATTTTTGTGTAGCCACCAAGATTTTGTTCTCCTTGGTTCTTTCGTTTCCCTCGTGGATCTGAATAATCGTTTCCCAGGCTTCCTTTGCATTTTCACACTCTGATATTTTGTTCAAAGTGTTATTATCTATAGCCTTATAGATATGCCTCATGCAATGGTTGTCCAGGTTACTCCGTCTTCGATCTTCACTCGTCCATTGGTTTTCCTCCTTGTTGATCTTGATCGGTCCCTCTTTCAGAACTCGGCTCATCTCATCATCTAACGTAATCAGATGTAGATACATCTGTTTCTTCCAACTGCTAAACGCTTCGCTGTTTAGCATTGGCGGCTTGTCGCTGTGGGTCATGCTTCCCATCTTCTTTGGTTGCTTGAGTGCTAAAAACCTCGCTCTGATACCACTTGTTAGGATCGGGGACGCCCTTGGAGGACCGGGGTGTTTCCGGTTTCAGGAAGGGTGGCCGCTTACACAACACAACACACAATTTGGTGATAGTCCGGTTAGAGACTAAAACCGTTCTCAACACTACACAAGCTGTCACAGACTCTTGAACCGGGTTCAAGGGCGAAAATGTCTGTTTCAGGTTGAAGCAACGTATGCGACTTTAGATGATGTTTTAGGAGGAGTCGGTTTTATGGATATGAGTGACCGGTTTTAGGAGTATGATTAGTTTGAGGTTAGGCTAAGTAATAAAAGCAAAGGAAAGAACACGAGACAAGGATTTGTTTATGGATGTTCGGAGCAAACCCTCCTACGTCACCCCTTCTTCTCAGGTTATGAGAAGGATCTCCACTAACTCTTTAGAGTTACAATAACACTTCCGGTCGAGCCCAACTTCGCTACTCTCCGGTTACACCAAACTCACACTTTGATGTAATACAACAACTCAAAACAACACAATACAGAAAGCTTCCGGTTTTAGACACACCGGTCTTGGAATATAACAATTTATCTCTCTAGAACTTAATGCTTTTCGTAATTCGTGACTTTTCAACTGTGTTCGTAACTTGCATTAAATGAAGATGTTTGATCTTCCTTTTATAGCTGAAAATAGCCAACGGTTACTTTCTTCTCTCTCTTCTCGATTGGTTGATCGTTATCACGCCGGTGTAGAAAAGGTTGCTTGCACGCTTCACCTTCCTCAACACCTGGCATTCATGCAGGCAGCTCTAAGCAAAAGATGACGTAGCCGGTTTTCAGATTTGGACACGTGTTGGGCATGCACCTCCGGTTGTCAATTTCAGATCAATAAAGCATCATTGCTTTCCTCGCATGCTTCCGATCGGATCTGATCTTCTTTTATTCTTTCAAGACACGTTTCTTCCGTCATGGTACGTCACTCTTGAAGTTTGAATCTTCTGACTTTTGTTCTGAACCATCCGGTTTTTGTATCTTGTGTAATATGATCCGGTTAGAATGAAGGTTTCTGTCTTGGCTAACCGGTCGCTTGAGAAAGTGAAAACCGGTTTCTCTGATCTTTAACTTGATCACTTGAAACTGGTTTCTTTGAAGTATAGTAGCAACCGGTTTTGATACGCCAACCGGTTCATACGGTTTTGATCTGTACCTGCACATGAAGGTTAACTTCTGTTTAGTTCGTCTGGCCGGTTCCAAAAATTAACTTACTTAATTTTTCTATCAATTTCTCCCTTTTTGATTATTTAGAATAAATATTCAAAAATTGTAATGTGTGGCCGGTTCAAAATTAATCTACTTAATTTTTCTATCAGTCTCTGTAAAAATATTGATTTGTAATAAAAATCGGAAGCTCACAAACTACCGGACACACCTTTATAAAATACTGACGAGGATATAAAACTGAAGGCGTTTATATAAAAACCGATTTGGATAAACTACCGGATGCATCTTGATAGAATGCCGAAGTCATGTAAAAACTAAAGACGCGTCTATATAAAATTGATCTCATATAATACCGGACGCGCTCCAATATAAAACCAAATTTATAAAATCCCGGACGCGCTCTAATATAAAACCGATGTTATACAATACTGGACGCGCTCTAATATAAAATTGAATTTATAAAATACCGGATGCACTCCAATATAAAATCGAAGTTATAAAATATCGGACGCGCTCTAAAAAAACCGAAGTTATAAACTACTGGATGCGCTCCAATATAAAATCGAAGTTATAAACTACCAGACGCGCTGCAATATAAAACCGATCTCATATAAAACCGAAGTGGAGATAAAACTGGAAGCACCTCTTTGCAGAAACCGAAGTTTGATCAAATGCCGAATTTGATCAACTACCGGACAACTTTCCTTTACGGTTTTCTTCAATCTGCACAAAATTAATTTAACACAGCTCAGTTTTTATTTATGCACTATAATTGATTAAATACTTTAACTTAATAGTTTCTCCCTTTTTGATTATTTAAACTAAATATTCAAAACCTGGTAATTTTATAACTATTGACTAATTATCTTAAGTTAATTGTCTATTTTAATTTAACACTCTGTTTTTCCCAATAAAGTTTCCAACCACCACAAACATCCAATCTTTAATACATTTATCCTCTAATCTAAAATGCAGTTTGAATTCAAAAGGAGAGTTAAGTATCTCTACCTTTGTTTGGATATCCCCCAAGTAGAGTTTTTCTTTATAGGCATGGTATTCAGATTTCTTTTATGCTTTATTCTTCCACAACTCATTGACTTTCTATGTTGAATTAATTATTGTAGTGTAGGTCTTGAATTTGGGATCATTCATCAGCTCCTTTATTGCATCAACTGACCATTTAACTATCTCCTCATATTCTACTTTCTTCAGCAAATTATAGTCTTAGAGATAGTATATATTGAGTTGGACTATTATTTGTTGAGCTTTCTTTTTACTGATTGTAATTTCTCTCTTCTTAGCATGCATCAAAAGTTTGGTAATCTAGTTCTTAAGACCAAACAGATTGGCTTTTTCATTATAACAAACATCCATACTCCCTCTTTATTGCCATATTTTCCTGCATTCTTTTCTACTGAAATATTTGCAATATCTATAGATTTAACATTTCTTTCCTCCTTCTTTTCTTGGACAACTTCATCAACTATCCTCTTAATCTCCTTTCCTGCAATATTCTTAATTTCTTCCAGAATAAACTCCCTTACTTCTTTATATTTATTACTTTTGTTCTTCCCCTTCCCCATGATGACAGAAATATAGTAATAGAATAAGTAATTACAAAAACCCTAAGAGATGATCACGGATAAACTACAATCAAGGAAAAATTCCAGCGACACTAACAAATGCATAAGAAACCCTAGATTAGAAACACTTAATGGATGACTTACGGCGCAAGTCTATATCGTGTCGCTAGTGCCGATTGTGTTGTGTCACTTGTACCTATCGTGTTGCCTATGCTAATTGTGCCATGTCGCATGTGCCGATCGCGCTTCCTTTAATCATTGTTGATTCCGACATTGATTTGATGACTTACCGTGCAAAACAAAATCGTGTCGCCTGTGTCGATCGTGTCTTTTCACTTGTGCCTATTGTGTCAATCGTGTCGATCATACCATGTGGCTTGTGTCGACATTGATTTGTTGCATAATATTCTTGTTGTCCATCATTAGAATCGCTCAAAATTACTCTATGGTTGAGAAAATTGGCCTTTCTCCCATATAATAAACTTGTTCTGTACGGCTCAACCTCCTTTGCATTTGCATCATGATGGTAATGTTTATTTTAAAAATTTTGAAACTCATGATGGGGGTCAACATGTAAATCACATGGTTCCACTTGTTTTCGTGAAAACTTTCAATCTATGGGATCAACTTAACATCTGTTAGCATGGACATTATCTATGATTTAAAATTCAATACATTTACAAACATGCATTTGTTTTGAATAGAAGAAACATGTTTGAGATTCTCACTTGGTCTATACATGTATAGATATAATACATTAATAGTAGTCACGTAAAGGGTTGTAGTGAAGAGGTTTTGGTTGTTTTGGTACGAGAAATAATAGGCTTGGTGATAGTAACCAGGTTTTTTGTTTTAAGGGGAATCATAATAGAGTTTCATTCACCGATAGTGGAGGGAATAAAACTGTCGCCATAAACTAGGGAATATCTACTCAATTGGGAATTTACCCCAACCTTCACAATGCATGCGTCATAACGGACGACTCATCGCCAAAGGGTGGGTTAATCACGTGCATTCTAGTTTTTCTTCTCGCAACATCACTCGGTTTGTAACAAATTGTCATTTCTCATTGACAATCTTTACACATAAGTGTAGAAGTACTGATCCATGTCATGTACTTTTTTGCAAGTAAGAAGATGGTGATGTACCCTTTACATATAAAGGCTTTAAATAGGATACAACCTATACGTCTTTTAAAGTGTTGTACCTTGTAAGAAAAACCTATTAAGTTTAAAACGTGATACAAATGTTTCAAAAATTAAATTTATGTTTTTTAGTTAAAGATTATTTCTCTAGAAGAGTTGCTAGAAAGTTGTAACCATCGGAAAACCCCTTGCATTGGTTTCCGTGTAAAGCTCGAGATTCAGGAAATTCAACCTCGTTTGTGTGTCAGGATTTTTCAATTAAAATAAAACATTATCTTTAAATGTTTTCATGGATTCCAAACAGATTTTGAAATTAATTAAACAATAATTAATTTTGGGTTCAATTTTAAATATTCCGTGGATTTACAGTAATCAAATTACAACTTAATTTTTTTAGAAATTCTTGTGTTTAAATTAATTAAACATGATTAATTTAAAAGAGTAATTATCTTGAAACAGAGTCGCCAATTAATTTTTTTTCAAATCAATAAAAGTTGGCATACGTATACAAACGTATTAACTAGTGTTATCTTCTAGTTCGTAGTTTGGTCATACTCGGAAAAGAACTTTCATACTTCTTCCTCCATACCTGTTTTAAAAATGTTCTCTACTTATAAAGTTGACTTTTGAAACTCGGTTGTATAACGTTTGAGATTTAACCGATTATTCTTTCGATCATAGTCATGCTTATAGGTTTTAGCGTTATTTAAAATATTGAAACAGTAATATTTAAAATACGGGTACTTGTTTTAGATGATAACTAGGGAGAATTATACTTAAAGAATATTAGTCATTTTGAGGATGTTAGGGTTTAGAAATAAACACCAATCAGGCCTTAGTCATAATATTTATAGAAATATCGCAAAAATATTTTGTAATCATTTTCTAACTTTTTGGGATTTTTAGACAATGGTTTAGTTTCTCAAAATTACAAAAATAATTTTGGGTTTTGAAAAATGAAATCAAACAGACCTTAGGACCGAAGTCCATTTTTATCAGTCGGGGTTTTGAGACCCTCAGTCTGGGTGCTATGGACTCTCGATAATTGGTTAAGATTACTGGGTCTGGATGCTAAGGACACTCGATTCTTGTTAACAAGCCTCGTTACTCAAGAACACCTAAGTTAATTTTTATAATTTGTTTTTTAGCTCGGATTCTTAGATCCGAGGATGTGGGAAACTTCACGAAGCTCTCTGAAACATATTGATCATCATCTCAAGGTATTAATCGACATGAATGATGATCATTTTGTTCAAAACAGTTTGTGATAAAAAAAATAATCGTTTTTTTTATTTTAAAGTTGTTTTGAAGGGAAATGAGCTACCCAATAACATTCATATATCACATATTCTTGATTGGTATCAAAACAAGAACATTGGCTGTTCTTTTTGACCAAATCAAGAACTTAAATTTTTCATTTATTTTGATTTTTTTTTATTTGATTGAAACATGATCAGGATGGATCAAACAGGATCCAAATAGTTGCCCACCATCATTACAATCATTTTGATCAAACATGACGACGATGGGATACTTGATGGGCTATGATTCAACATAGTTAACCAAAGAATAGCAAACCCGATTTTTGTATTTAAAAAATCAAAATTGGGTTTTTGTTCTTAAGATCGATTGATCAATTTTATCTTATCTAGATAGTTTCTAAATGATACTAGGATCATTATTTAACCATAAAACACCATAAACAACAAGCATACAAGATTATGCAATTTGATATATAAAAAATTCAAATTGTAAATATGAATTGAAGAGTGATTGGATCCATACCAAGGATTGGATAACAATCCTTAGACCTTAGGGAAGCTATTAGGATGCTCAGATCCAAGCATTAAGGCTTTATCCAAATTTTTAAAAAAAATTTAAGCTTTATTGAAGGATTTCTAAAAATTGAAGTTTGGAAGGTCGAGAGTGTGTCTCTTGTCTTCGGATTGACTTATGGGGGGTTATTAATAGTTGTCCAAGGTCAGTTGATCCATCCAAGTGGACTGAATCAACCAAAATCCATTAATGGTATTTTGATTGTTCTTCCTCAAGTTGGCCAGAATAGGGATGAGTCATTCCCATTCTTGTACGTGAAAGGATCACCATCGTAAGATGATCATTTCAGGCTTTATATCATCTGAAATTGTTGACTAACGAAGGTGTTCCAAAAAGAGAAGATCAAAGACGTGTCATTGATCTTATCTCTTTGGCGTCGTGTTGGAGACGAATGTGGCGCTCAAAACAACGTCGTTTTAAGCGCGTTTGAGTGTTTCGTTGACGTTCCATGAAGGCGTTGTTGCGTATGGGCGTTCGATCTAGTGTTAAATAAATAATTGTCTAAGATGAAATGGATACAACAATTCATTCTGAATTATTTATTTTTGTCATTTTTATTTTTATAAAATTATTTTAATATAAAATGGGTACAACATTTATTCTAAATAATTTTATTTTTTTTGTTTTGGTTTTAGTCAATAATTAATTTGAATAATTACCACAATAATTAATCATAATTAATTATTTTAATTGAGTTTTTCACCGTAGACCATAAAGTTAATTATTCTGATTATGTCTATTTAAAATTAAATTAAAATTAATATTTTAATATTATAAATTAGAGTGTAGATTTGTAATGCTTATAATTATAAATTATATATGTATATTAATGTAAAACTTAAAAATATATTTTTAATTTTTATAGAATGATTTTAACGGTTGAGAAACCATATTTTAATAGAAAATAGACAATAAAAATTGAAAAAAACTAAAATTGTTTAATAAAATATTAACCAAATATTAAAAAATAATCAAAATAAATATATATAATATATTTATATTATTTATTTTATCTAATTTTTTCTCATATATCTTATTAAAATTAGGGTGTCATATTCTGTTGTGATATATTATAAACGTTTATTTTAGTCTAGCACAAAATATGGATATCCTCATTTTTTTTTAGAAGTCTTGGTTCGAAATGGTTCGAACCGGTTAGACGATAAATTTTGCGACTGCTTTAATGTTAAGTGTGTTACTGACTAACCCTTGTGACCTCATCTTTATATATACGTTTATTTTAAATTATTTAAGGAATTGTGCATTATACATTATGAAATATTTATATTATAATGCATATAATTATAAGAATCCTTTAAATCATAACAAAAACATAAAATAAATATTTTTTTATAAATATAAACTAAACTTTTATGACTTATTTTATAGTGTATAACTACATCATTGCTCTACCTAGTATATAAAAAAATAATAAGTAAAATATAAAAATATTTTCTTATGATATTTTAAAAAGATTATCATAATCCCTCCAAAATATATATATATATATATATATATATATATATATATATATAATAGATTGCATTTTATTGAAAAGATAAGACAATCTTTATTAATAGATAAAGATTATGATATATATTATAGATAAGAAAATAAAATCATTGAAAACATATAATCCTTTATTAATGAGATTATGACAATATTTATTAAAGTTATAAGAAGATATTATATTAATATTTTTTAACTAAATTGATTTCTATTGTTTAAATTGGACTACTACTATATAAATCAAACAACTAATTATACATTGCATAATAAATTATAAACATTTTAGTGTAATAGCTATGGAAAATATATCAATTAAATTTTTGATATGTTTCTTACTTATTTCTGGTATATATTTCATTTTCTACATGATTTTATTACTGGATTATTTATGTTTATAAAATGTAATAAACTTAAATTGAATTATATTTTATATAATTTTTTAATAATATCTCTATAGTTAATGTATGATTTATTATATAAATTAATTCAAATACAACAAAAAATAAATGGAATTTTTTGAATACTGTATTTTTTTTGGAAAAATATACTATATATTTTTTTGTTTATTGACTTAAATCCTATTTTTTAATAACTTTTATTTAACATTAAATTTTGATCAATATTTTTTTTATCTTTTACACTTATAATTTGTTTTATTTATAATTGCATCACCGTAATATGAGTTGTTTTTCTAAGTCAATATTTTAATCTCTCAACTATTTCACCATTTAACAAAATTAAGAATATGAGATCGACATTTTAATTTGTTTACTTTAAAAATTGAATAATTTTTATGAATATTTTTAATTATTTTGATTATTATGTCAAATTAATAATATGGAATAAATATAAGGTTGTTTATTTTCTCTTGTAACATTATTTTATTTTCAATTATTTTTATTTAAATATTATACGTATTAACATGGTTATACATGGTCAACATAATTATACAAATTCAGATGACATCAACGTATTGAAAGGTAGAGTATATATATTAATATAACTAAATTTTTATTATTTAAAAATTGGCTTAGATTTATATTTTTATTTATCTTAAAAATAATAAAATAATGGAATCAATTAAAGCTACATGTACCAAGTATAAATATATATTACGAGGATGAAATATTTATAAGAAATTCTTATGGTTGGAATACATATATTGGATTGCTGGTAAAAATAATAAGTTTAGGGAATATATTAATTTTTTTATAAATATAATATAAGCTTCATATCAATTATAAAATCAATTATAAGTTATTAATATATAATCATATTAACATAATTAGTTTATATATTTTATATTTATAATATATTGTCTATATCGCAAAACTTAATATATAATTTAAAGGGACGGAACAAGTTATTTTCTAACACTTGCATTCAACCCAGATCATGCAGAGAAATATCTCCATGTTTTTGTTGCACTAAAACTGGTATATCTAAATGTTTTTGTAACAATAGAAAACTGTAAATTTGTTTGTATGAACTCTTCTTAGATGGGAGGTAAGAGAATTTAAAAAAAAAATGAAGCTATAATAATAATAATTTATACAAATATGTTTTCAAGTTTTCGCTAATAGATTCAAAATATAAATTTAAAAATAACTAAAGAATGTTTATTAAAACAATATATATTATATTTCATATTAATCCCATAATAAGATATTTAAATACGATAAAAATGTAAATATGGTCCTAGGAAGCACGGATACGGGTGCGTGAGTGCGGGTGCGCAGTGTGGGGATACGCCGATTCAGCAAAATTTAAAAAACAAGGATTCGGGTGCGGGGATACGTCATATAAAATATAATTATATAATTATATAAATTATAAGTACACAAAGTTACAATCTGACTTCCATATTGCCAACAGTCTTAATCATGCATCTTGTAAAAACATTACTTCAAACTCCGGCTCATCTAGTGAAAGGCTAGATATTTCAAGTTCTTCGGCACCATCAAGCGGATCAAATCGGTCACCTCCCACAATCTGATACTATGGTCACCCCTTTCTCTTTCCAAGTCGTTTTGATTGGTTCCAATAATCTTTCAATATGTGCCCTCTCCTTTTCTAATAACGTAGTTCGTAGTGCATTATAACAAGGAGGAACATAGCTCGGAATGTTTCTGTTGGCAGTAAGTGTATACGACTTGATGTAGTGGGGGTTTCTAGCAAAATGGAAAGGTAACCCCCCTAAATAAAATGCTCTTGCAATTTTTCCATCCACTTGTTCTCTCACCTCCTAATTAAAAGCTTTATTTATAGGACTGTTCTTGTCAGCATTTCAGCTCCTCCCCAGGCAGAATCTGATGAAGCATAACTCAATGGTGGGAGTGGAATCACAACATGCCTTTTTCTTTCATCTGCATCTGCCATCTCCCTTCGAAGTTGCAACAAAATATCAGCAGTGACTCTAGGATAAACTGAAACTCCTTCTCCCTTGATCTGCAACAGGTGTGCTTTAACCCTTGAATACGAACCCGTAAATTCTAGATTACAGAAGTTGCATTTAATTTTCGTATTTCCACCTCTCTATTTCATTTTCACTAATTTTGTCACATTTTCCACAGCGGGTCCTTATCTACTGAACTTTATTGGCTTGGAGTGACTGTCGTACTTGAAGCTGAGTTAGAGGAAGCCATTGATTCCATCTGCTATAATCTCTCTCTCTCTCACACAGAAGAAGAAGAAGAACTAACCTGATAGTGGAAGAATGGTAGTGGAAGACAGGTAGCCGAGAGAGAAGCACCGTAGAGATTATATTTTTTAATTTGGGGTCTGGGGGCTCATAGTCATATTTAATATTTGGGGGTTTTTTAATTTGGGATTTTTTTAATATTTTAGAACTCATATTTACTGAATATGTCATTCCCGCACCCCCCGCACCCCTCACCTTCGATTCTAGGATACGCCACATGGCGCACCCTGTACGCACTCCCAGCCGCACCCCCGCACCCCCGAAGCACCCGGTGCATAGTGCGCTTCAGAAACGAAGCACACATGCTTCCTAGATATGGTGTATTAGATAATATTATATATATTCTTAGCAATGAATCTATGTTTAAATAAGAAAAATGAAATAATTATAAAAATACAATAATGTTATCTAATCTTAATACAAAATACTATATAACACCTACTAAATTAAATCAAGCCAGATCAAAGATTATTCACTAAAATTTATTTAAGGGAACAAAAGAAAAGATTTAAAAATTAAGATTACTTTTAAAATTGAAATAAATTCTTTATTTTATTCGTCCAAATTATTTTAGCACAATAAATTTCATACTTTAAACTATTAAAAGTAGTTTAAAGTAAAGGGTAGTTAAAATTTGAAATTAACATACCATCCTAGGCCAAGCTAATTCTAAATGACTCAGAAAATTAAAAAAAAATTGCTATTTATCATCATGTTTATAACGCTACTTATTTTTTCATTTCAATAAATTTATATATTTTTATTTTTATGTTTAGACAAACTAAGTTTATTTGTAAGTAAAATAAAACAATTTCAAATTCTGATAGGATCGGCTTTATCAATAGAGACGGGGTCTGGCTAAGGATGAAGGCTTATGAAAAACGGTTTGAAAGAAATCCTGTTAGGGATTTAATTCGCTTTCTATTCTACGCAAACTTGTGTAAACACTTGAATCGGATTCAAGGCGGAATTGTTTACTTGGGTTTGAAGCACAAGATTAAATATGAAAAGATGACATAAATGAAGAACACATCAGTTTGTTTATGGATGTTCGGAGAAACTCTCCTACGTCACCCCTTCTTCCAACCACCGGAAGGATTCACTATAATATGATTCGAATCAAATACAATTTACACACACACTTAGCTCACAATTGAATATAACACTTTCTGTTCAATTACAAGATGAAGAATATCACTCAGCTGAAGGTGTTTTGATTCTAGCTCTCTCTTGATTCACACACAGTACAATCAGAAAGAAGCTTCACAATATTAAAAGGCTTGAATTCTCTGTAGTTTCAGTAAGCAAGATTGGCAAAGAACAAGTGCTTCGTCCGTTGTCCTTAGGATTTGTTAAATACTGAGCAGGAGCTAACGGTCGAAACATCAAGAATGATACGTGGCACTCTTCCATTGGAAAACCTCCATTGTACACAGCAGGTTCTGAGCACAAGGATCGTGGCCGTACATCACTAGTAGTGCATCGAATATTCCATCAAGGATGTACCTGCAAAACAAGTAATGTGAGGAAAATTCTCTTACGTGGCATTCCTTGATTAGATGCATATAGCTGTTATACTTATCTTCACTAGAAAGTGGAGCAGGAGTAGGGTACAGCTATAGCACGTGGGTAGGTGAAATTCTAGATTCAAGCGTACTGCTTAAACTGAGCATTAGACGTATTTTAGTTAGACAGATCTTGAAAATCAGTCTAATGAAATAAGTCATCTCCTTATAATATAAAAACGTCTATTAGACCTCTTGGTCTAATATAATTAGACTCGCGTCTAATTACAATAACCATTAGACTACACGTCTAACTCCACTGAGTTAGACTGCACGTCTAATTCCGGTTCTACCTCAGACTTGTCTGAAGGAGTTAGACGCACGTCTAACTTTCACTAACTAGACTACATGTCTAATTATCCAATAACCATTAGACTGCACATCTAACTTCACTGAGTTAGACTGCACGTCTAATTCCGGTTCTACCTCAGACTTGTCTGAAGGAGTTAGACGCACGTCTAACTTTCACTAATTAGACTACACGTCTAATTATCCAATAACTATTAGACTGCACGTCTAACTCCACTGAGTTAGACTGCACGTCTAATTCCGGTTCTACCTCAGACTTGTCTGAAGGAGTTAGACGCACGTCTAACTTTCACTAATTAGACTACACGTCTAATTATCCAATAACCATTAGACTGCACGTCTAACTCTACTGAGTTAGACTGCACGTCTAATTCCGGTTCTACCTCAGACTTGTCTGAAGGAGTTAGACGCACGTCTAACTTTCACTAATTAGACTACACGTCTAATTATCCAATAACCATTAGACTGCACGTCTAACTCTACTGAGTTAGACTGCACGTCTAATTCCGGTTCTACCTCAGACTTGTCTGAAGGAGTTAGACGCATGTCTAATTTTCACTAATTAGACTACACGTCTAATTATCCAATAACCATTAGACTGCACGTTTAACTCCACTGAGTTAGACTGCACGTCTAATTCCGGATTACCTCAGACTTGTCTGAAGGAGTTAGATGCACGTCTAACTTTCACATTCTATTAGACTGTACGTCTAACTCCACTGAGTTAGACTGCACGTCCAATTCCGCATATATTAGACTACCCGTCTAATTGCAAATATATTAGACTACACGTCTAACTCCGATGAGTTAGACTATACGTCTAATTCAGAATATCAATTAGACTACCCGTCTAATTACAAACATATTAGACTTACGTCTAATTCCGTATATTCATTAGACTAACGTCTAATTCTTTACATTCATTAGACTACACGTCTAACTCCGATGAGTTATACTATACGTCTAATTACGTGCATTCATTAGACTACACGTCTAAATCCGATGAGTTAGACTGTATGTCTAATTCTATGCGTTAGACTTACGTCTAATTCCATGCATTCATTAGACTACACGTCTAACTCCGATGAGTTAGACTGTACGTCTAATTCTATGCATTAAACTTACGTCTAATTCCGTGTATCTATTAGACCATCCGTCTAATTCTTTACATTCATTAGACTACATGACTAACTCCGATAAGTTAGACTGTACGTCTAATTCTTTGCATTAGACTTACGTCTAATTCCGTGCATTCATTAGACTACACGTCTAACTCCGCTGAGTTAGACTGTACGTCTAATTCTATACATTAGACATACGTCTAATTCCGTGTATCTATATGACCATCCGTCTATTACACGTCTATTAGACTACACGTCTAACTCCAATGAGTTAGACTGTAAGTCTAATTTTATACAATGAATGCCAAAGTCGGTCTAATGACTCTCATTAGATTCAAGTCTTATGACATATTGTTTCAATACACCTGTATCAAAACTCATATGTTATTTCATCATCAAAATCTCAGTTGTTAAATTATTTCAACACTTAGTCAAAATAATTTGATCCAACGATTTCCCCCTTTTTCATTAAGAAATTGCAAACCTGCATACATATATCAAATCATGCATTCATCATATAAATAATCAAAACACTTCTAATGCAAGTAAATTAATCAAAAATATCCAAGTCAATCACATATGAGTGTTTTCAGAAGAAACACACAAAACATTGTTCAACATAATCAAAATAAATTTACTCAAAAACATCATAAGAGTATTCAAAAGAGAGCTTCCAAAACGACATTTAAACCCTATTCTTCTTCTTCTTTTTTAGACTTTACTTCTGGAGAGGATAGACTTCAACCTAAGAGATCTCTAAGACTGCGGTTAGAGGGGAGTTGAAGTCATCTTTTTTCCTTTTCTTGGATTTAAGCGTCTCCACCCTTTGAATGTAATCTACCACTTTCTGGTAGTTCAGGATCTTAGAAGGAAGGGGAAAGCTCTTACCAGGTTCGTTCAGGAGGAAACAAAGAAGAGAGTTGAGAGGACCATCAAATCTGAAAATCTTCTTCCAAGCAACAACCATTCTGACAAGATTCCCGAAGAGGAAGCTTTTCCAGTTCACAGGAACACCCTTAGTGATAGCCACCATTATCTAAAAGACCTTCGTACAATACTTGTAAGAAGTTTCTTTAGACAAAAGGGATTTCGATATTATATCGCTTAAGAGAGCATATTCAACCTTCAAGAGATTTTTCTTTCCATGAATGTCTACTAGAGGGGAATCTGAAAAGACCTTCATCATTGTAATCATTAGATTAGGAGGAGTGGTTGAGAAATCATCAATACCTTCTTTTGGGAGATGGAAAAATGCACCAAAAGATTCTTCTGTGATACAAACCATCTGGCCCATTACGGCTCCAGCAATAACATTATCTTGATAGAAGCTAGCGGTTTCGAAGAATTCGTTGACTAGCTGTTCGTGATAGGTTTCATGAGGGGTGAGGAATCTTCTCAGCCTAGAAGCTTTTAACGATTAGAACATCCTATGCATTCCCGGAGATTGGAGTGTGGATACGAATTGAAAGTCCACTTGAATCGACTTTGGACGGAAGGAAGTCATTTTGAAGAACAAGGGTTTAAACGATTTGAATTCTAGAGATAGAAAAAAGTTTCGAGGAACTCTAATCTTTGGAATGAATAACCCTATAAATATCAAGGTTTAATCAAGAGCTTCTCTAATGATTTATCAAGAACCTATAAATATTAAGGTTTAATCAAGGTTTCAACTTTGGACTAACAGTTCCCAATAAACACGGCATTTAATGTTAGCATGAAATAGAACGTTAAATACTAAGTGTAAAAGCAAAAGTTGTCAGAAATATTAGTCATTCCTTGCATATTGAGAGACACATGTTTTCAATTCTTTTGAGGAATGACTGATTTATTTTTCGGCGAGAAAATGAACTTGATCAGAAATCATTAAAAGACAGCTGTCCAAATATCCATAAGATGAAGAGTCTAATTACACCAGTAGTTAGACGTTTATTCTTCTTTTTACATTTTAAACTTCCTTTTGAAAAACAGTCTATTAGACGTGTACGTCTAATTATGCAATAACAGCACGTGAGACACGCGTGTCTGGTTAGACGTGAGCATCCTCTTGCTCATGACGTAAAAACGTCTAACGTCTATTAGACGTGTCCGTCTATTAGACGCATCCGTCTAACCGTGCAAGTTAAAATAACCAAGACGATGATTTCAGATGAAGATAAAACTGCTAAAGTATACGAGTGTCTAAGTAGCTGTGTTTCGCAAAACTCTGAATCCTTAGGACAAATTAAGACCTCTGTCTTTCATATCTATTGAGTTTTGCTTTGAACAATACATTCTCCCTTAATTTATGCACGTAATCACATCAATAAAGATCAACAAGACCTAGCATGTTTCTAAAGTGAGAAAACTTAGCTTCCGGTAGGGGTTTCGTGAAAATGTCTGCAGTTTGTTGATCTGTAGAAACATGTTCAAGACGAATTTTCTTCTGATTGACGTGTTCTCGGATGAAGTGATACCTGATTTCAATATGCTTTGTCAGAGAGTGCAGAACTAGATTGTAGGAGATAAAGATAGCACTTGTGTTGTCGTAGAAAATTGGAGATTCATCAGCCTCAATCCCATAGTCTCTGAATTGTTGTTGAATCCACCGAACTTGAGAACAACAACTACCAGCTGCAAGATACTCTACTTCAGCTGTAGACATAGCGACCGACGTCCGCTTCTTGCTGAACCATGTGATTAGAGGATCTCCAAGGAACTGGCAAGTTCCACTTGTGCTTTTTCTATCAATTTTGCACCCTGCATAATCTGCATTTGTGAAACTAATTAAATTGAAACTTGAATCCTTCGGATACCACAGTCCCACATTTTGAGTTCCCTTTAAGTATTTAAGAATACGTTTAGCAGCAGTAAAATGAGAGAGTTTAGGATCAGCCTGAAATCTGCCACAAACACCAACAGCAAATTGAATGTCTAGCCTGCTAACAGTTACATACAGTAAAGAACCGATGAGCCCTTTATATGCTGTTACATTGACACTTTGGCCACTTTCATCTTTATCCAATTTAACAGAAGAACTCATTGGAGTAGCTGCTGTAGAATAGTTCTCCAAACCAAACTTCTTTAGCAGTTCTTTGGTGTATTTGGCCTGGTTGATGAGAGTTCCGTTTTCTAGCTGACGAATCTGAAGCCCAAGGAAGAATGTAAGTTCTCCCATCATGCTCATTTCAAACATGTCCTGCATTAGCTTGGCACATTTCTCATATAGTTTGGGGTTAGTTGAGCCAAAGATAATGTCATCAACATATATCTGAACAAGTAGAATATAATAATCTTTAGTAAAACTAAATAGGGTTTTATCCACTGTTCCAACCACAACAAAATCATGATCAAACAAGAAATTGGTTAAAGTGTCATACCAAGCTCTAGGAGCTTGTTTCAGACCATACAATACTTTGTTAAGCCTGTAAACATGATTTGGCAAAACATGATCTACAAAACCAGGGGGTTGCTCAACATATACTTCTTCACTTAATTTTCCATTTAGGAATGCACTTTCACATCCATTTGAAAGACTTTAAAATTCTTAAATGATACATATGCTAGGAAGATTATGATTGCCTCTAGTCTTGCAACCGGTGCAAAAGACTCATCAAAATCAATACATTCCTCTTGTCAGTATCCTTAAGAAACTAAACGAGCTTTGTTTCTAATGACTAAGCCATCTTCACTAAGCTTGTTTCTAAAGACCCATCTTGTTCCTATGACCGACTTGTTAGTTGGTCTAGGAGTAAGATACCATACTTTATTTCTAGCAAATTGGTTTAACTCCTCTTGCATAGCATTGATCTAATTTGGATAACCTATAGCTTCACCAATTTTCTTCGTTTCAATTTGAGAAATAAATGCAGAATTGGCCATTTCATCCATCAGTTGATGTCTTGTCCTTCGAGGAGAAAAAGGATTTCCGATTATCAGTTCTGGTGGATGATTTATGTTCCATCTGAAGTTGGAACCAAGGGGATTGGTCGTCTGAACCGGTGACACCGCGACATCCAAACTCTCAACTTCTTGTTGAACAGGAGTTTGTACGTCTGGTTGAACTTCAACCGGATCAGCCACAGGATCAGATAGAGCCATCCGCTTGTCCAAGGTTTCTTCTTCTTCACTTACAGACTCAATACTAGCCGCTTGTAGTCTGTCAGCAAGATCAATGGGTTCATTAGATTTGCATGAAGGGATTCTTCAACTGTTTGTGTTCTTTTGTTGTATACTCTGTAAGCCTTGCTTACTGATGAGTATCCCAACATGAATCCCTCATCTTCTTTATCATTAAAAGCGGTCAAATAAACCTTTCCATTGGTATGGATAAAACATTTACACCCAAAATCTTAAAATAAGAAACTGTGGGAATTATCTCATAGTACAGTTCATAGGGAGTTTTATCAAAACGTTTGTTGATTATTGACCAGTTTTGTGTATAGAAAGTAGTACTAATGGATTCCGCCCAGAACCTCTGAGGTACATCTGATTCAGCAAGCATGGATCTCGCTGATTCCTTCAGAGTTCTCACTCTTCTCTCAGCAATGCCGTTTTGCTATGGAGTTCTAGCACTAGACAACTCGTGTCTAATTCCAGTCTCCTCGAGATAAGATGATATGTATCTATTAGTGAATTGAGTTCCCTGATCACTTCTGATGCATGTGATATTTAAAGATTTCTGATTCTGAATCCCTTTAAATATCATAATCAAATTTTCAGCAGTTTTATCTTTTGATGGTAAAAATGCAACCCATGTAAAACGAGAAAAGGCATCGATAACAATTAAGGCAAATCTCATTCCTCCTATACTCTTTACAGGAATTGGACCAAAAAGATCCATATGTAAAAGTTCTAGGATACGGTTGGATTGTGATTTCCCATTGCTTTTGAACGATGATCTGCCCTGTTTTCCTAACTGGCAAGCAATGCATATCTTGTCCTTTGAAAACTGAAGTTTGGGTAAACCAATAACTAAATTGTTTGAACAAATATTGTTGATGGTTTTAAAATTTAAATGGTTCAAACGTTTATGCCATAACTATTTCTGGTCATTCTTGGCAATCATGCACATGGGGTCAGAAGTTTCTTTTTGCCAATTCATTTTATATGAATTTCCTACTCTACTTCCAGTCAATAAGATGTTTCCATCTTGGTCTTCAACTAAACATGCATGAGTTTGAAAGTCTACTGACAAACCATTATCACATAATTGACTAATGCTGATTAAATTATAGCACAGATTGTCAACAAGCAGCACGTCATTAATAGTTAGGTTACCATGGATAATCTTACCCTTACCGATGGTCTTACCCTTCTTGTTGTCACCAAATGTGATCTTAGGTCCAGAGCAATCTAATATATCAGTGAGAAGTCGTCTGTTTCCTGTCATATGCCTGGAACATCCGCTATCAAGATACCATACAGATTCCTCCAGTCCTTCGTTTATTTGTACCTACATAAATAAATATTTACAATCTTTTGGTACCCACCTTTAATTGGGTCCTCGGTCAATCAGTCCCTTAGGAATCCATATTTGAGTTATTCTAATGGATTTCCCATTTTGTGCCGTGATTAATGCGTATGTTTTTGACTTAGCATACGACTTTCTGCTAGCCACTGATCCTTTAACTTTTGAAGAAGATTTTCTTTTAAAACTCCTTGACTTAGAGTCAGGTTTTAAATTACCAGACTTATCAGCTTTTTATAGCTTATTCTTAAGCCAGCTATCAGTCGGTGGAACATAAACTATTTCATTTTTGAAAGCAACTTCTTCATGAATAGGATCAGATTCATTGTTAGTCATATCTCTTTTGACAAATTTTATAGGCTTAAACTTGTCAGTTGGAGGAGATGACTTTTTGCAGGACAAATTAGGGTCATTGCTGTCATATCCCAATCCGGATCTAGATCGAGCAGGTTTTAACATGCTGATCTGATATTTGACAGCATCTCCTGATCTTGTAAAATTGTTGAGCCAAACAAAATATATGAGTTTTTAAAGTCACCCCTTTCCTTAGTTCGCTATAGGACGAAGTGAGTGAACTTACATAGGGTTGTCGGGATAAATTTATTATATTAACCTTTGATGCCTCTCTATGTGATTAAGAAGCCTAGAATTTTATTAGATATGACTCTGAAGATAAAATTCTTTGAGTTGAGTCATAATTAATATTTCCTGATTCGTTACAAGAATTTCTTGAGGTTAGGACATGTCCTTCTCGATCTATTGATTTGACAATCATGTCGTCCCACCTCCTTGTGGATCATGTCAAGAAGGGTCATGGTGGTTGCCCTTTGATAGGTAGATCCTACATTCTTAAGACCGAAAGGCATGACCCTATAAGAGAAGGTTTTGACGTCTATTATAAATGATGTGTTTTCCTTGTCTTGCGAGGCTATTACGATTTGGTTATTCCTTAAAATTCGTCCATGAATGACAACGATTCATGACAGACAACATGATTGACTAATATGCCTATGTGTGGTAGTAGAAAGTGCTCTTTAGGGTTAGCCTTATTTAGGTCTCAATAATCTACACACACGCATAGTTTTTCGTCTTCTTCAAGAGGTGAACTACATTGGCAATCCTAGTAGGATATTCCACTACCTCGAGAAATCAAACTTCGAGTTGCTTTTAAACTTCTTTCCGGATTTTGTTCATTACTTCCTCTTTCATTTGTCTGATCTTTTGATTTATTGGATTAACGTTAGGATATACAGAAATGTGATGTCGTGTGATCTTTGGATAGATGCCTAGAATATCCTTGCATGACCGGGAAAAGACGTCTTTGTTGGCTCTTAGTAGCTGAACAATTTTAGACGTTCTTAGGGGTTTAAACTTTGGCCAATCAGTACGATCTGAGGATTATTGGACGTGTTCAAATTGATTCCGATTGTCTTTTCTATGGTAGAGACAATATCATTCTCAATTTCTTTTGGTTTCGAAATTTAAGTTAGAGTAAAAGGAAAGATCGTTTTTACTCATAGATTTCAAGTCTACTTCTTGTGTTAAATTAAGGGTTTTATTATATGTAAGAGAAGATGATTCAACAAGATCATTATTCTTTAGTTTCATACTATGTATAGTATTTAACATCTCTCTATACATGAGAGGAGAAATAGTTCTACATTCATCGATCACAATATCGATTGATGAAATGGAGTCGGTTTCTTGAGAATCTGGGCCAAGTTTTCTAGGGCGTCATGTCAATAGTCTGTTCTTTTCCTAATCATATAAATAGAAGGGTTAGGATTATGACGACAAACTAAAAAGATTTTGAACCTAGAAAATGTCTCTATAAATTTAAATTGGTAAAGGATTTGGGGAAGTAAAATCATAGTGTGATTTGTCCCTTAACAATGAACTGTCCATTCAAGGTTGATAGAACAACTATGTGTCATATGGATATCTTTTCCTTGCAGATTTCTATGAATTAAGTAAGGATATATCCTAGACCGCAGCAATCCATGTTACAACATGGTTATGGGAATGATGTCATGCCTTTAGCGTTTAGGCCTAAACCATTGATAGGAAAATATCCCATTTGACGCATCATTCTGATGGAGAGGAGGCAAAACATACTAAAGTTCAGATGTTTAGATTGAGGGGAGGCATAACTTATTGAGGATTGAGCATATCTCAAACCCTTTAGTTCAACTATAGGGATGTCAATGTGGGTAGACCCCATGACTATCGCGATCTTAGTTGTGTTGTTGATTGTGATGAATTTGTCGTTAGCGATGAACTTGAGCTTTTTATGTAGGATAGAGACTAAAACTTTGGTTTGATGAATCCATGGCCTTCCTAAGATCATGTAATAAGAAGGTTGAATGTTGATGACAAAAAAGTCAACTTGAAAGGGTATGCCAAAAACTTGGACAATACATTTGAGGTAAGCCATTATCTCGCGGCGAGACATATCGAAACCTTTAACACATAGGACAAATTGTATGATCTTGTCTCAGGATACACCTATTTTCTTATGAGTCCTCCAATGACATATATAGACGATCCATTATCTATCAAGACCATCGAAATGTAGAGGGATTTGTCATGATTTGTTTTAGCTGATGGAAGATCCTTATCTTCAAAGTTGATCATGTTGTGTTGAAAACTAACGTATATGATCCTTACTAGTTGCTCAGGGTGGTGTTGGTAGAGACATTGACCTTGCTTAACTCATTCATTACTGTTTTCCTATGCTCGATAGAGTACACCATGATTTCCTAGATGGAAATGTTGGCATTTGTCCTTTTTAGTTGATTTAGGAATATGTCTCTTGGGTTAAGAGCTCTTGGATCATTTTCCCTTCCAGTTCTTACAAGAAGTTGGGAGGTGGATGGCACATTGGCCAGTGTAGTTTTCATTAAACTTGGTTGGAAATCTATTCCACCAGGTGTATCCGCGTTATCTATCAAGGCCTAGTTATGGGCAGACGTTTTTTACGTTCACCATTTATAATTCTCACCAAAGCGGGTTTTGGATTACTCTTTGGGAGAGGGATCGATCATGTTGATCTCTGGTTTAGTGTTATGGATCAGGTCCAATAACACATTAGAGTCGAATAACACATTAGAGTCAAATGATGTTTGGTTAGTGGTAAGCATATTGACTTTGTGGCCTTTGGCTATGGTAGCAAATTCTTTGCTATTTCTGGCTTTGTGATCACATTTTGATCGATCAAGTCCTTAAATAGGTGTTTAAGGGTAGTACAATTGTCAGTAGCATGGCCATTGGATTGGTGGTAGTCACATTAAGTGTTCTCATACATTCACAAGAATAGTCTGTATATTCTTGAGGAGAGACGTTTTATTAAATTCTTTTCTTAAAGAATCATTATCATCTGGCTCAAAGGTATTCCTAGGTCATCAAAGACACTTGGAGGTTTAGTTGCCTTTGGAGGTTTGACCTTGGTAGGAGTGGTTGTACATACCTTGGACTATAGAGACTTACTTGGGCTCTCCTTTTGAGGTGATTGCTCCTTCAAGGTAGTGGTTACCTTGTACACTTTTGTCTTTTCCTTTCTCGGGAAACGAATTGGGAGTGGGGTAGCTTTGACTGCTTTTCCATTTTTCCCTTCTTTATCGATATCATCATCGATCTTATTGCCAATCATTAGTAATTTCTTCATATTTTGGAAGGTTATGATGGTGATTCTAATAGAATATCTCCCGTTAACGTTTTCCAAAATCATATCTCTTTGTCGTTGTTCGCTCGGGAGGGAATTGATTTCCTTTGTGACAACTTTCTAGCTTCCGATAAACACATAGGAATTCTCATTTTCTTTTTGTTTTATATTTTTCAACCTCTTTTTCGTTCGTTCAAGGTTGAGATACATTGAGAAACGTTATATGAATGTTGCAGCCGATTATTCTATGCTCTATAGATAGACTACCTTTTGTTGGTAATACCAACGCAAAGTAGTGTCATCAAGATACCAGGAGAATAATTAGAGAGTTGTTGGTTCTTCAAGTCATAATGGGTTCATTGCGGAGGCGTACATTTTGAAAAAGACTAATGGAACGTTTTTTCCTATGTACTTGGATAGGGCTGGAAGCTTAACGCCTACAGGAATAATTGATTGTTCGACAACTTTCATATCGTCTTTCCAGTTATGATATTCTTTGGTTCATTTTCCTTTAGTTAACTTGTTTAGATGGGCTTGCCTTTCTGTTTGCATGGCTTAAACTTGAGTCATTTGACGTTCATATTCTATTAGCGGTGGTTAGTCAGCCGCTGAAATTTATTTTGCCTATGATCTCAAGGGTTTAATGACCTCCTCATGTTGTCCGCGTGTGGTTAGGTCCATATCCTGTTCAGAGTCTTTGTAAAGAGAGACTTCTTCTTGATTTTTTTGACTAGTAGAATGGGGGTTAATGGGGGTGAATATAACTGGGATAGATTAGTTAGGGAATCAAGGAGAAGAAATTATGTTTTGGGATATAGAGAGAATTTGTTGATTAGCTAAAGAAGTTGTGATTAACACGAATTGCTCTGTTACATGCTGCAAAGATGCCTTTATTTCCCTAAACTCGGCCACTGATAGTGTTTCAGGTATGGAGGGTTTTAGCCATCTTGTGGAGTATAAAACGTCCAGTTTTGGATGTCTCTTTCTAGTGGTTGTGTTGGTGTGTCAGCTTGTCATAGTCATAGATTATTGCGAAAAGAAAGATGTGAGGTTTTTGCAATTTTAACACAATAAAAATACAATGTACATGCATATAAAATGAATCCTAAATAATGAACATCTCTTTTTGTGATTCGATTAACAAACATAGAGTTGTTGTATTAATATACTCGCTTAGTTCGTTATAAAAAATACTCTCTTTTTGATATTTTACCAAAAAAAGTCTAAAAGGGAAAAAGTTAGGGATTACAGACTTGTAGTTCTACTTTAGCTTGTCCCCAAACTAGAAGCTTCCTCTTCTTCATTTTTCTTCTACCCTCACATATTCTTCAAGAATGGAGGTTAGGTAGTTATTTCGCTCTTTTTGAATACCCATTTGAGAGGCGTCGTATGCCATTTCTCGTGGTATCTCGAATAGGCCTTGTGATCGATTGCCTTGTTTATAGTGATGGAATTTCCCATATAAGGGGGCATAAAGTCACAACCAAACTTTTTGTAAAGGTCATGAGTGTACTAGTACATAACCCATTCTAAGCCCAAAAGAATTATCATGGGTTCCTCATTTATCATGTATGCCATTTTTTTGATGGAATACCATGGGAGAAAATCCCTAACTTCATTATCATTTTTTACGAGGGGTCCAGGTGAAGCCTTCTTCATTCTTTGGTATTGAAGAGAATGGGAAAAGATGTCTCTGTGACATAAAAGCGGCATGCGCTCAAGCTTGTCAAACAACTAGATATAGAGGATTAAATGTGAGCCTCTTCTGCTCACATTAGAGGTTAAGAACGAGTCGTTCAAACCCATCAGTGTTTCAACCAAGATGATACCAAAGGGGTCTTTATTTCCCCTACGCATGTGGTATGCTACCTCCAGTATTTTGGAGGATGGCTTGTCATTTGTTGGAGCCACGAAAAATGGGCCAACATGAATGTCATCTTCATCAGGGAAGATCCCATTGTTAGGGGAACTTGTCCATCTCTGATTTCCATCTTTGTCCATTTATGGAAGTCGATGACATTGTTTTTTACGATTATTTCGGATGTTGTCTTAGTATATCCGTATTCCTGTTGTAAGAGCTTCTTTAAGGACAAGGCTTCTATATGTGGTTTAAAATGCATAATATTTTTTTTTTCAAAATGATTAAAACCATTTCATTAAAATCTCAAAAGTGGGAGGGTCAAAAATTAAAGCTAGACAAACTTTAGCTATGATTAAGGATTACAATCAAAGTACCCTAAAATAAGTTGATTAGTAGCATCATTCATTCTAAAAAAAATAGAGATTACAAACAAAAAGACTACATTCAAATCTCAACATCCTAACCTGGGATTTTCGCATGCCATTTATCTTCATTGAGAGGCCTTCACCCTTCCTCTTCCTTTTCCCATTTCTCTGACGATAAAAGGAGATTGTATTGAAGAGGATGATGAGTATTGTTATTTCTCATTTTTCTCTATGTACGATCCGTTCTGATTTGATAGAAAGAATTATTTCTGAGAATTTCAGGGCTTTTACCTTTGTTATCTTCAACTTGAATTTCTGGGTTTTTCTTTCTTATCTTCGGCTTCAGCTTCAGACTCTACATCAGTTTTGGAATCTTCTTTATCGGCTTTTGAATTTTCTGTTTCAGCTTTGAAATTCTAGGTGTCTTCCTCTTGAGTTTCTTCAACAACAACTTGAGGTTCATCTTATATTTCCATCCCGATTCTTCGCATTATAGATAATTTTCTTTTCCTCCTCACCTTGATTCCTTTTACTTTCTTTCCTTCACTATTTTACCTTTTTCCCATAATCTTTTTTGTTTTCTTCTACAAATGTTTGATCCTTGAGTTTAGTCTCTTTTGTTACCTTCTTTTTCTTTTCTACTTCTTGCCTTTTCTGGTTTTTATACTCTTCTTCTTTAGCTTTATCACATTTATTGTGAAGGAAAGTATTACAGAAAACACACCTCTTTGGTTTCCATTCATAAGAGATCTCCATGACATTGTGTTTTACATTTTTGTCAACAACTGTTATTTACATTGGCAGGACATTCCTAGGATGAACTTCAATGTTAATTCTAGCAAATGACAAGTGCTCTCCTCCTTCAGTTATTGGGTCCATATATAATGGTTTCCCAATAGTACCAACAAAATGACTAATTGCTTTAGCATTGTGCATGTGGGCTGTCATGTTTCAAAGCTTGAACCAAATCTGGGTTGTTTCCTTTAGTCTACTTTGTAGATTCATCTCTTCTGACGACTTTTCTATATTCAAACAATTTGATCCTATGTAAGTATGCCCTTTCTCCAATATTTCTTTCAGATTTGAGCCCTTTTTGAACTGCAGAAGTAAAGGTCATGTATGTTTGCAGAAACATTTCCAAGCCACCTTTCTTCCCACTGTTTAATTAGAGCTTTTTGGTAGTTGGGAATGATACTCTATTTTTCCCAATAAAGTTTCCAACCACCACAAACTTTCAGTCTTCAATGCATTTCTCCTTTACTCCAGAAGGAAATTTGAATTCAAAAAGAGAGTTGAATATCTCTACCTTTGTTTGGATATCCACAAGTATACTTTTTCTTTGTAAGTATGGTCTTCAAATTTCGTTTCTACTTTATTCTTCCCTACCTCGTTGACTTTCCATGTTGAATTACTCCTGATAGTGTAGATATTGGATTTGGGAAACTTTATCGGCTCCTTCATTGCATCAACTGACCATTTAACTATCTCCTCATATTTTACTTTCTTCAGCAAATTTCAGTCATGGAGATAATGAATATTGAGTTGGACTAATCATTTATATTTTTAATTTTTATAGAATAATTTTAACTATTGAGAAACCATATTTTAATAGAAAATAGACAATAAAAACTGAAAAAATATTAAATTGTATGATAAAATATTAACCAAATATTAAAAAATAATGAAAATCAATTTATATATACATATACAAATAAAATATATTTATATTATTTATTTTATCTAACTTTTTCTCCTATATTATATGAAAATTAGGATGCCATCCTGATGTGATATATTATATTAGCACAAAATGTGAATATCCTCGTTCTTTTTTAGAAGTTTTGGGTTCGAGTAAGTTAGGCGATAAATTTTGTGCCTAGTTTATTGTTAAGTGTGTTCACGGGTTATATATGCTTAACCCTTATGGACACAATTTTTTATATACATTTATTTTAAATTAATTAAGATATTGTACCATATACATTATAAAATATTTATATTATAATATATATAATTAAAAGATTCCATTAAATCATAACAAAACTTCAAATAAATATGTTTTTTTTATAACTATACACTAAACTTTTATGACTTATTTTATAGTGTATAACTACACCATTGCTTTCCAAGTAGATAAAAAACAATTAATTAGTAAAATATTAAAATATTTTTATAAAAATTGTCATAATCTCTCTAATAAATAAATAAATATATATATATATATATTATTAAAAAGATAATGCAATATTTATTAATTGATAAAGAATAAAATCATTGACAAAATATAATACTTTATTAATGAGATTATGACAATATTTATTAGAGCTACAATAAGATATTATATTTATTAAAGTTACAAAATATAATACTTTATTAATGAGATTATGACAATATTTATTAAAGTTACAAAATATAATACTTTATTAATGAGATTATGACAATATTTTTTAACTAAATTGATTTCTATTTGTTTAAATTAGACTACTACTATATAAATCAAACAACTAATTAGACATTGCATAGTAAATTTTAAACATTTTAGTGTAATAGCTATGGAAAATAAATCAATTAAAATTTTGATATGTTTCATACTTATTTCTGGTATATATTTCATTTTCTACATGATTTTATTTCTGGATTATTTATGTTTACAAAAATGTAATAAAAATAAACTGAATTATATTTTAAATATTTTTTTTAAATTATCTCTATTGTTAATTTATGATTTATTATATAAATTAATTCAAATACAACAAAAATAAATAGTATTTTTTGAATACTGTATTTTTTTTGGAAAAATATACTGTATATTTTTTGTTTATTGACATAAATCCTATTTTTGATAACTTTGATTTAACATTATATTTTGATCAATATTATTTTTATCTTTTACAGTTACAGTTTGTTTCATTTTATAATTGCATCATGGGAATATGAGTTGTCTTTCTAAGTCAATATTTTAACCTCTCAATCGTTTTACCATTTAACAAAAATAAGAATATGATATTGACATTTTAATTTGTTTATTTTAAAAATTGAATTATTTTATGATTTTTTTAATTATGTTGATTATTATGTCAAACGATTAATATGGAATAAATATTAGGTTGTTTATTTTCTCTTTTAAAATTATTTTAATTTTAATTATTTTTTATTTACATATTCTAGGTATTAACATGGTTATACATGGTCAACAGAATTACACAAATTCAGATGACATCAACGTATTGAAAGGTAGTATATATTAATATTTACTAAGTTGTTATTATTTAAAAATTGGCTTAGATTTATATTTTTATTTATCTTAATTTGAATAATAAAATAATGGAATCATTTAAAGCTACATGTTCCAATTATAAATATATATTATGAGGATGAAATATTTATTTTATGATGTACAAATTAAATATTTATAAGATATTTTTATGGTTGGAATACATATTTTGGATTGCTAGTAAAAATAATAAGTTTAGGCAATATATTTTTTTTTTATAAATGTAATATAAGCTTCATATTAATTATAAAAACAATTATAAGTTATTACAAGGATATAGATCGACAATATTTAATATATAATCATATTAACATAATTGATTTATATATTTTATATTTTAGAGGAAATTTGGGCGAGGGAATTTAAAAGGTAATTAATGACGTGGCGCAATCTGATTGGCCGAAAAAATAACAAATTTTCTCTCTCTTCTCTCATTTGTTACTTTTTATCTTTTTCTAAACTAGTAATGTGGTGACAAATCATTATCTCCCCTGTCACTATTCTTTATATTTATAATCTATTGTTTGTATAGCCCCTATCACTCTTCTTTATATTTATATTATTTTTTTTTTTTTTACAAAACTTAATATAGAACCTAAAAGGACTAAACAAATTATTTTCAGCACTTGCACTCATCCAACAGTCTGCAGAGATATATCTCCATGTTTTTGCTGCTTTAAAATTGGTAAAGCTAAATGTTTCATAACAATAAAAAGTTGTATATTAGCATGTGATTAGTGAGAACTCTTCTTAGATGGAGGGTAAGAGAATTTTAATAAAATGAAGCTATAATAATAATAATTTATACAAATATGTTTTCAAGTATTTCACTAATAGATTCATAATATACATTTAAAAATTACTAAGGAATGTTTATTAAAACAATATATATTATATTTCATTTTAATCCAATAATGATATTTAAATAGGATAAAAATGTAAATATGGTGTATTAGATAATATATTATATATTCTTGGCACTAAATCTATGTTTAAATAAGAAAACTGAAATAATTATAAAAATACAATAATGTTATCTAATCTTAATACAAAACACTATAAGACACCTGCTAAATTAAATCAAGTCAGATCAAAGATTATTCACTAATATTCATTTAAGGTAACAAAAGAAAAGATTTAGAAATTAAGATTACTTTTAAAATTGAAATAAATTCTCTATTTTATTCGTCCAAATTATTGTAAAAAAATAAATTTCATACTTTAAACTATTAAAAATAGTTTAAAGTAGAGGATAGTTAAAATTGGAAACTAACCTACCATCCTAAGAAAAGCTAATCTAAATGTCGCAGAAAATAAATAAAAAATTGTTATTCATCATCATGTTTATAACATTACTTATTTGTTCATTTTAATAAATTTATATATTTTTGATTTTTATGTTTAGACAAACTAATTTTATTTGTAAGTAAAATTAAACAATTTCAAATTCATTTAATTGAAAATTTTATAACTCCTTTTAAAGTTTAAAAAATATATCGTAACACTATAAAACCACTCAGAAAATGGATCTAAGTTTTCCATTAAAATAAATTATTCTTTTTTTAATGGAAAAGTCTTATAAAAGAAATTATACTTTATAATTAAAGTAATAACTTATCTTCCTTTCCTTTCCTTTCCTTTCCTTTCCTTTCCTTTCCTTTCCTTTCCTTTCAATCGAGTTAGTGAATTAATTATAAGTTGACCATATGTCTCTTTTAGTATTTTTTTATTTTAAGAAATAAATCTCACCAATATTATGTCGTTACCTAATTTTTCTGGAAAAATAAGAAAAATATTATTTTTTTTTTTATATTTAAACACCAAAAATGAGAAATTCTAATTTATGGTATCATTGCTTGGTTACGTGTGAAAAATGCTTAGGCGCTATTCCCCACACGCCCGTCTAGTTATATGACTTCTATTATTATATTTTTGTCCTTTTAAAAAATATTTATTTTACTCTTAATTTTTATGTATTTTTTTTAACTCGGGATACATTGTCCTACCGTGTTAATTTTAGTGCAAAATTTAATTTTCATGTTGATGGTCGACCATTTATCAAAAAAGCTTGAACTAATTTCGTAATTTCGTGATAAAAATATTACATCAAAACATGGGTCTTTTAATTTTTTGTGACGAAACTTCTCTTTGGGTTCACCACCCTATTCCCGTAGAGGATCATATTTGGTCCTCTACTTTCAGTTGTTGGACAAGTTGTACTTTTTGCCCCTTATATGTCCATTGCACTTCTTCAGTTGTAAAGGCTAGAGAATATCAAGTGTTTATTTCTATTTTTGGACAGGATTTTCATAGTTGGTAACATGTGTTGACACATAATTGGTCAAGCAATTGCTTGAATACATGTGTTGATGTTATTGTGTTCCATTCTATTTTGAATAATGGAATTAGAAGGAATAAATGTTCATAACATAAAATTTATTTTTAAAAAAATTAAAACATACATACTTATGTTATTTTTAAGCTCTGTTTCTTACCGGTCATGAATTCATCTTTTTCAGACATGATATTTGTATATTTGAGAGGTTCCTTAAGGACACCTCTTCTTGCGTCCTCTATAGGTTATAAGAGATTTTATCTTTAGCACATTTAAAAATAGACACTATACTCTGGCACACATGTAGCAGAAGTGGGATGGCCTTACACGTTCGTATGCCATTGGCTCACATCATATCGCTCCTACTATTGACGATTTCTGTGCCATTTTGCGCTCCCCTTCCAAGAATCATATGTACCTCCCAATGGCAGAGGATGCATGGCCTTCTCAGGAACTCCTATGAAAGTGTTTTGCGGTTAATGAGCATACATTCTATTTTTTGTTTTAAATGGTAACATAGCCATGTGGTAGAAGCTGATGGAGCATTTTGATGGCCCTGATGACCTAAAGATCACCAACCAAAATATTATGGTTGTGCTAACGGCCCATTTATTTTTTTTCTTAGAGATGGGGCATCGACCTTTTTCACACATTCTAGAGGTCGTTTTACTTATGGAGGATGCCCATAGCAATATGTCGGGGCTTATCCTTGCTGAGACCATACTCGGGGTGTGCTTGACTATTCTTGGGCAGACCCACATGTCCACGAGAGTGGCCCCCTCATTCTATATCTCTAGATGATGGAGAAACTCAACTTTCTTCCTACTATTATTGATGCGCTCTATTATGGTTACACCATGAGGCTTGAGTAGAGAGTTACTGCAACTCTATGCCTTCCTCCTATCGATGATTATCATTCCATTCACTTCATAGTTACTTCATACCATATCTTGGACATCGTAACCTTCATGGTGGACCATCCTTTCATTGTGTTACTTGGCTTAACAAAAATTACCTCCTATTGTACGATGTACTTGAGAAAAGAAACAGGCAAGTATTTGGGCCTTAAAGTAGTGGATCCATTGATGAAATTATCACGATAGAGGTGTACGAGGCTTATACATGCTTATGTAAGAATGTGTGTACGTTGTCACCCGTGCAGTACTAGATTGACATCAACATTAGAGATATGAACCTTCATTGGGAGACATATGTGGAAATGAATATGTCATCAAGTGACGAAGATTCTTTGGTATATAAGGACCATGAACTTGATGTTTATTCTCCAATTTAAGGACATATTGCTCTTTTGGACTAGACTAGTGTGGTACATGGTAGGACCGATCACAAAGTGTTCAATGAGATAGGATCATATGTGGCTCTCCCTTCTAATTATGGACAAAGATCTCCATAAGACAAGGGACCGACAAGTTCGGAAGGCTCTCACGTTGAGACATATCCAAAGGAGGATCTAGACTATGAGTTTGATCCTTAATGTGTTTTAGGCATAGATTTGTTTTAGGTTTGTTTATGTCATGCAAAAAATAGTGTGTGCATGAGTAAAAATATAATATTTTATGATTGTAACAAAACTATCCTTTGGGATGTAACATTTTATAACTGAAAAATCAGTTATAAGCTTTTAATGTCTATTTCTATTTATGACATGTTTAAATTTATTTCAATGAATGTGAAATTCTTTGAAAATAATAAATCAAGATAATGCTCTGATACACAATTTTTCTTTCAGAAAACACCCTTATTACAATAGTAACATGTCTCTCGAACAAAGTGTTACCTTTGATGAATTAATGAAAGACACAATATCTAAGATGTATTTTTCTCATAAAGAGTATGACCTTTTAGGAGTGTATACTCTTTCTACTCAGTCCAAGAAATGAAAGAAAGAATCTAATACAATGATTATCCCTTGGGATTATGATAAGAAGAATGCAACCATCCCAGTTCTTGCATCAACTGTTCGCATGTGAGAGATTTTGCTAGAGGCTCTAGAAACTAATTCAAAGATCAAGACGAACAAAGCTAACTTTAGCTTGGAAGTGCTTGAGGATAGAAAGAGTATCCCTAAGACCAATATCGGTGTCAATTCCACTAAATCCAAAAATGAAATTAAGGATAGTTTCTTAAAAGCCTTAGAAGTAGATAAGTAGCAAGAGAATGTTAAAGTAGCATTTTCATCGAAAAAGGGAGAGAATGTTAAAGTAGCATTTTCATCGAAAAAGGAAGAGAAAGCAGATGTTACTGTTGATACTACTCATGTTATTACCCTTGTTTATTCTCCCAATGTGATGTTGGAACAACCCAAAAAGAAGTGTGCTAACATATCCATTTGAGAATTATTAATTTCTTTTGTAGAGCATCGTCAAGCGTTACTTGTAGAAACAAACAACAAGGTCATTTCTATTGACCTAACTCCTACATAATTAGTGTCCATGGTCATGTGAGCCACTCCAGACTCTGTACCATTTCT
This sequence comes from Impatiens glandulifera, assembly GCF_907164915.1. Classification (NCBI taxonomy): domain Eukaryota; kingdom Viridiplantae; phylum Streptophyta; class Magnoliopsida; order Ericales; family Balsaminaceae; genus Impatiens; species Impatiens glandulifera. The sequence goes on from NC_061863.1 coordinate 27,707,199, forward strand.
TTTAATGACGAGGACTTGCCTCCTTGGGGCCCAAGTCATGCCAAAGCATTATATATTTTAGTGTGCATGGAGGTTAATCTAGCTCCCATGTCCCTAATCTATAATGGGTCATCATTTAATATATGTCCATGGCACACATTGGTTATGGTAAGAGTTTCTCAAGATAGGTTGTTTCCTTCTAACCTATGTGGGCAGGGATTTGACAAATTGAAATGAGAGATAATAGGGAATTTTAAAACTAATGTCAAAGTATTTGGAATTCCCTTTGAAATAGAATTAATCATTATAGACATGCAACCCTCCTACTATCTGATCATAAGAAGCCAATGGTTACATCAAGAAAGTGATGTAGCGTCTACATACACTAGAAGATGAGATTTACTCACCAGGGAAAAAGTTTAATGTGGAAGGGGAATAATATACATCCATTAGTTTGGTTACTTCTGTGGTAACCCAATAGGTAGACCTCAATGGTTTTGAAGTCAATTTTATTTCTCAACCCTAGAAATGCGTCTTAATAAGATTGAGCGAGCAAGTAAGCGACAAGTATGACAAGAAACAATCCTATATAGTAATACGTAAAGTTTAGTTTCGTCTTCATGGGTTATGTTCCTCTTGTCTCGAAACATCCGTATATCTCCTTTTAATAAATTCATGTAACGCAAAATCAGAGTATTGTCATCTATTTGACTGCAATATTACAATTTTTTTTCTGCACATGAATTTACTAGATAGGCTATCGATATGCTTTTATGTTAAACTAGAATGAGTAAAATTGAACTCATTTTCAAAATTCTCTAGTCTGAACTAGTGGCATTTTTTCAAAATTTGTGCAAAGATTTGTTATATTTTTCTACCACCCGTCGAGCTTAAGATACCCACGCCTAAGGTACTATTGGAGAGCCATGTTATCTCTCATAAAAGATATCAAGTTGGATGCTTTGTTTAAAACTCATGCTTATCAGTGTCGCATTTTTAAGGCTTTCAATAAGAAGGTCAAGCTCGACACTTATTAGCACGAGATTTAGTTCTCCACAAGACCGAGAGCTTCAAGATCCAAGAAAGAAATTATAATTTCCGTGGGAAGGACCTTATGTCATCATTCATGTTTTCTAAGACGGAGCTTCACGTCTCACTTCGATGGATGGCGACGATATATCTGCCTTGTATAATCTTAACACGCTCAAGAAATACTATATCTGAAAGCGGGGTAGTGAAATCCCTGAGAGTTAGACCTCTTATTGGATCAATTATTGTTATTTGTTTGTAAACCTAGTTATGCTAAGAACTATCATCGAGAGGATTGTGATTCATATTCCTATCATTTCTCTTAGAAAGTGATACCCTCTTTGTAATTCAGAACCATAGGAGAATCTATTTGTTTTAAAGTCGCATCGTTATGCGTACTATTCCAGATCTCTTAAACTCGATGTTCAATAATTTTTCTTTTTGAAAGTCGCATCGTCATGTGCAATATTCTAGACCTCTTGAACTCGATGTTCAAGAATTTTCCTTGCTAAAAGTTGCATGGACATGCACAATTCCCTTCAGATGTCGTGAACTCGATTGTGAAGAATCTTTCGTTGGTCAATCGCATCGTCATGTGAAACTCTTCCAGATGTCTTGAACTCAATTGTCAAGAATCCTTCATTAGCTAGAGGCATCGCCATGTTCACTCCTCTAGATGTCTTGAACTCGATCGTTAAAAATAATTCGTTAGCCAACCGCATCCTCATGTACACTCGTCTAGATGTCTAGAACTCGATTGTCAAGAATCCTTTGCTGGCCAGCTATAACGTCATGCGTAATTCTTCCAGATCTCTTGAATTTATGTTCATAAATTTTCCTTACGGAATGTGTCATAATCACACGCAATTCCCTGTAGTTGTCTTGAACTTGATTGTCATGAATGCTTCGTTAGACAGTCGCATTGTCATGCGCACTACTTCAGATGTCTTGAACTTGATTATCAATCATTCTTCTTCTACAAGCTACATGGTCATGTAAATTTCCCTCTAGATGTATTGAACTTAATCATCAAGAATCCTTCGTTAGTCAGTCGCATATTCATGCACACTCCTCCTAATTCTTTGAACTCGATTGTCAAGAATCTTTCGTCTACAAGTCGCATGGTCATGTGCAATTCCCTCCAAATGTCTTGAACGCGATTTTCAAGTATCCTTCGTCACCAAGTCACATAATCATGCATAACTCCTATAGTTCTATTGAACTTGATATTCAAGTATTTTATTTTCTTAAAGTCACATCTTCATGCGCAACTCCTTGAGATGTCTGGAATTCAGTCTTCAAGAATCCTTCATCTGAAAATTGCTCCGTCATGTACAATTCCATTGAGATGTCTTGAACTCGATTGTAAGGAATCCTTTGTCAACAAGTAAAATCGTTAAGAAAATCATCCTTAAAACGTCTTGACTCGTTTGTCAAGAATATTCTCTTCGCTGAAAGTCAAATTTTCATGTGCACTCTCAAAAATCTCTTGAATCCAATTATCAAGAAGATTTACTAATAGGATAGGCTTAATCAATATAGACGGGGGTCTGGCGATTGATGAAGGCTTAATAAAAATGGTTTGAAAGAAATATTGTTAGAGGTTTAATTCACTTTATATTTTATGCAAACCCTTCTAAACACTTTAAACAAAATCAAGTGCGGAAATGTTTACTTAGGTTTGAAGCTTAGGATCAAGAATGAGAAGATGACAGAAAGGAACAACACAACAATTTGTTTATGGATGTTCGGAGCAAACTCTCTTACGTCACCCCTTCTTCCCACCACCAGAAGGATTCACTATAATATGCTTCGAATCAAATACAGTTTGCACGAATAGCTCACTGTTGAACAGAACAGACTCTTTTCAACTTACAATATGATGAAGAATATCACTCAGCTAAAACATGTCTTATGATTCTAACTCTCTCTTGATGAACACACATTAAAGCAAGAAAGAAGCTAACCACTTGAATATTTAAAGGCTTGATTTCTCAGTAATTCCATAGATTGTTCGGCTTGTTCACTCCAAGTTCTGGCAGTTCGTCCGTTGTCCTTGAGATTCTTTAAATAAGGAACGGGTACCAACGGTAGAATATTAATAATGACACGTGGCGAGCTTCCATTGGAACGCCTCCATAGTACACATAAGACTCTGAATACAAGGACCGTGGCCGTACACAATAGGTAGTGCGCCGAATATTCTTCAGAAATGTACCTGCAAAACAAGTAGTGTGAAGGATATTCGCTTACGTGGCATTGGTTGATTGGTTACAGCTGGCTGTTGTATAGATCTTCACTAGAAAGTGGAGCAGGAGTAGCGTACAGCTAGAGCACGTGGTTAGGCAGGTGCTACCTTCAAGAAACTGCTTAAGCAAGGTATTAGACTTTTTTCAATTAGACGACCTCGTCTAATGATATCAGACGTCCCCGTCTAATAACAGGATCCATTAGACCACCTGGTTTAATGGGATTAGACTTCACGTCTAATTACAATCATTTCAGACTAATCTGAAGGAGTTAGACTACACGTCTAACTTTCACATTCCATTAGACTCAACGTTTAATTACGGTTCCACTTTAGACTGTTTGAAGGAGTTAGACTGCACGTCTAACCTTCACTAGTTAGATTGCACGTCTAACTCTTTCTATTAGACTGCACGTCTAACTCCACGAGTTAGACTGCACGTCTAATTACGAATCCCTTCAGACTAATCTAAAGGAGTTAGACTGCACGTCTTACCTCCACTTTTTATTAGACTACACGTCTAACTCCACGAGTTAGACTGCACGTCTAGCTACACTACGTAGACTGCACGTCTAACACCGCTTAGTTAGACTACACGTCTAACTTCGCTAGTTAGACTGCACGTCTAACTCTTTCTATTAGACTGCACGTCTAACTCCACGAGTTAGACTACACGTCTAGTTACATTAGTTAGACTGCACGTCTAACACCGCTTAGGTAGACTACACGTCTAACTTCGCTAGTTAGATTGCACGTCTAACTTCGTGCATCTAAAGCCAAATCGGTCTAATGAACCTCATTAGAACCAAGTGTAATAAAGTCTGATTTCGATACACCTGCATCAAAATCAATTAGACACATAGATAATCCATTTATCATAAAAATTACGATAGTCAAACTTATTTCAACACTTGGTCAAAATAATTTGACCTAACAATTTCCCCTTTTTGATGATGAAATAGAAACTTTGCATAAATAACACATTAAGCATTCATCATATAACATTCAGAGTAGAATTTGTTCATCCAACTTACATAGAAACTTTCCAAAAACCAGAATTCAAAAACATAGTTAAAGAAGTATAGTTTAAGAGTTAACCGAGTAGGAGAGATGAGATCATTGTTCTTCCCTTTTCACTCGAGGATCGATAGGATAGGTGAAACCTCCATCGCTCATCCCTTCACCCGTCATCTCTTGACCGGTTAGCAAGTTGCAAAAAGGAGGAAGAGCGCGACCACCACGAGCGGCTCCATCACTCCGGCCTCCACGATTTTCACCACTGCTTCGGCCTCTTTGATCACTACCAGGTCGCCCACCACGACCACCACTACTGCTTCGGCCTCCGCGATCACCACCGCTTCGACCTCCGCCTCTTTTAGTTGGCCTTGGATTTTCATCGTTGATTTGCGCTCTCTTAGATCTGGTGCCGGTTGATACACCGTCACCTCTTCTACTAGGCTCTCCTTGAGTAATACGAGTCTGTTCTTTCTCAACATCGACTTTCACATTCTCTTTATCTTGAAATTTCCTTGCAATGGAGTCCGCATATTCTAGTCTTTCAGCATCTATTCTTTTCATGCTGCCTTGAATTTCAACCAGCTGATTCTTAAATAATTCCATTGTTTCCATGATTTCTCGATGATTATGAAGATTGATTTGCCTTTCAAGACTTATCATTTCCGATTGACGACTGAAAAGCTTCTTTTCAAATTTAGTGAAATTTTAATTTGAGAGATGAGTTTCATACGTATTCTTCTTCAGTATCTTATCCAACTCATTAATGATTTTGACATATTCAGCAAAGTCTTTTTTGTCCTCTTTCTGGGTCTTCAAGATCTTTACCATATTTGATCCTAGAGTTACCACATTCTTTTGAAGAGAGGTAAGCAGAGATGTCATCGACTTCAGGAGCTTGGTACCATTAGCAGAAGATCCTTCATTGGATGAATTATCTTTCGATTCTGCTGCCATTCTCTGAATGGGGTCAAATTGGGTGTGAATCTGCAGGGATTTCTCGGGTTCATCCTTCTCAGACTCATTTCTAGTTTTATTTCACTCTTCTTCTTCCAACTCCTCTTCTACTCTCATAAATCTTTCATATAGATTTCCCTTGCTGTGAAGAGGATTAAGAATATTCTCATACAAATTACCAGCAATAATTTCAGGAAATGGTAGAGGCTTGACAGTTCTAGCATTTTGATCGTGTTCCCCCTCAGATGAGGAACTCTTTTCAGCATCTTTGTCTTTTGAAGGTTCCCCCTCAGATCTGACAACCTCAGGCTGATTAACTTCAGCCTCTTTTTCTTGAGATCCCTCTGTTCTGACAGTAGGGGATTTCACTACCTCTTCTTCATTAATGTTAGGAGTATGAACGTGCTCCTCAACAATTTCTTCCTCTTGCGTTACAAGAGCTTGGATTGGCTCTTCAACAACGTCTTCTTTTTTAGTTTTGTCAAGCTCTTGAATAATTTTCTCTTCTTTTCTAAGGATGGATTCTCTTGAATGGGTTCCTTATCTTGCTCAATAACGGGTTGAGCCAGTAGACGTCTTTCTTCTGTAGAGAGATTTCCAAGTTCTATCAGAAGAGCATCAGCTTGCTCATCTGTATCAGCATGATCAACGGAGATATCCATTTGATCGTCTTCATTGGAGAATCTACCAAAATAGCTAACTCCCGAGAAATTAGCTCCATCAACATACCGAGTGACTACAGAAAGATAGTCAACCATGATCTCGTCTAATCTCTTTAAAACTTTCGCTTCCACTTCAGCACTTTGCTGAATAGGATTGCAATTTGTTTTTTTGACTTCAAGGATGGGATATAACACTTTTCCTCTTAAACATGCTTTAATAAAGTCCTTTCTCTTCAGAGCTTTAGACACCTCCAGAGTTTTGGTCCATTTGAGAACCTTCTTTTTGTTTGATACAAGCTTATACCATTGACTACTTATTCCTGAACCCGTAATGACCTCATCATACTAGATTGACAATCTTTTCTAGAACTAATAGTAAAAAATTTCCATCTTCTCAACAGCTAAGGATTTGACTTGATTCATCATGAGGTCAACAATGCATATTGCCTCAGAAATATCTTCATTTACGTCTGTTACGACATCCTTCCCTTTTCCAATAATCTCAGCAGGTTTTGTAAAGGGTCTTGGTTCACCAAATACAATTCCACAAGATTGTCTTGTGGAGCGCATCAATTCATAAGAAGATTGTGGCTTCTTGAAAAGTCCAGGAGGAAGTTCACCTCGAGTGACCTTCCCGGTTACTATAGAATCTTTTGAGATGGGATTTGAGGATGAAGGCTATCTGACAGAAACAGAGGAAGCCTTTTCAGCGGTATCACCAGCAACAAGGGTAAGTACTGCACCTTGTTCTGGTTGAACAAACTCTGTAGCACCAGCAGTTACTAGATCAGGTTGGCGAACAGGAGACATAGTCCTGTCAAGATTTTCAATATTTGGACCAGCTGACTCAACAATAGGCCCTGCAGAAGATTCCTTTTCAGGAATAGAAACAAATTTATCATGTTCCATTACAGGAACATCAAATTTGGGAACATCGGCCAGAGGTTGAGAAGAGGTTACCTTTGATGATGCCTTCTTCAATTTAGACGCACGGGGAGCCTTAGACTTGTCACCTATTGAGACAGAAGACCTTGAAGATCTACGCAACTGACTGGCAACCGGAGACAGGGGAGACAATGGAATGGTGGCAAGTTCAATTAGACCTTGCCTGACTTTGGAATCGACTGTTTCAGAATCCTTCTTTGAAGAGCTCCTTAGGCAAGTAGAACTAGCCTCTAGTTTATTGACTGTTCTCGATCTCTTTGCTCATGTAGACAGGATGGACGCGGCTGGTTGTTTGGATCGGGTAACAGATTTTCCACCTGTCTGTTGGCTAGAAGCACCAGAAGGCGATACTTTAAGATTCTTCATTCTGACTTGGGTGTTGGCGACTGTGAAAACAGTATACACCCTGGTCGAGTTGATCGGTTCAGGTTCACCCGTTGGAACACCCAAATGCTCCAATAAACGACTTAGTTGGGCAGCGAAGGTTATGCTTTCCTTGTACTCCTGGTTGATGGAGAAGTAGAGATTTTGAACTAGCGTTGAGGCCCAGTCGACCTGGATCCCCTTTGAGATGGCACACATATACTCAAATCGATCTTGACTTTAGAGATTGAACGATCCAGCCTTCCCCTGAAGCAATTTTGTCACCACATCATTTAGCAAAATAAAGTGAGGTTTAAGAACTTTCTTGTTTCCATTCAATCGAATCCCTAACCATCGGCTGATAGAACCTTCTTCACTTCTTCCATTACTTCCGATGACAAATGCCTGTTGAAAGTATGTCCCTCCGACGGAAGTTCAAAGAACTCTACATAAGAGGCTTCGTCGAAAGAGATCTCTGTACCGTTAACAGTTGCTTCAATGGAATCACCCACCATTGTTGTAGTTTGAAAAATTCCCGAACTTCCTTCTCATGAAAGATGAACGGACCGCCAAGATATTTTTCGAGACCGGAATACTCAAGGGTTCTGAACATATCAACCACCTCTTGTTGATCGATGGAATAGACCGATGGGAAATCAACATGCAAAGTACAATGACCCAATGTGATTCTCTTATTTCCCATTTTCAGTAGAATATGAATAGACACAAGATTAACAAAGATTTTTTAGAGAGAAATGCAAAGAAATCTAGGGTTCTTAGAAATCTTAAGTGAGAAAAAACTTTCAATCTCATGCAAGAATATCCTTATATAGACTATCAAGAGTCATATAGGATAACCATCGTTTTCCTAGGGGTATGGCCCATAATTTAAAATTAGACATCCTTTCCAAAGAGTCATCATTATAATGAGGGTATATCAGTCATTCTCTCTTAACTTGAAAGACACGTGTCTTCATGTTATTATGAGATGACTATTTTAATGTTTGAGCGGGAAAATCAGATATCTCCTCACGTGGACATCTGTCCTTGATTAGTCTAATGAGCACGTAATTAGACATTTTTCTTACTGCACATATCTATAAAACTAAACGTCTATTAGACGCATGGGTCCATTAGACGCATACATCTAATTACGTGTCATAAAATATACGTCTAATGTCTATTAGACGTGTATGTCTAATTACACATTAACACCACATATTAGACGTGGTTTTGGTTAGACGTGAGCATCCTCTTGCTCATGAAGTAAAAACGTCTAACGTCTATTAGACGTCTACGTCTAACCGCGCGGGTTTTAAACCACAACATATAGACTTAGATGTATAGATTGTGAGCAAAAATACGTCTAATTACAGACCTCTTCCTTTAGACACCTTGTCTAATAGACCGATTTAGGTCATTCGTCCTGAGAGTATTTTGAGATCCTTCAGACCAAAAGTATTTTAATAAAAAAACATAGAAAAACATTTATTCTTCTGGAATGGCAACAACAATTGTTGATCCTCTGAAATATATACTCAAAAGAGTATTCTCCATGCTTCCTTGCTGCAGTCCTCCTCCATCACCTACATAAGAAACTATTTACAAACATGGCACCCATATTCAATTGGGTCCTCGATCAATTAGTCCCTTAGGAATCCATATTTGACATATTCTAATGGATTTCCCATGTTGAGTTGTGATTAATATGTATGATTTTGACTTAGCAGACGACTTTCTACTAGCCACTGATCCCTTAGCTTTTGAAGAAGACTTTCTTTTAAAACTCCTTGACTTTGAGTATGGTTTTAGATTCAAGACTTACTAGATGCTTCTAATTTATTCTTCAGCCAGCTAATAGTCGGTAGAACATAAATAATTTCATTCTTAAAAGTTATTTCTTCACGAATGGGATCAGATTCACTGTCAGTCAGACCTCATTTAATAAAACTTATTGGATTAAGCTTGTCATTTGCTGAGTTTGACTTTTTGCAAGACAAGTTAGGGTCATTGCCATTAAATCCTAGACCGGATCTAGATCCAACAGGTCTTAACATGCTGATCTGATATTTGACAACTTCTACAGACCTTGGCCATGCACTGACAACATAGTTTAACCTCTTGTTTTCAGCTGAAATAGTTTGAATTTGTTCTTTGAGCATCTCATTCTCAGATGAGATCTCTGCAACTTTCTTTTCAAAAACATTTGATTGAAGAGTTTGAGGTAAAACTGGTTGAGATACTTCAGGTGATGATTTAGTTTCATTTCAGGATTCTGCTAGCTTTCTGTACTCAATGACCATGTCATTTAGTGCAACTACCAGTTGTTCCCTTGAAAACCTTTAGAAGAGAAGTTAAATTCCTCAGTTTCCTGAGTCTGTTCTTCATCTTCTCTTTCCATGAAGCAAGCCACTTCTTCGTCATCACTATTACTAGATGAGAAGTAAGAGTCACGGATGCTTCTTCTGTTCATTTCATCTCCTGCCATAAGAGCTTTAAGCTCCTTTTCATCATCCTTCTTATCTTCACGCTTAGGTTTTCTGCACTCCGATTTGTAATGACCTGCAATACCATAGTTATAACATTTAACATTATCCTTTGATTTCTTATTATTATCATTGGAATTTGAAGAGCTTGAGTTAGGGTTGCTCTTCTTTATGAAGTCGCCAAACTTCTTCACGAAAAGAGACATGGCATCGTTGCTCAGTAGATGTGCAGCCATCTTCACATCAGTAGCTACATGTGGCTCTTCAGCAGTCACTAGAGCTTTGGCAATGATAATGGAAGTGGATTGATCTTCTTCAATCCTACAGTTCAACTCAAACTCATAGGCCTTGAGATCAGCAAACAGGTCGAAGAGAGAGATCTTGTTGAGATCTTTGGATTCCCTCATAGTCATCATCTTTATGTCTCATTCCCTCGGAAGAGCACACATGACCTTAATAGCAAACTCCCTGATGTTATAGGTCTTGCCAAGGATATATAAGGAGGAGACAATCTTGCTGAATCTGGTGTCGAACTCGTTCATTTTTTCACCAGGGCGTATCTTGAAACTATCATACTATAGAGTGGAAACCATGATCTTGTTTTCCTTGGTTAGCTCGTTGCCCTCACACAGTTGGGTGAGTCTGTCTCAGACCTCTTTAGCAGTATCGTATTCGATAATGTAGTTGAATATGCTATCATCGAGATATCTGTATAGAACATCAAGAGCCATGTTGTTGAGGTTGTTCTTCCTCTTTTCTTCACTAGTCCATTCGGATTTCTCCTTGTCGATCTTGATAGGACCATCTGTGATGACACTCCACATGTCGTCATGAAGAGAAGAGAGATGAGCACAAACTCTTTTCTTCCATACAATGTCGTTTTCTCGAGAGAAAGTTGGAATGGAGGTTGCACTGGCATCTTTGATTATGGTTTTCATTCTTCAGGAAAAGCTTGAGAATAGAAACAGAGCTCTAATACCAATTAATAAGATCGCTTAATCAATACAGATGGGGGTCTGGAGATTGATGAAGGCTTAAGAAAAACGGTTTGAAAGAAATATTGTTAGAGATTTAATTCACTTTCTATTCTACACAAACCCTTGTAAACACTTGAAACAGAATCAAGTGCAGAAATGTTTACTTAGGTTTGAAGCTTAGGATCAAGAATGAGAAGATGACATAAAGGAACAACACAGTAGTTTGTTTATGGATGTTCGGACCAAACTCTCCTACGTCACCCCTTCTTCCAACCACCGGAAGGATTAACTATAATATGCTTTGAATCAAATACAATTTTCACGAATAGCTCATTGTTGAACAAAACAGACTCTGTTCAACTTACAATATGATGAAGAATATCACTCAACTAAAACGATACTTTTGATTCTAAATCCCTCTTGATTAACAAACAGTAAAGCAAGAAAGCAGCTAACAACTTGAATATTCAAAGGCTTGATTTCTTAGTAATTCCAGAGATTGTTTGGCTTGTTCACTCAAAGTTCTGGCAGTTCATCCGTTGTCCTTGAGATTCTTTAAATAAGGAACGAGTACCAACGGTCAAATACAAGGACTATAGCATCAGACTCCATTGTCCGTTGTCCGTTGTCCGTTGTCCGTTGTCCGTTGTCCATTGGAATGCCTCCAAAGTACACATCAGACTCTAAATACAAGGATCGTGGCCGTACACAACAGGTAGTGCGACGAATCTTCTTCAAAAATGTACCTGCAAAAGAAGTAGTGTGAAGGATATTCGCTTACGTGGCATTGGTTGATTGGTTACAGTTGGCTGTCATACAGATCTTCACTAGAAAGTGGAGCAGGAGTAACATACAACTATAGCACGTGGGTAGGCGGGTGCTAGCTTCAAGCAACTGCTTAAGCAAGGCATTAGACGTATTTCAATTAGATGACCTCGTCTAATGAAATCAGACGTCCCCGTCTAATAATAGGATCCATTAGACCACATGGTCTAATGGGATTAGACTTCACGTCTAATTACAATCACTTCAAACTAATCTGAAGGAGTTAGACTGCACGTCTAACTTTTACAGTCCATTAGACTCAACGTTTAATTACGGTTCCACTTCAGATTAGTCTGAAGGAGTTAGACTGCACGTCTAACCTTCACCAGTTAGACTTCACGTCTAATTACGAATCCCTTCAGACTAATCTGAAGGAGTTAGACTGCACGTCTAACTTTTACTTTTTATTAGACTGCACGTCTAACTCCACGAGTTAGACTGCACGTCTAGTTACACTAGTTATACTGCACGTCTAACACCGCTTAGTTAGACTACACGTCTAACTCTTTCCATTAGACTGCACATCTAAGTCTACGAGTTAGACTACACGTCTAACTCTACGAGTTAGACTGCACATCTAATTACACTAGTTAGACTGCACGTCTAACTCTCTCTAGTTCGACTGCACGTCTAACACCGCTTAGTTAGACTACACGTCTAACTTCGCTAGTTAGACTGCACGTCTAACTTCGCTAGTTAGACTGCATGTCTAACTTCGTGCATCTAAAGCCAAATTGGTCTAATGAACCTCATTAGATCCAAGTCTAATAAAGCCTGATTTCGATACACTTGCATCAAAATCAATTAGACGCATAGATAATTCATTCATCGTCAAAATTACCATAGTCAAACTTATTTCAACACTTGGTCAAAATAATTTGACCCAACATTTACCATAGTGGGTCTGACTCAAATGTTAATTCTTAATTTTCTTAGGAATATCTAGGATCATTACATCAAGATGTCTTGAAGTCTCGTTGTATGGAATTTTTATCCTCGACATGGTGGACTAGAGTAACAATACCTGATTTAATTAGAAAATTTCAGAATTTAAAATTCCTCAAGAGTACTTGAATTCCTTATTGTCAAGATTCTTGTTCTTCAAAAAAGCCACATATTCATGCGCATTGTTGCAAGAGTTCTTGAAATTGTTTATAAATAATTTTCCTTGTTATAGGAAGCCACTTATTCATGTGAAATCTTTGAAATTTCTTGAATTTCCGCTGTTAAGAATCCCTCTCTAAAAGTCAAATGCTTATGCGTAATTGTCAAAGGTTCTCGGAACCAACTTTTAAGAACTCTATTTCTTGTAAGGGAAATTCATGTCTCAAATATTATTGATATTAAGTCTTCAATGTTTTGAGAATCCAAAGGTCAAATATTTCATTTCCCTCGAAAAGTCGAATTATTAGATGCGAATCACAGAAGTTTTTTAAATTGTTCATCAAAAGAATCTCCCTATTTGTGGAATGTTTTTCTTTGCATGATGACCCTTGATCATGCTAGGAACATTCCTGGTTTAGAAAAACTCCTATTCTCGTTAGGATTGTTCCTGATGTTCATGTTTTTAATCTTGCATTCATTTAGTTAAGGTTAATAATTCATTTTGCATCATGAGTTTATAGAAAATTTTATGCGTTTATTAATTTTAAATACACATTCATTGTTACTAGTCAAGGTTAACAAATACATCATAGTCATAGCCCTGTGGTCGATCATGCATTCATGCATCAAAGAGGAAAACACATGCATATCGTTGGGTTGTCTATTTCTCTTTAGTGTCAAGTTTGGAGGAGCCCTCAAATAAGGAAGCAATGATTATCTCTAGTAGTTGTTAGTATCAATAGTTCCTAGATATGATCTGTTGAGTTACGAGAGTTAACAACCATAGAGTGATGAATTTTTTGTTTGTGTCAATAGGTCTCATATAGGATTTGTACTTTGTTTATTTTGTAAATCAACAGCCTTAGTGTCTTGAGTTTACTAGTGTCATTTTATAAATTGACACCCTTAGCATGCGAAGTTTACCTAGTTTGTTACGAAAATCGGCAGCCTTATCATGCTGTACTTGTCATGTGTCACAAATCCATAAGCGATTTATTTTATTTCGAGAGTCAGCAGCCTTAACATACTGCACTTATCGTGTATCATTGATCCAAGACCGATCTGTTTTGTTTTGAGAGTTGGCAACTTTATCATGTTGTATTTGTCGTGTGTTGCAAATCAATGAGCAATTTGTTTCTTTTTGAGAGTTAACAGCTTTAACGTGTTGTACTTGTCGGGTGTCATAAATCCAAGAGCGATCGGTTTCATTTCGAGAGTCGGGAGCCTTATCTTGATGTACAAGTTGTGTGTCATAAATCTAGGATTTGAGTTAGTAGCCTTATCATGTTGTACTTGTCATGAGTCACAGATCCATTAACAATTTTATTTGTTTCGAGCGTCAACGGCCTTAGCATGATGTACTTGTTGTGTGTCACATATCCTAAGCGATCTATTTTGTTTCGAGAGTCATCAGCCTTAGAGTGTTGTCTTTGTCACCTTTCACAGATTCAAGAGCGATTTGTTTCGTTTTGAGAGTCGTCAATCTTAGCGTGTTGCACTAGTCATGTGTCACATATCTAAGAGAAATTTTTTTCTTTAGGAGAGTTAGTACTCTTAGTGTGTTGTATTTTTTGTGTCACATATCTAGGAGCGATTTGTTTCGTTTTGAGAGTCAGTAACCTTAACATGATGTATATGTCTATTATCATAAATCCAAAATTGATCTGTTTTTATCTCGAGAGTCAACAACCATAGCATTTTATACTTGTCATGTATCAAATATCCAAGTGTGATCTGTTTTATCATGAGAGTTAGAAACCTTAACATGCTAGACCCGTCGTGTGTCAACCGATCTCGGTACGATCTGTTTCATTCTATAAATCGACAACCTTAGTGTGTTGGGTTCATTATTTGTGTCATCTCGTGAGTTAGTAGCTTGAAAATGTTGAACAATATATTTGTTATATAAGTTTCTTATCATCTGGCTGATGTGAGGACTTTGTGTTTTCTAGGAGTGACTCGTCTTAGATACAAGAATTCTTTGCTTGTTACGCAAGTCCCTCATCATCTCTCTAATGCGAGTACTTTATTTTTCTCTAGGAATGGCTTTCTATTATATGCGTTTAATTTAACTCATACCCCACGTCCTATAATGTTTTTCTGTACTCGAGATTTTCTAACCCTTTCTAACCCTAAGCGTCTACAAATTTTAGTAGTCCACTTACGTCTTACATTTTAGAGGCATGAAGGATCTAATCCTAAGATAGATTTATCCATTTGAATGCTCTATTTTTAAGAGTGTTTTGTGCGATCTGAATTTGGTTAGTCCCATACATTTTCATATCCTTTCGAGTGATCTGCCCATGGAGGGGACACATCGAAAGACTTAAATGTTAAACACAACCTGTGCACTTTTAGAAAAAAAGTTTATTTTATGAAAGTTATGTTATTGAATCATGTGGCTTACCTTTCTCTCGAATCTCACAAAAGATAGATAAGATAACTATCTATATAGGATTTTGTCCTCTCTATTTGTGATGAGGAACCAAATTGGAGTTCTATATCACAGATCATTCCATGTTTGGCCAGTACTAGTTCCAAATTAGTACGTTTTTAAAACATAGTAATCTTACCCACATAAGTTATTACACAAAGAAACTATTGAAAGAAAATAAAGTATTCATAGATCAAAGGTTAGTTGCTTAGTTACGCATGAGAAAATGGTCGAAACAGCTATGTCATATGCGCCTATCCCAAGGGATAGTCCCTACTCTGATGTAGTTGGCCATTATTTTTGAAGATACGTTACACAATTGCATTTCAAGTTTATAATTCTTTTGCTTGTGTGTTCCCTAACCTTGTCTCTAATCCAAAAGGAGTAATTTTAGTTCTTGATTAGATTTCAATGAACTATGACACCAAGACATTATAATTCTTGAATGTCCATTTATCGTGTCTTAAGTCTATTTAATAGGATATCATAAGCTTAGTCCAAATGTAGTTTTGGACTCTCGTTAGATACACTTAGACTTAAAGAAGATGAAATTGATCATCAAATGTGCTCTTTGGGGACACATGTATAGCACAATGTGAACTCTTGCCTTTGCTGATTTTCTCTCATTGAATGTGAATCTTTACACCCGAAGGACTTCACCAGTTCACAGTCGTGTGTATTAAAAGAAATGAAGTGGGGAATTGATGCCCCAAAGTATACAACAATCGAAATCGAGTATTTTCCCAAAAGTGTGAAAAATCCGAAAGTTCTTGTGCATGTCGAACGTAATTTTAGAAAAACTTTGCTCTCAATTACAAAACTTTTGGGGTAACGAGACACCCAATATGACTCCAATAAAATGAGTTTTTTTTTCTCGAAATTTCTCCAAAAATTTTGAAAATTTCTAAGGAGGTCTAAAATATTTATATTAACTTATTAAGAAAACTTCATAATTTTCCGGGTTATGGAACTCTCGGAATGAGCATTTCAAAATAAATTGTTTTCCGAACAAGCCCAAATTATGGAAAAATATTTTTTTGTTGCAAATAATATTTAAACCATCTCTAAATTTTGTGAATTTTTATGAAATTGTTTGAAGGCTCCAATTGGAAGAACAAGGTTGTTTGGCATGAAATAAATCAAAACAAGCTCTAAGAATTAGACATTGACAAAAGTTCAGGGGCCAAAGGCACTCAAATTCTCATAAAATAATTAATAATTAAAATTGATTCAACTTATAACTTCCTAGGAAATTTTAAATGTTTAAGATGTCTAGGGGCCTCTTTAAACATCCCCTGAAACTTTAAGAAATCTGAAATGACAAAAAGAAAAGGATATCGCCTTTAGCGTTTTCCCTGAATGTCCATCTTCCTCGCCGGTTCCCAATGCTACATTTCTCTAGGAGGAATCTATGATCACAAACAATCGTCTACATCCACTTCGGAATCAAACATTTCTCATCGGCTTGTTGTCCATCCAAACATTGCTGGAATCTGAAATTGAAGAACAAAATATGATTTGTTCTTTCAATCTTGAATATTGTGTACTCTGACATCGCTTTTCCCGGCCTCATCGCCACTCGGGAAAACCAAGAAACAATGCAATAGAGTACAGTGGCGACCTCTATAATAGATTTTAAGATAGAGAGAAATAATAGAGGAAGAAAAGGAGACTTCCCCTATGGATCTGAAAAAAAAGTAGACTTTTACATCGCTTGTTGAAGACACAACAACTCTTCTCTCAGCATAGGAGCCATCCTCAAAGCATGGAGCTTCGAATGCACCAATACCAATTGTTGATGTTTCCGACGAATATAAATTCTAGAAATGAGATTAATCTCGACCTAGCCTCTTCCTAAGTCTAAACTCAACTACCTAGAACTTTATCAACTATGTTTAACCAACAAACATACATCAATTCGAACAACATTCTTCAATTAATTAAATCAAAACATAACTTAATTAACCAATAGAATGTGTAACGATCGATGATATTAGTGTACAGAACCGACATCCTACATGATTACGATAACATGAAGCAAAGAAACCTACTTGAAGTAGATTGAAACAAAGAAGAACTAGATTGAAGATGAACTCGCCGAAAACTTTGAAGATTAGCCAGAATCACCTTCCAATTGCTATTCATTTCAATTAGTTGTTTTCCCTTTAGGGCTCCCTCTCTTCTCTCAAGTGTGAATTTAGACAAATAAAATAACCGTAGTCATAACTGCCTTCCCCCAAAATGAGACAAACCTTTAAATACCCCTTAAGAAATGGTTAATTTAGGAATTAAAAATTCCAGAAACTGATAACCACTTCTCTAGGTTAAATCAACATACATTTCTTAATAGCCATGCCTATACTTAATTTTCACTTGTAGGTAACTAGTCTAGTCTGGCTTCCATTTAGGCCATTGATCCGGCCATATGGTCAAATGTAGACCGAGTTACAATTTATCAAACTAAGGCCTTTTGGGGTTTCGATTTTCAACCAATTTGAAACAACCAAAACTTAGAAATTTTTGACTTAGACAACCATTTGAGCTGAACCAGTATGCGTTGGAAATGTGAGTTAGTTATCTTCTACTTTGGTGTTGGAATAAATCATCAAAACTGGCAGTATCTATGCAAATCTCGATGGAATGTTAGGGGTTTCGAAATGGACAATTTGGATTACGGGCGACCTCACATGGGTTGTAGGTCAAACCATGACCGCTATATAGTATCAAATAAAAGATAACTCAAAGAAATTTCCAAGTATAAATTGTTTTCTTAAAATAGTTGAGCCAAACAGAAGATATTTAATTCTTAAAGTCACTACTTGCCTAGTTCTCTACTAGAACGAAGTGAGTGTACTTACATCGGGTTGTCGGGCTAAATTAATTTTCATAGCCTTTGAATGGAGATACGACACTGGTTCCATTCGAACGGGCTACGTCTTAACTTTTAAACAATATGTTGCAATATAAAAACTAAGCCATGTAGCATTAGTTATGAATTAAACACCGAGAACATGACCAGTCTTATCTTGTCTTGGTCGCATCGTCTTCAACTGCCTATTTGAAGGTTCTAAGACATGAACATTATTTTTAGGATGAAAGTACATAGTATAGAACTATTCAAGGTTTCCAAAACATCCAAGAAAACCCAACTCCGTTGAGTATAGTGTCCTGGACGAAGTTTGAGGGTGAAGGAGCCTCTAGATTTTCTTTAGCGAAAATCAACCAAAAAATACTTGATTTTGGCCGATTTTCATGTGAATTACGTGTCTTGCATCCACATAACGTATGAACGCGCATTTTTGAATGTTTTTAGGCACGAATCATGGCACATTGACCTTTGTTGACCCACTCTTGACTTGCTCGTTTCGTCTCGGTTTTGACGTCTAAGATTAAGATTTATACTCAATGTTTCTAAGTACAATATTATACTCAAAGTTTAAGATTTTTCAAACTGGTCAATCTGAACGTTTTAAATTTCTTGAATTTAGAATGTTTTTGAAAATTGACGTTATACACAAGCATAACATATTGCAATCATGTGTCTTTGTGCATTTATAATTGACGATCAAAGATGAAGAAATACTCTATAAGTTAATATTTCTCACGAAAATAATTGGTAGTAAACCAACAACTTTGAGTTGTGGCGTATCTTGTGTTTCATCGATAACCACATGGTGATCTAAGGTATCATCGATGATAGAAGCAGTATCCATATCTTATTGATCGAAATTCACACTGAGATGAAATTTTGGATCTTGGTTACATAGGTTTCGATTATTTATTAATGATGAAAGCCTACCAAAATCACACATGAAAATTATTTTCTGAAAATGTTACTTTCTTACATTACAAATAACCATAAGAAATGACATATCATAGAATTTTTCACCGAGTCAACGATGAACTCCCTAGAAATTCCAGTTCTCATATCAACAAGATAATTAGCAACTCGTGTAGAAACATAGAGTCTAGCACACTTCGGCGACTGACTCACAAAAAAATATAAATAATGAATTCAATACGCTAAAATGGACGATTCATGTAACGTTACAAAATGAACCCGACATGCTAGGGTTGTGATTTATGCAATGGAACAAATGAATCTAACACGCGAAGGCTGCCAGCTCATGAGATGGAATAAATGAAACTGGCTTGCTAAGGATGTCGGTTCATGTAACAAAATTAATGAATCTAACATGCGAAGGTTGTTAGTTCATTAAATGGAACAAATGAACCCGACACGCTAAAGCTACGGATTCATGTAACAAAATAAATGAATCTTACATGTAAAGAAAGTCGGTTCATATAACAAAACAAATGAACTAAGCACGTTGAACCTATTAGTTCATAAAATAGACACAAACAACTCTAACACGCAACTCTTTCTAGTACGTGAAATAGAACAAATGAATTCAACACGTAAGGGCTGTTGGTTCATGAAATAGAATGAATGATCTTGGCACGTGAAAGTTGTTAGCTCATGAATAAAGAAGATCGCATAAAGATCTTCTGATACATGATAGGCCTATCATAATAAGGTTCTGACTCTCGACATAAAACATATCAAACCTAGATCTATCGATACATGGCAAGTCCAACACACTAAGACTGCTGACTTTCGAGACGAGACTAATCTCTCCCGGAATTTTTGACATATGGCAAGTCTAACACGCAGAAGTTGTTGACCATCGAGACGAGACATATCGTTCTTGGATCTGTTGACACATGACAAGTGCAACACATATAAGCTACTAACTTTTGAGACAATACAAATCACTCCCGGATATGTTGACACACGATAAATCTAGCACATAGAAGATGCTAAATAAAAATGAACACACTAGCGATATGAAGATGTTTTTATTCTTAATCCATGACTACATGTTCAGATTCCGAGATGTGACCACAATACATTTGATAGCCATAAATGGTAAAAATGAGTGCATGTTTCGAGAAATTCAAAACATACCAACTATTTTTGAAAACAAGTGATGAAAAATGCATGATTAGCTAGAGGCTAAAATGAATGCAAACATGAAAACCAACTATGTGAATGCCAAGATGTTTTGCTTTCTTCTCTTAAAAGTTTATGAACATTTTGATCCCAACGTCGCATGATTATCTTTGAACCGAAACATTTTCAGCGTTACGAGACCCATGACAAGTGCTAGACTATTTTAAAGGAGGTCTATTTTTTATTAGTTTATTTTATCAATGCGAGATGAATTGTTATGGATTGAATTCCTAATGATATGCTCGTGATTGTTTTCAAAATGGTTTTTGATAACCAAAGTTTGACTCTCGTTGGAGATTTCATTTTTTCCAAATCGTTCAATCTTAGATCTAATAGTTAGTTTGACTCATCTACTTCCGCACTTTTAATTTTTAGAGAGAAATTTTAAAACTCTGAACTTGGGCGACCTTTACTTGGGGTGTTTAGTTGAATCGATACACCGATAGAAATTGCCTATTGGTGATTTCAAAACTATAACCACTATGAGTACAAGGTCTATTTTATTTTTTACAACTAGGGTATATCTGGACAAATTTGGCACAACTAGGTATATTACCTAGTGATGATTTCAAAACTTTATCCTTCACAGAAGTGACCATTGTTTTCTGTTTTGTTGAAGTAACATCGGTATATTTGACAGATCAACATACCTAGCGAGATTGCCCAATCATGTTTTTATTGTCACAACCTTATGATGAATACATTGTTCATTGATTTCATTTTACTTGACGGCTATGCGTTTCAAATCAAATTCTCTATGCATCATTTTTTAAGAAGTTATACGATTCCCTAATCTGCTTAACCTTGAGATTAAAGAATTGAATGTCATGATAGGATCGGTGTAACCAATAGAGACTGGGGTCTGGCTATTGATAACAACTTACGATAAACAAATCGATTTTAACTCTGTTAGAAGTTAAGATCTGTTTCTATTCTTCACAAATCCTTCAAACTATTGAAACGGTTTAAAGGGCGGAAGTGTTCGTCGGATTTGAAACTTTGAACCAATGAAGGATGGAAGATAGAAAGTAAAGAACACAAGGAGTTGTTTATAGATGTTCGGAGCAAACCCTCCTACATCACCCCTTCTTCCACAACCGGAAGATTTCACTAAACTCTTTGAATCAAATACACTTTACTAAACTAGCTAACACTCGGTTGAACATTACAAATTCTGTTCAACTTACAATATTATGAACACTATTCTCATAGCTAGACAGTGTTTTGATTCTTTCTCTCTTGAAATTGAATGATGTAAGAAATCAGTAAGGCAAGAGTAGGCTTGTAAGATTGGCAATTGATTGATCAGCAATTTGGTAAATTAACTAGTGATTCGGTCGTTGTCCTTGCGCATCTATTTGTAGTATAAGGACACCAACGGTCGAATCCTTTTTATGGACACGTGGCAAGCGTCCATTGGAAGGCCTCCCATAGGACAATATTATAATAGAATCAGAGCAAATTGATTGTGGCCGTACCGAACTGGTATTGCGCCAAATATCCTCTCTAATATTGTCTTGTATTGGAAAAACCATTGGAAGGACATTTTTGTACGTGGTGTTCGTTCATTGGATGCAATTAGCTGGCTTGTTAGACTGCACAGAAGTGAGTGGATAAGAGTAGAAGACAGTTAGTTGATCGTGGGTAGACGTACGCTAACTTCAAATGGCTGCTGAAGCGAGGCATTTGACGTGCTCCATTTGAGTACCTGATCTAAGGGTGTTAGACGTAAACGTCTAATAGCATGTCCATTAGAACAACAAGTCTAATTGAGTTAGACTGCAACGTCTAATTGAGTTAGACTGCAACGTCTAACTACGCATTCCTTCAGACTTGTTTGAAGGAGTTAGACGCCAACGTCTAACTACGTTACCCATTGGACTACCACGTCTAATGGAGTTAAACCTCAATGTCTAACTACGTATCTGTTAGACTGCAACATCTAACTATGTATCACTTTAGACTTGTCTGAAGGAGTTAGACGCCAACGTCCAACCACGTTACCCATTAGACTACCATGTCTAATGGAGTAAGACCTGAACGTCTAACTACATATCTGATAGACTGCAATGTCTAACTACGTATCCCTTCATACTTGTCTGAAGGAGTTAGTCGCATATGTCTAACTTCGTTACCCATTAGACTACCACGTCTAATGGAGTTAGACCTCAACGTCTAACTACGTATCTGTCAAACTGCAACGTCTAACTACGTATCTGTTAGATTGCAACGTCTAACTACGTATCACTTCAGACTTGTATGAAGGAGTTAGACTCCAACGACTAACTACGTTATCCACTAGACTACCACGTCTAATGGAGTTAGACCTCAATGTCTAACTACGTATCTATTAGACTACAACGTCTAACTACGTTTCACGTCTAATTAGCCTACTTGACCACATCTAAGTTAGCAAAGTCTGATGCACCTACATAGAACAATTAGACAACTTAGCCTCCTTCGTATTTAAACATCATAAAAATCAATTTGTTTAATATTTTATAATTTCTATTTCTTTTAAGTTAATTAACTCTTTACTTGATTTTCCCAACAATTTCTTTTGAGTTAATTAACTCTTTACTAAATTTTTCCCAATAATTTCCCCCTTTTTGATATTTTAAGCTAAATTATCAAAATCAGTTGAGTTCATTTAATCAAAAAAAATTTCCTTTTTGATGATGTTAAAACCATGCAATCATAATAAAGAAATGTAAACACCCATCAAATACGATAAAAATCAAAGTAGTTCACAAAAATATTCCAACATAAGTTTTTAAAATATAAAAAGCAAAGGAAGAGATTTATGGTCCTGTACTTTTCACATTTCGATATGCTTCTTCTTCTAGTAGAGAGTTGCCCGTTAGGAGGTCGTGAAATCGAGTGATAGCACCTCGGTCGCCTCCACTTCCACCACCTCTGTCTCCTCCACGACCTGGACCTTTCATTGGAAGTTTGTAACCTTCTTCGATTTCTCCAGAAGCTTTGCGTTTTGATTTTCATCGGGTTCCTCTAGCAGCTCCACCTCTTGAGATACCACCTCTAGAGCTACCTTCCCCCTTTTTAATATTATCAACTTCAATAAGGGTTTTTTCTTTAGAGAAACAACCTCGGCTTCTTCAGCAACTTGAATAGACCTTTCATAAGAATTAACTTGCTCCATTCGCTCGACTTCAGCTCTATTCATTGCATTGGTATCTCCATCATTTGTTCTCGCAAAAGATCCATTCCTGACCTAACATTTTGATGAATTAAATTTCTCTAATTGTGTATTGAAGAAATTCTTATCAAACTTCGTGTGCATAGTGTTAACGATATTGACTTCATAAGTATTTCTCTTCATAGTCTTCTCTAGTTCCCTTTGAGAAGAAAGAATGGAAGACATCTATTCCTTGCTTGAAATTGATCCCATCTTAAGATTAGCCATTCTAGATTGCATGTCCAACATACTCTGTTGTAAGGAGTGCATCACACCCAACATGGAGTTATAGAGTTTTGTTTCTCCAGGATAAGCTTCTTCTGAAGAATGAGCAGTAGAGGACACAACTTGAGAGCAAACTAGAGTAGTACGAATCGGGATGACATGCACATTAACTTGTAAAGAACGCTCCAATTCTTTATCTTTGGAATGAGAAGAGGGATCCTTGGATGCATCCTTGGAATTCTCTTGATCATTGAGAATATTTGCACATACTTGATGAATCTATTCTAAAATACCTTCGGAATGAAGAGGTAATTCAGCAACTTTATCAATGACGTCTATTGGTGTTATGATCGGGGTTGATGGAGGAGATGGAATTGGACTTTCTTCCGAAGATGAAGATGAGGAAGACTCATCATTTTTAGCTTGTTCCCCCTCAGTAGAGGGAATCTTTTCGGAATCTACCTCCTTGAAGGGTTCCCCCTTTACTTCTAAATCTGAAGACTGATCAGCAATCTTTGCTGATTCTTCTTCAACTACTAGAGGTTCTTCTTCTGTTTCAAGAATAGGAGGGGTCACTTCAGAAGACCCCTTTTGCTGAATAGGAAATTAAATAGCTTCAGAAACAACCTCCTATACTTTCAGATTTATTTCAGGTTGATCCAAGACCGAGGTATGCTCAATAATCTGTTGCGCCAATAACCGCTTCTCCTCAAATGATATGTTGGCCAGCTCAATAAGATGGGCATTAGCTTTCTCATCTTCTTGTGAAACGGATTGATCAACATCAAATATCTCCATTGACTCGTCTTCACTAGATAAATCATGAAACAGACTCAACCCGGAAGACACTGTTTCGTGAATCTATTGAAAGACTATCGAACAATAGCCATTCATAATGAGGTCCAATCTCTTCAAAGCGTTATGCTCTATAGGTGCATCCCTATCGAGGGTATTGAAGTTGGCCTTCCTCTTCTCAATCATGGGAAATAAAATACTTCCCATGACGTTAGTCACCACCAGATCTTTCCTTTTGAGGGTTTTCAATACCTCATCAGTTTTAGTCCATTTCAAGACTTTCTTTTCCATCTTTATCACATTCCTCCATTCTTTCACATTTTCCTTTCTCGAGAACATCTCATGAAATTGAGTGGCTAACCTGTAGTTCACCTAAGAGTCGAAGATATTAATCTTCTCAGCAGCCTTTATTTCCACGTCCTCCATCACAAGGTTGACAATACAGTTGGCTTCATAAACTATCTTCGGAGATTCTGTAGTGATCCCCTTTCCCTTTCCAGGAACCACAGCTGGTTTAGGAGTTGGCATGGGTTCACAGATAGTAATGTCGGGAGCTCTCCTTGTTGTTCTCATAATTTCGAAAGGGGACAAGGGCATTAGAAAGACCCCTTCTAGGAGTTCAAACATAACACCCTTTCCCGTAGCTTTGGGTTTGAGAACAATCAACTCAATATTTGGCAGGGTAGGAGCATATTTAGATGGAAGAACATCAATAGGAATTAAACCAATAGCCTGCTTTGTTTCAGTAGAAATCATAGCATTACCAGTAGCCTCAACCGCTAGTGATTCTTCGGGGAGGACATGCGACACAGCCCTGTCAATATTTTCACTATTCGAACCAACTGGCTCAATAGTTGGCCCTTCAGCTTGTTCCATCACAAGAACATGAATAATAGACACTGAGGCCAAAGGAGTGGAAAAATTTACCTTAGTAGACTTCTTTGACGGCTTAGACGACTTAGGCTCCTTAGATGCTTTAGACGCCTTAGACGCTTTAGACTGATCAACATCAGGACCAGAAGACTTAGTCGGCTTCTTCAGCGGGCTGGGGAGAGTGAAAGAGATTGAAGAGGAATAGCAGCAAGAGGAGGAAGACTTGGTCTTATCCTGGAGGCAACTACTTTAGAATCCTTCTTTAGAGAACTCTTTTGGCTATTTGTGCTAGTCGCAGACTCCATTACTAATTTAGTTCTTTTCCCACCCGTAGACTGAACAGAAGCAGCTTGTCACTTAGATCGAGTGACCAATTGGCAACTTAATTGTTGGCTAAATGAGCCTGAAACGTATCTTTAGAGAACTTCATCCTTGCAAGACTTCTCTTTACAGAAAAATTGGTGAATATGCGACTCGGGTTAATAGCCTCACCCTCGCCCATAGACACACCCAGATGTTTCATAAACCATCCGAGTTGGGCTGAGAAGCCCATACTCTCCTTGTTCCTTGAGTATATCAACTGGCATAGATTAGAAAATAATGTAGATGTCCAGTTGATTTACATACCTTTAGAAATGGTCATCATGTAGTCGAAACGGTCCTAATTGTACAGGTCGAACGAACCTGCTTTTTATTGAAGAGCCTTCGCCACTATATCATTCAACAGAATAAAATGCGTCTTTAGGGCCTTCTTCTTCCTGTTTAACCTAGTAGAAGATCCATCGTTGGAAAAAGCAATCTGCATTTCCAAGATGGTTTCCGCTGGAAGCGCTAGATTGAAGGTATGACCCTCCGATGGAAGTTCTAGAAACTCAGCATAGGCAGCTTTATTGAAAGAGATACAAGTTTCGTTTACAGTCGTCGTAATCGATTCTCCGACTACGTTCACCGTTTTGAAAAACTCCCTGACTTCCTTCTCTTAGAAGATGAACGGTCTACCAATGTACTTTCGAAGATCAGAATATTCCATAGATAGGAACATATCAACAATGTCGTGTTGACCGATGCGAAGTTCACCTGCAAGGTTTTATGACCAAGAGTAATGGGTTTCTTGTTAGCCATTTGAGAATAGATTAAGAAGATGAACACAATTTCTTTGAGAGAAGTTACAGAAAAACTAGGGTTCTTAAGAAACTTGTGAGCATAAAATCTTCAAACACATGCACGATGTCCTTAAATAGAATCCAAAAGGTCACATGTCTTAACCATCACTTTCGAGAAAGAGGGCCCATCAATTAATGTTAAACGCCTTTTCCCAAAGGTAGTCATCATTAATTGGGTTGAAACCGACGATAATTTAATATTTAAGGGTATGTTAGTCATTTTACTTGACATTGAAAGACACGCGTCTTCAAGTCATTAATAAATGATTGCTTTAATGTTTTAGCGGGAAAGTTAGATGACCGTGCATGAAGACAGTTGTCCTCAATTAGTTAGATGACCGTCATTTTCTTCAACATTCTAGCATTTAAGTTTAATAGATGTCTATTAGACGCATGAGTTTATTAGAAGGAGTCGTCTAATTATGCTTGTCTTATAGAAGTTTAAAGTCTTAGACATAGACGTTTAATTACGCATGGACATCACGTATTAGACGTAAGTCTAGTTAGACGTTAGCGTCTCACTACGCTAGTCTTATAAACTTTTAAACGTCTATTAGACTTCGTCGTCTAACCGCGTAGGTTTTAAACCAAAACAATCCAACTCAGAAGCATTGACCGTGAAAGAAAATATATGTTTAAGTACTTGTTTTTCTTTTAGACGTCCTCATCTAATAGACCGATTTAAAGCATTCGCCAGCGTGTATTTTTATAATCATAATAAACATTAAATTTCCCTCTCAATTTATACATATTTACTTTAGAGGATGATTTTTTATTTAAAACCTTGACATACGTTCAGGTTTTGGTTTGTCAAACTTGCTGGCTACTTCTAACCTAGGTTTCAGCCAGCTAACAGTTGATGGAGCATATATTATTTCATCCTTTAAAGTTTTATCCACATAGCTTGCATTTGTTTCAGTATCAGTTAAACTCCCTTTGAGAAATCTTATTGGCTTAAGCTTAACATTTGTTGAGTTTAACTTTTTATAGGACTTGTCTAAGTCATCACTATCAAATCTTAGACCGGATTTACATCCAGCAGGCCTCAACAGACTAATATGATATTTGACAGCTTCTTTAGACATTGTCCAAGAACTGACAATATCGATTAAACGTTGGTTTTCAGAAGAAAGAGTTTGGATCTTTTCTTTGAGCGTCTCATTCTCAGATAAAAGCTCATTCATGTTTTCAAAAACTTTTGGCTCGGAGGTTTGAGAAAAAATAGATTCATCATTTTTAGATTTTGAACTTGTTTCATTTTGAGATTCTGACAGTTTCTTGTACTACGAGACCATGTGATTTACTGCATCCAGTAATTCATCTCGTAAAAAATTTTCAATAGAGAAATCAGATACCTCAGATTCCTCTAAATCTTCCTCCTGTTTTACCATGAAGCAAGAGACCTATTCCTCATCACTGTCGCTGGATGATGAGTAGTTTGAGTAGCTTTCCATCCACTTGTCCCAAATTTCTTTGGCAGACTCGCAAGATATGATGTAGTTGAACATGTTGTCGTCAAGGGATCTGTACAAGATGTCCATGGAAAAGTTGTCGACTTTGTTCTTTCTCTTATCTTCACTTGTCCATTCAAAATTTTCTTTCTCAATCTTGATAGGTCCTTTGGTAACAACACTCCAAATGTTATCATGTAAGGAAGCAAGATGATCATGAACACTCTTCTTCCAAACCATGTAGTTTTCTTTCGAATACATGGGGATCTTGGAGGAGCTGGCGTCTTCAAACATGATTCAGGTTCTTTAGAGGCTTGACAATAGAAAACGAGGGTTTGATACCAATTTATAGGATCGGTGTAACCAATAGAGACTAGGGTTTGACTATTGATAACAAATTACGATAAACGATTCAATATTAACTCTATTAGAATTTAATATATGTTTCTATTATTCACAAATCCTTCGAACTCTTGAAACGGTTTCAAGGGCGGAAGTGTTCGTCGAATTTGAAACTTTGAACTAATGAAAGATGGAAGTCATAAATTAAAGAACACAGGGAGTTGTTTATGGATGTTCGGAGCAAACCCTCTTACATCACCCCTTCTTCCACAAACCTGAAGGATTTTACTAAACTCTTTGAATCAAATATAGTTTACTGAACTAGATAACACTTTATTGAATAGTACAAACTCTGTTCAACTTACAATATTATAAAAAATATTCTCACAGCTAGATAGTGTTTTCATTCCTTCTCTCTTGCACTTGAATGATGTAAGAAATCAGTAAGGCAAGAGTAGGCTTATAAGATTGGCATATGATTGATCAACAATTCAGTAAGTTAACTAGTGATTCGGCCATTATCCTTGCGCATCTATTTATAGTAGAAGGACATCAATGGTCGAATCTTTTTCATGGACACGTGGAAAGCGTCCATTGGAAGGCCTCCCCTAAGACAAGTTACAACAGACTCTAAGCAAATGGATCGTGGCCATACAGAACTGGTAGTGCGCCGAATATCCTTTCTGATATTGTCTTGTACTCGACAAACCATTAGAAGGATATTTGTGTACGTGGCGTTCGTTCATTGGATGAAATTAACTAGATTGTCAGACTGGACCGGAGTGAGGGAGCAGAGTAGAAGACATCTAGTTGATCGTGGGTAGTCGTATGCTAACTTCAAACGACTCCTGTAGCGAGGCATTAGACGTGCTCCATTAGACTCCCTAGTCTAAGGGAGTTAGACGTCAACGTCTAATAGCGTGTTCCATTAGATCAACAAGTATAATGGAGTTAAATAGCAACTTCTAACTACGCATCCCATCAGACTTGTCTGAAGGAGTTAGGCGTCAACGTTTAACTACATTACCCATTAGACTACCACGTCTAATGGGGTTAGATCTCAACGTCTCACTATGTATCATTTCAGACTTGTCTGAAGGAGTTAGACGTCAACATCTAATAGCGTGTCCATTAGAGCAACAAGTCTAATGGAGTGAGATTGCAACGTCTAAGTACGCATCCCTTCAGACTTTCTAAAGGAGTTAGACACCAACGTTTAACTACGTTACCCATTAGACTACCACGTCTAATGGAGTTAGACCTCAACGTCTAACTACGTATCTATTAGACTACAATGTCTAACTATGTATCACTTCAGAGTTTTCTGAAGGAGTTAGACGTTAACGTCTAACTACGTTACCCATTAGACTACCACGTCTTATGGAGTTATACCTTAACCTCTAACTACGTATCTTCAAGACAACAATGTATAACTACGTATCATTTCAGATTTGTCTGAAAGAGTTAGACACCAACGTCTAACTAGGTTACCCATTAGACTACCATGTCCAATGGAGTTAGACCTCAACGTCTATGTATGTATCTGTTAGACTTAAACGTCTAACTATGAATCACTTCAGACTTGTATGAAGGAGATAGAGGTCAATGTCTAACTACATTACCCATTACACTACCACGTCTAATGAAGTTAGACCTCAACGTCTAACTGCGTATCTATTAGACTGGAACGTCTAACTACGTTTCACATCTAATTAGCCTTCTAGACCACGTCTAAGTTAGTAAAATCTAACGCACCTGCATAGAAACAATTAGACAACTTATCTTCCTTCATATTTAAACATCATCAAAATCCAGTTGTTTAATATTTTATAATTTCCGTTTCTTCTAAGTTAATTAACTCTTTACTAAATTTTTTCCAACACGTTAATACTTCTTCACCGAGTCTAAAATGTTTTAACTACACACAAGACACGAGAATGAACTAAGATTGATTAACCTTCGTATAGATTTTTTTAGAGATATTAAAACTCACTTTGCATCTGAAATTGTCTCTGATTTAGGATTTGGTCCTAAAGCTTACTCATTTTGTTGTTTTCATGATATGTTTCGACGGGAGAGATCTCTGTCTTCTTTCACTTTAGAAGGACAATATTCATTTTCTTGAAAACTTAAATAAAAGTGTGACCGAACCAATTTGATTGATTACCTTCATATCTTCACAAGAGGGGAATCAAGTCGATAAGTAGTTCCATATTATTTTTTAAAAACCGAAAGCAATGGTTTGAAAATTTCGGTCTCGACAAAATTGTCGAATAGTAATGCAAATGAACGACATATGATCACTAACCCTTTAGATGTGACACATGCAATGATGCAATACACTCTCGATTATGTAAATGATGCATGTAATGCAAATTGTTTTTCTCATTTTGAAAAAATGCCTCTAGTATGAACTAGAATCTCAAACATTTATTCCCTAAGAAGGAAGAAATGAATGAGAAGGACCGAACCTATTAGGAGGTTGCTTACATATCCTTATGAATAGGCAATCTGGTCCAAACGTAGTTCATATCAACAGACTGAAAAATTACATTGACCTACAATGGAGTACCTTGGTATTCCAAGCTAAAAGATGTAGAAGGACTTCAAGACTTCCATCCTTCCGAAGACAAAGGAAGGAAAGTCCAGACTTGTGCAATACCTTAGTATTTTCAAGCTCCAGAATATCCGAAGAAACATAATGAGGATATATATCTTGGTGATGACTCAAGAATGGACAATTTGATCGTAGAAAATACCAAAGCATCCAAAAGGTAGTGGATATCTTAAGAAACATACTAAGAATGTTAATCCTAACGATGACGTAGGAATAGACAATTGGAACATACAAAATACCTTAGCATCCGAAAGTTAAAAGGATTTTAAAAGAAACACATTAAGAATGTCCATCCTAACGATGACGTAGGAATGGACAATTGGAATAGGCGAAAACCTTGGCATCCGAAAGTTAGAGAATTTCTAAAGAAACAATTAAATTAAGTTAATTAGGAAAAATGGGGAAATTATTAAATTAAGTTAATGGGGGAAATCATTAAATTAAGTTGAATTATGAAGAACGATTTAATTAATGAAAATGAACTTAGGATAATTAAAATGAACACACATGCTTTGATGAATGAATAAAACCAAGTTCAGTAATGTGTTTATGCGCAGATAAAACTGAAGAAGCACTAGCAACATAGTTGATCAAACAGCTGAGTTTCCATCAGCTGAAAAATCATTGGCAGTAGAGTTGCTCAAATAGCTAAGTTACCATCAGCTGAAGAAGCACTGACATTAGAGTTGATTAAAAAGATGAGTTTCCATCAACTGAAGAAGTGCCGACAGTAGAGTTGATCAAAGAGCTAAGTTGCAATCAGTTAAAGAAGCGATGGCAGTAGATTACCTCATCAGCAGACTAGCGCAATCAGTTGAGTTCGTCTTCAGTAGAGTAGCCAATCAATAGAGTTGCGCTAACAACTAAGTTTCCAACAGATGAGTTCACCTTTAGTAGAGTAGCCCATCAGTAGAGTTCACCTCAGATAAGATTGACTGGAAAAGCACCAGTGGAACATGTCAATTTCTTGGTGATCATCTGATTTCTTGGTTTATCAAGAAGTAGACGTCTATTCCCACTACAACATCAGAAGGAGAGGACATTTTTGTTGGGAGCTATTGTGCTCAGTTGTTGTAGATTCAATAATAGTTGAGGGACTTCGACATTAAGGCAGACGAGTCGCCAATCTTATGTGACAAGACCAGTGCCATTGCAATCACATATAATCTGGTGTTGCACTTAAGGACAAAGCATATCAACATCCGACATCACTTCATCCGAGACCATATCCATCAGCTATCTTAGTGCGTATTAGACGACTACTCATCAGTTGAGTGGAACAACATTTCGATCATATCCATACACTGTTGTTTTACCTCCCTTAGGATAATATACGATCACATTTTCAAAAATAAATATTTTCCTTTATTTCTTTTTAAAATAACATGAAGACAGTTGGACTGTCATGTTATATAAATATGCGACCTATATTTCTAAACAACTCAAAAACGATTCATATTCTTCTCTTTTAAAATATCTTGCGTTTTAAACCCTAACCCTAAATTTCTTCATCTTCTCTCTAAAACCCTATGCATTTGAAATGGCTTCTTTCTGAAAAAATATTTTGTAGATAGACTTCTAATCTGTCTACGCCCTAGAGCTTCCTAAGATGACGACGATGTTCCAAACCCTAGAAGCGACCAACCTAAAGAAGTTCCAATGGGGAACCAACAACTTACACAATGTAGAGGTACGTCAATTCTTTTCGACAACGAAGATCATCGGGGACAACATCCAGTGTTGGGTGAAAGGAACTGAGATCAGTGTTTTAGAAGAGACGTTCGCTGTATACTTTGAGCTTTCGACGAAAGGGCTCACAGTTTTCAACCAAATTCTGACATATGCGATCAAGGAGATGCAGACTGTCTTCTCGGATGGCTATCAATCCAATCTGACTCATGTAAAGAAGATGCAGATGATCTTCTTGGATGGTTGTCAATATCTCAGTCCGTTATCAACAGATATTACTATTAGTTGAGTTCCACATCAGCTGAATACGACAAAATGTACAACCAACTCTTTTCTCTAATATGCAAAACAATAAACGAATATTCCATTCGTCCGCGCACTACACCCTGTACGCCAGGCATACAACGAACGTACCATTTCCACGTATACGAATATTCAATTCGTCCGAGCACTACACCCCATACGCAAGGCGTACGAAAAACGTACCATTTCCATGTATTGACAAAATGGATTCGACCGTTACTATGCCTCAAATATAAAACGACATTAGAAAACAACAACTAGCGTTCTCGTTCTTTCTCGACTCTTTTATTACTCTCTATAGTTCGTTCTTTGCAAATGAATACGTTAAGCATACATGTTAAGATATACGTTGAAAGATAATCATTTGTATTATTGAATAAACAGTTTATTTGTGTAAGTTGAACAAACAATCCTCTATTTAACAATAGAGTGTGATAGATAGAAGTTCAGATAGGCAAGTGTTAAGACTTGTGATCTGAGTGGGTTTTTGTAGAGGTATACAAATCAAAGTCTTTTCGTGGAATCCTTCTGGAAATAGAAGAAGGGGTGACGTAGAAGTTTTATCTCCGAACATCCATAAAATCTTGTGTTGTTCTTTCATTGCTTCATTCATTCTTACGTCTGCCATTTCAAATCATGTAAGCATTTTCCGCACTTGAAACTGTTCATGAACTTGCTACGATTTGTTATAGAAACTGATTTTCAATCTCTAATAGGATTAAAATCACATTTAAGTGAAAGATATAACAACAATATTCAACTCTCCATTCTATTGTTGTCTTCGATCCTAACAAAAATACATTAATAATTTTCATCCTAACGTTGATACATGAATGGACAATTGAATAAACGAAATACCTTAGTCATTTGAAAGCTAGAGGATTTCTAAAGAAACACACTAAGAATATCCATCCTCACGATGCACATAAATTAACCATTGAACAAACAAAATACCTTAGTCTTCTGAAAGTTAGAGGATTTCTACAAAAACACACTAAGAATGTCCATCCTAATGATGACACATGAATGGACAATTGGAATAGACGAAATACCTTAGAATTCGAAAGCTGGAGGATTTCCACAAAAATACACTAATAATGTATACCCTAGCGATGATATAGGAATGAATAATTAACATTTGAAACACCTTAGCTTCTGAAAAGTAGAGGACTTCCTAAGATTTTGATATTTCGATCCTTCTAAAGACAAAGAAAGAAATGTTAAGACGAGGAAAATATCTTAGCAATTCCAAGCTAGATCATTCCTTAAGAAAATAATTTAGAATATCCATCTTGACAACGAAGCAGGAATAAATGAATTGGACGAGTGATAATACCTTAGCTTCTGAAAGCGAGAGGATTTCTTAAGAGACATATTAAGATTCTCATTCTACTAAACGATGTAAAAAAAGATAGGTCAAACAAACTAACTATTTGGTGATTTTCATTCTACCAAAAGATGTAAAAATGAACAATTTTAGACGAGATGTCCTACTAGGGGTTTCAATTCTACCAATGATGTAGAAATGGACAATTTGGACCAAGAAATGGATGGGGATTTCCACTATATCAAAGATGTAGAAGTGGACAATTTCGACCTAGAAGGTTTTGAAACCACCCCCATCAAAGATGAAGAAAATAGACAGTTGAAGTACACAATTACCTTAGCGTTCAAAACTAGTGGATTTGACCAAAATTTGAGTCTCTAAATATGAAACAGATCAAGAGTTTAGACAAAGCAAGAGAACATAGCATTCTGATAGGATCGGCTTAATCGATAGAGACGGGGGGTCTGGCTATGGATGAAGGCTTATGAAAAACGGTTTGAAAGAAATCCTGTTAGGGATTTAATTTGCTTTCTATTCTACGCAAACACTTGTAAACACTTGAAACAGATTCAAGGCGGAATTGTTTACTTGGGTTTAAAGCACAAGATGAAATATGAAAAGATGACAGAAATGAAAGAACACAGTAGTTTGTTTATGGATGTTCGGAGAAACTCTCCTACGTCACCCCTTCTTCCAACCACCGGAAGGATTCACTATAATATGATTCGAATCAAATACAGTTTACACACACTTAGCTCACTATTGAACAGAACACTTTCTATTCAATTACAAGATGAAGAATATCACTCAGCTAAAGGTGTTTTGATTCTAGATCTCTCATGATTCACACACAGTACAATCAGAAAGCAGCTTCACAATATGAATATTCAAAGGATTGAAATCAGTAAGCAAGATGATCGAATATTTTATCTCTTTATAAAATCAGATTGCTTGTTAGTTGTATGTTTTTGTTAGGATCGGGATCGCCCTTGGAGGACCGGGGTTCCGGTTTTGGGTGACCACTTACAACACAACATACAAACTGGGACTAATCTGGTTAGAGATTAGAACCGCTCTTAACACTACACAAACCGTTACAAATTTCTTGAACCGAGTTCAAGTGCGGAAGTAGTTTGTTTCGGCTTGAAGCAACACACAACGTTAAATTTGATGAGATTAATAAGGAGTCGGTTAGAGAAGATATATATATAAACCTGTTTGATTAAAGAGAAGGATTATGTTTTGGTTTGGTTTGAAATGAGTGATGGTTCGGTTTAGGGTAAGTGAGCCGGAAATAAAGGAAATGACACAAGACAGGATTTTTTATGGATGTTCGGCGCAAACCCTCTTACGTCACCCCTTCTTCTCAGATTATGAGAAGGATCTCCACTAACTTGAATGTTACAACACACACACAATGCCGAATGAGCCTTAATCGCTACTCGTCGGTTACACCACTCACTATGATATAATACAATAACTTTTTACACTTGGTAAAATACACACACAATACACAAACACTTTCGGAATCTCAATCACTTATGCGTAGGATCTTTTGTTTTCTGTTTCTTCTCTCTTAAATAATCTTTTTCGTGAAAATCTCACGCGTATTTGCGTGTTCGCGCAAGAGCTGGGGTTTTCTTGAAATGATTCAGCTTCCTTTTATAGTGAAAAGATGACAACGGTCATCTTTTCTCTCTCCAAGAGATTGGTCACTAGAAGCCGTGTCGGTTGACACATGGCAGACATGCATAAACCGGTTTGGACACATGGCAGACATGCATAAGATGGTTTGGACACATGGCAGACATGCATAAGCCGGTTTGGACACATGGCAGATATGCATAAGCCAGTCGTTTTTCTTTCTTACATATTCCCAAGGAATATTGTAATCATTATCCTGCCCCATGCTTGGTTTCTTCTCTTACATATTCCAAGGAATATTGTAATCATTATCTTTCCCCATGCCTGGTTTGTTCTTTTATATATTCCCAAGTAATATTTTGTTAATTTTAACAAGTTATCTTCAATATATTCATATCTTTTAAATAATTTGCCCGTTGCAACTCAACTGGTCCTGAACTTGAACCATACCGGATTTCTGCACAAAGGTTGAACCTGTCCGGATTTCATCTCAAACCTGAGAGTATTTATTAGCCGGAGCTGAGGGAAATTAATGACCGTAGCATATTTATGACCGAAACGGCTCATTTAATAACTGGAGTATTTATGACTGGAGCGGCTGCATTTAATCAACCGGAGCATTTAATAAACCGGAACTCATTTCATACTTCATTAAGTGCCGATTGACCGATCCGGTTTGAACGGAGCCTTCTTTCATTAAATGCATGTTTGACCGATCTCCTGACTGAGCCGGTTGACCGAACTCCTTGACCGAGCCGGTTGATTGAACTCCGGTTGACTGAACCAGTTTGATCGGAGCCTTTTACTTCAAACCGAAGTCAAACCGAACGGTATATATATTTCCAATCGAACACTCAGTTTCCCTGAAATATCAAAACTTTAAATATTATTTGCAGCCAGAGAGATTTGATCCCTAATCACCTGTGTGACAGGAATGAGTGTTTACCACTACACTACATCAGCTTCTTGTTATATTTAAACTAATTAATATACTTGATATGACTTAGCGGTTTAACATATTTATTTGAACTTAATTTATCTATTAATTAAACTTTTCATAAGTTCTAACAATTATTTTCTAACAATTTCTCCCTTTTTGATTATTTAGAATAAATATTCAAAAATTGTAATGTGTGGCCGGTTTAAAATTAACTTCCTTAATTTTTCTAACAATTTCTTCATTTTTGATTATTTAGTATAAATATTCAAAACTTGTAGTGTGTGTCCGGTGTAAAATTAACTTACTTAATTTTTCTAACAATTTCTCCCTTTTTGATTATTTAGAATAAATATTCAAAACTTGTAATGTATGGCCGGTTTAAAAAAGCTTATATTTGTTTGGCCGATTTTTTAGGAAAAACGGTTTGGTTTAAAGAGAGCTTTATTTTTCTAAAAATTTTTCTTCAAATTTTGTAATTTAACAATCCTAAAATATTTCTAAGGAAAGAAAACTTAAACTCGAGAAGTTGCTTTTTGAGGATGTTAGCCACTTCATGTTTGTTCCCTTCATGTGATGTGTTCGTCAGCAGCCGACTGTCCGGATGCAATGCTATCTCTTCCAAGCTTCTGTCTTGATTTATCTGCATTCATAAACAATAGAAAATCTGGTCCCCATTTTTCTTTGGGTCTGTGGTTTATTAGTCCCTTGGGAATCCAGATTTTAATAAGTCGGATAACTTTCCCGGTTATGGTTCTAATTACTTTTCCGGTGCTTGGATTGACATCTTTCTGTTGTCCTAAGAGTGCCTTATTTGTGGTGACTTTTGATTAATTTTATGTGGGTGTGTATCGGTTTGTTTACCTGCTGGACGGTTGCTTTCCTTCTCTCAGGATGAAGCCATTTTTCCGAGTCAGTTGAACTTACATATTTTATTTCTTTTTCCGGTTTTGAGTCACGTTGTGCCTCATTGTCGGTTGAAGAGCTCTTGACAAATATTATAAAGGGAATATTGTCTTTTGTGAGTTTCATCCCGTTGGAATGATTGTGAGTGGCAGATTTTTTATAACCAAGACCAAATTTACATTTGGGATGTCTTTGGTAATTAGACATCTGGCTTACCGCTTCACTAGATCTCTTCCAAGAAGCCGTGACATATTTGATTCTCTCATTTTTTTCGATTAATGATTGGACTGTCTCCTTGAGCTTCTCATTCTCTAAGGATAGTCCAACCGGTTCGTAAGTTTCGGTTCCGCTTGGCTCACCAGCGGTACCACTTGACTCTCTAGTTTCATATTTTGTCCGGGTCGGTATTAAAACAAACAATTTTTTGAACTCAGCGACCATGTCGTTGAGTGCAATAACTAAGTCTTCTTTAGTAAATTCTTCAGAAGAAAAGTCGAATACCTCAGATTCTTTCTCAGCCGTGAAGCATGCATCAACTTTATCATCACTGTCGCTGGATGATGAGTCGTCCGAATCGCAATCGGCCCATTTGCTATTGATTTCAGTAGCTATCAGAGCCTTATGCTCTTTCTGGTTCTCCTTTATTTGGTCGCTTCCCTCACACAGTTGGATCAACTTCTCCCAAATTTCTTTCGCAGAAGAGCACAACTTGATCTTACTAAACATGTTTCTGTCCAACGACTTGAACAAAATGTTTTTGGCAACATTATCCAGGTTATTCATCTTCTTATCTTCCGTTGTCCATTTGTATCTTGGATTATCAATCTTTATCGGGTCATCAGTAATAACATACCACATGTCATCATCTTGTGAGGCCAAATGCACTTCCATCCATATCTTCCAATCAACATATTCTTCGATGCAGAACATGGGGGGCTCGTTGATGAAAGACATGATGATATTCGGTTGCTTGAGTGTTAAGAATCTTGCTCTGATACCACTTGTTAGGATCGGGATCGCCCTTGGAGGACCGCTTACAATACAATACACAAACTGAGACTAATCTGGTTAGAGATTAGAACCGCTCTTAACACTACACAAACCGTTACAAACTTCTTGAACCGAGTTCAAGTGCGGAAGTAGTTTGTTTCGGCTTGAAGCAACACATAACGTTTAATTTGATGAGATTAATAAGGAGTCGGTTAGAGAAGATATATATATATATAGACCGGTTTGATTAAAGAGAAGGATTATGTTTTGGTTTGGTTTGAAATGAGTGATGGTTCGGTTTAGGGTGAGTGAGCTGGAAATAAAGGAAATGACACAAGACAGAATTTTTTATGGATGTTCGGAGCAAACCCTCTTACATCACCCCTTCTTCTCAGATTATGAGAAGGATCTGCACTAACTTGAATGTTACAACACTCACACATTGCCAAACGAGCCTTAATCGCTACTCGTCGGTTACACCACTCACTATGATGTAATACAATAACTTTTTACACTTGGTAAAATACACACACAATACACAAACACTTTTGGAATCTCAATCACTTATGCGTAAGATATTTTGTTTTCTATTTCTTCTCTCTTGAATAATCTTTTTCGTAAAAATCTCACGCGTATTTGCGTGTTCGCGCGAGAACTGGGGTTTTCTTGAAATGATTCAGCTTCCATTTATAGTGAAAAGATGACAACGGTCATCTTTTCTCTCTCCAGGAGATTGGTCACTAGAAGTCGTGCCGGTTGACACATGGCAGACATGCATAAACCGGTTTGGACACATGGCAGACATGCATAATCCGGTTTGGACACATGGCAGACATGCATAAGCCGGTCGTTTTTCTCTCTTACATATTCCCAAGGAATATTGAAATCATTATCCTGTCCCATGCCTGGTTTCTTCTCTTACATATTCCCAAGGAATATTGTTATCATTATCTTGCCCCATGCCTAGTTTCTTCTTTTACATATTCCCAAGGATCATTTTGTTTGTCTTTAATACGTTATCTTCAATATATTCATATCTTTTGAATAATTTGCCCGTTGCAACTGCATGATTGTTTACCACTACGCTACAACAACTTTTGTTATTTTAAACCCAATTAATATACTTGATATGACTTAGCGGTTTAACATATTTATTTGAACTTAATTTATCTATTCATTAAACTTTTCATAAGTTCTAACAATTCTTTTCTAACAGTTTTTGATTGTCCGTTGTCCTTGAGCTTTGTTAAATACTGGGCAGAGACTAACAGTCGAATCTTTTAGAATGATACGTGACACTCTTCCATTGGAAATCCTCTATTGCACACAGCAGGTTCTGAGCACAAGGATCGTGGCCGTACACCATTGGTAGTGCGCCGAATATTCCATCAGAGATGTACCTGCAAAACAAGTAATATGAGGAAAATTCTCTTACGTGGCATTCGTTGGTTGGTTGCATATAGCTGTTGTACTGATGTTCACTAGAAAGTGGAGTAATAGTAGGGTACAACTATAGCACGTGGATAGGTGAATGCTAGCTTCAAGCATACTGCTTAAACTGAACATTAGACGTATTTCAGTTAAACGGATTGTGAAAATCAGTCTAATGAAATCAAATATCCCCTTTTAATAACAGAGTCTATTAGACCGCCTGGTCTAATAGAATTAGACTTATGTCTAATTACAATAACTATTAGACTGCACGTCTAACTCCACTAAGTTAGACTGCACGTCTAATTCCGGTTCTACCTCACACTTGTCTGAAGGAGTTAGACTCACGTCTAACTTTCACTTAATTAGACTATACGTCTAATTATCCAAAACCATTAGACTGCACGTCTAACTCCACTGAGTTAGACTGCACGTCTAATTCCGGTTCTACCTTAGACTTGTCTGAAGGAGTTAGACTCACGTCTAACTTTCACTTACTATTAGACTGCACGTCTAACTCTGCTGAGTTAGACTGCACGTTTAGTTCCGCACGTATTAGACTATCTGTCTAATTGCAAATATATTAAACTGCACATCTAACTCCACTAAGTTAGACTGTACGTCTAATTCCAAATATGTATTAAACCGTACGTCTAATTCTATGCATTCATTAGACTACACGTCTAACTCCGTTGAGTTAGACTGTACGTCTAATTCTATACATTCATTAGACTGCTCGTCTAACTCCGCTAAATTAGACTAAACGTTTAGTTCTATGCATCTAATGCCAAAATCGGTCTAATGACCCTCATTATAGCCAAGTCTTATGAAATATGATTTCAATACACCTGCATCAAAACTCATAAGTCATTTCATCATCAAAATCTCAATGGTTAAATTATTTAAACACTTAGTCAAAATAATTTGACCCAACAATTTCCCCCTTTTTGATGAAGAAATTGGAAACCTGTATACATACACTAAAATATGCATTCATCATATAAATATATAGAACCCTTGTTCACTTACATCACATATCCAAAACCAATATTCGAAAAACCATCAAAGAAACATTGTTTCAATGACTTAAATAGAGTAAAAGAAAAGAAATTATTGCTCTTCCCTTTTAACTCGAGGATCGGTTGGACTCATGTCTTGGCCGAGAAGCATGTTGAAGAAGGGAGGATAGCTGCGACCACCACGACCGCTTCCACTCGATCTACCACCACGATCACTGTCACTGCCACGACCTCCTTGATCAACATTCGATAGCCTACTACGGCCACCACCACTGTTTCTTCCACAACGATCATTACCGGTTCGACCTCCACCTCACTTGGTTGGCCTCGGATTGTCATCGTTTCTTGGAGCTCGCCTGGATCTAGTGTCGGTTGACACACCGTCACTTCTTCTACTTGATTCTCCTTGAGTGATTCGAGGTTGAACACTTCAACATTGGCTTTTGCATTCTCCTTTGCTTGAAACTTTCTTGCAATGGAGTCAACAAATTCCTATCATTCATTATCGTTTCTACTCAAACAACCCTGAATTTCCACCATCTGATTCTTCACCAGACTGAATTCTTCCAAAGTCTCCTTATGACGTTCATCATTGAATTGCCTTTCAATGTTCAATAACCGGTTTGGACACATGGCAGACATGCATAATCCGGTTTGGACACATGGCAGACATGCATAAGCCAGTCGTTTTTCTCTCTTACATATTCCCAAGGAATATTGAAATCATTATCCTGTTCTATGCCTGATTTCTTCTCTTACAAATTCCAAGGGAATATTGTTATCATTATCTTGCCCCATGCCTAGTTTCTTCTTTTACATATTCCCAAGGAATATTTTGTTTGTCTTTAATACGTTATCTTCAATATATTCATATCTTTTGAATAATTTTCCCGTTGCAACTGCATGATTGTTTACCACTACGCTACAACAACTTCTTGTTATTTTAAAACCAATTAATATACTTGATATGACTTAGCGGTTTAAAATATTTATTTGAACTTAATTTATCTATTCATTAAACTTTTCATAAGTTCTAACAATTCTTTTCTAACAGTTTTTGATTGTCCGTTGTCCTTGAGCTTTGTTAAATACTGGGCAGAGACTAACGGTCGAATCTTTTAGAATGATACGTGGCACTCTTCCATTGGAAATCCTACATTGCACACAGTAGGTTCTGAGCACAAGGATCGTGGTCGTACACCACTAGTAGTGCGCCGAATATTCCATCAGAGATGTACCTGCAAAACAAGTAATATGAGGAAAATTCTCTTACGTGGCATTCGTTGGTTGGTTGCATATAGCTGTTGTACTGATCTTCACTAAAAAGTGGAGTAATAGTAGGGTACAACTATAGCACGTGGATAGGTGAATGCTAGCTTCAAGCATACTGCTTAAATTGAACATTAAACGTATTTCGGTTAAACGGATTGTGAAAATTAGTCTAATGAAATCAAATATCCCTTTTTAATAACAGAGTCTATTAGACCGCCTGGTCTAATAGAATTAGACTTATGTCTAATTACAATAACCATTAAACTGCACGTCTAACTCCACTGAGTTAGACTGCACGTCTAATTCCGGTTCTACCTCACACTTGTCTGAAGGAGTTAGACTCACGTCTAACTTTCACTTAATTAGACTATACGTCTAATTATCCAAAACAATTAGACTGTACGTCTAACTCCACTGAGTTAGACTGCACGTCTAATTCCGGTTCTACCTTAGACTTGTCTGAAGGAGTTAGACTCACGTCTAACTTTCACTTACTATTAGACTGCACGTCTAACTCTGATGAGTTAGACTGCACGTTTAATTCCGCACGTATTAGACTATCTGTCTAATTGCAAATATATTAAACTGCACGTCTAACTCCACTAAGTTAGACTGCACGTCTAATTCCAAATATGTATTAAATCGTACGTCTAATTCTATGCATTCATTAGACTACACGTCTAACTCCGTTGAGTTAGACTGTACGTCTAATTCTATACATTCATTAGACTGCATGTCTAACTCCGCTGAATTAGATTAAACGTCTAGTTCTATGCATCTAATGCCAAAATCGGTCTAATGACCCTCATTAGAGCCAAGTCTTATGAAATATGATTTCAATACACCTACATCAAAACTCATAAGTCATTTCATTATCAAAATCTCAATGGTTAAATTATTTAAACACTTAGTCAAAATAATTTGACCCAACAATTTCCCCCTTTTTGATGAAGAAATTGGAAACCTGCATACATAAATCAAAATATGCATTCATCATATAAATATACAGAACCCTTGTTCACTTACATCACATATCCAAAACCAATATGCGAAAAACCATCAAAAAAACATTGTTTCAAAGACTTAAATTGAGTAAAAGAAAAGAAATTATTGCTCTTCCCTTTTATCTCGAGGATCGGTTGGACTCATGTCTTGGCCGAGAAGCATGTTGAAGAAGGGAGGATAGCTGCGACCACCACGACCGCTTCCACTCGATCTACCACCACGATCACTGCCACTACCACGACCTCCTTGATCAACATTGGATAGCCTACTACGGCCACCACCACTGTTTCTTCCACCACGATCATTATCGGTTCGACCTCCACCTCACTTGGTTGGCCTCGGATTGTCATCGTTGCTTGGAGCTCGCTTGGATCTAGTGTCGGTTGACACACCGTCACTTCTTCTACTTGATTCTCCTTGAGTGATTCGAGGTTGAACACTTCAGCATTGGCTTTTGCATTCTCCTTTGCTTGAAACTTTCTTGCAATAGAGTCAACAAATTCCTGTCGTTCATTATCATTTCTACTCAAACAACCCTGAATTTCCACCATCTGATTCTTCACCAGACTGAATTCTTCCAAAGTCTCCTTATGACGTTCATCATTGAATTGCCTTTCAATGTTCAATAATTCACTTTGACGGCTGAAGAGTTGATTTTCAAACTTTGAGAAGTTTAGATTTGAGACATGAGTCTCATATGTGTTCTACTTCAGAGTTTTATCCAGTTCAGTAAGGACCTTGATAATCTCGCAAAAGCCCTTTTTTTATTCTTCATTCGTGTTCATGGCCTTTATCATGCTCTTGTGGAGAGATGAGAGCACATACTTCATAGACCTTAACATCTTGTTTCCTTCGGCAGAAGATTCTTCATGTGATGAAATCTCTTCAGACTCTGCTGCCATCCTATGAATCAGCTCAAAGTTTGTATGAATCTGCAAGGATTGCTCCGTTTGATTCTTCTCGGCTTTCTTAGCAGCATCATTATACTCTTCTTCTAACAGTTCTTCTTCAGCTCTCTGAAATCTCTCATATAAATTTCCAGAGTAGTGAAGAGGAATGTTGATATTTTCATGAACATTTCCCACAATGGTGTCGGGAAATAGACGGGGCTTCTTAAAAGTTGCTTGTTGATCATGTTCCTCCTCAGATGAGGGACTCCCTTCTTTAACATTCTTATCTTTAGAGGGTTCCCCCTCAGATCTGATAGTTTCTGGCTGAGTTACCTCGGCCACTTTCTCTTGAGCTTCCTCTGTTCTCACAACAGAGGTTATAGGAACATCTTCTTCAA
The DNA here is from genome assembly GCF_907164915.1 of Impatiens glandulifera. Classification (NCBI taxonomy): domain Eukaryota; kingdom Viridiplantae; phylum Streptophyta; class Magnoliopsida; order Ericales; family Balsaminaceae; genus Impatiens; species Impatiens glandulifera. Next base: position 27,751,709 of record NC_061863.1, read on the forward strand.
GAGGAGCTTGAGAAGCTTCCTCAATCACATCTTCCACATGAACTTCTTCTTCATTTATCTCAAGGGCTTGTTCAGGCTCTTGAACAATCACTTCTTCTTCTTCATTTGGATTCTCTTGAATAGGTTGATCTAGAATGCGTCTCTCTTCGACAGAAAGATTTCCGAATTCGATTAAGAGAGCAACATCTAGCTCATTTGCATCGTTTTCCGCATCAAGAACATCCATAGCTTCATCATCATCGAAAAGTTTTGCGCCAGAGCAATTGGCGCCATGGACGTATCGGGAAACAACCGAAACGTAACTGTCCAACATGTTGTTCAACCTTTTCAAGACTTTCATTTCCACCTCAGATCCCTTCTCAGTAGGATTGAAATTAGCTTTTCTGGCTTCAAGAATTGGGAAAAGAGCTTTTCCATACATGCAAGCTTCAATGAGATCTTTTATCTTCAGAGCCTCTGCTACCTCTAAAGTTCTAGCCCATTTAAGAACCTTCTTTTCATTTGCTACATGCTTCTTCCATTCTCGTGTTATCGCAGAATTTGTCAGGGTATCATTGTACTTGGACGACAGTCTCTCCACGGACCATGATTCAAAAATCTCAAATTTTTCAGCCGTAATGGCCTTGACTTGATCTAAAATGAGGTCTATAATGCATGTTGCCTCCGATACTTGTTCAGGAACTGGAGTCGCAATCTTCTTACCTTTTCCAACAACCTCTACGAGTTTTGGAGCAAGTTTGGGTTCACCGATCACATGTCCACCTGTCTGTCTGGCGGGACGCATCAGTTCGAACGCTGATTGGGGTTTCTTACAGAGCTCAGCAGGGAGCTCTACACGAATAACTTTCCCAGCTACCAAAGAGTCTTTAGGAACGGGAACAGTGGATTCACCAGCAACAAGGGTAAGAACATCACCTTTCTCTGGTTAAGATGACTCTGTAGCTCCGTTGGCTACTAGATCGGATTGAACAACAGGAGACACATTCCTGTTAACATTTTCAACATTTGGACCAGCTGACTCAACAGCGGGCCCTTCAACATATTCCCTTAAGGGAGAAAATACAGATTCAGCTTGTTCCACTACGGCAACATCAAACTTAGGCACAACGGCCAAAGATTTAGAAGAGGTTACCTTTAAAGATTTAGACGCGCGGGGCGCCTTCGTCTTCTTTTCCTTTGAGACACTGGATCTCGAAGGCTTCCTCAAAATGGTTGACGGAGTAGATAGAGAGGACATCGGAGTTGCAGCAAGTACGCCTGGACCTTGCCTTAACCTTGAATCGACTAATTTAGAGTCCTTCTTGTTTAAACTCTTCAGACTGGAGGAAATTGCCTCTGATTCATTCACTATTTTCGATCTTTTTGCCCCTATTGACATGATAAAAGCAGACGGTTGCTTAGATCAGGTTGAGGGCTTTCCACCGGTTTGAAGACTAGACGCACCAAATGTAGATTCTAGGTTGTTCTTCATCCTTATCAGTGTGTTCGCCACTGTAAGGGCAATATATACTCTCGGAGAGTTGATTTGCATAGGTTCACCAACAGGAATCCCCAAATGCTTCAACAAATGACTCAGTTGAGCCGCATATGCTATGCTTTCCTTGTTCGTCTGACAGATTGAAAAGCAGAGATTCTGGTAAAAGGTATGTGACCAATTTATCTGGATTCCCTTTGAAATAGTGCACATATAGTCAAAACGATCTTGACTATAAATTTGGAAGGAGCCAGATTTCTCTTGTAGCGCCTTTGCCACCACGTCGTTCAGTAGAATGAAATGGGGTTTAAAGGCCTTCTTGAGTCCATTAACATGGATGATCGAACCATCGACAGAAAAGGTTTTCTTCATCTCCTCCATGATTTCTGGTGAGAGGATTAAATCGAACGTGTGCCCCTCCGTTGGAAGTTCAAAGAACTCCGCATATACGGCTTCATCGAAGGAGAACTCCATCCCGTTGACGGTTGCTACGATGGATTCACCCACCATAGTTACAGATTTGAAGAACTCGCGAACTTCTTTCTCATAGAATATGAACGGACCGCCAAGATACTTCCTTAACCCAAAATATTCTAGGGTTCTGAACATCTCCACCACCTCCGGTTGATCGAAAGTGTATACAGATGGAAAATCCACCTACAAAGTATAGTGACCCAAAGTGATTTTCTTCACCATTTTCGAAAGAATATGAAACGACACGGGATTTAAAAGAGATTTAGAGAGAGAAATGCAAAGGAAACTAGGGTTCTTAAGGATTTCGAGAGATTGAAAACTTTCAAACTCATGCACTAATGTCCTTATATAGAAAGAAAAGAGAGATACATAATAACCGTCTTTTCTTAAGGGTATGGCCCATCAATAAATGTTAGACGTCTTTTTTCAAGGAGTCATGATTAAAAATGAGGGTATATCAGTCATTTTCTCTAAACTTGAAAGACACGTGTCTTCATGTTAGAAAGAGATGACTGTTTGATATTTTGAGCGGGAAAAATAAATAGCTCTCAACGTGGGACAGCTTTCCTTGATCAGTTTAATCAGCACGTAGTTGGACGTTTTTCTTACTCCACAAATCCATATAACTAAACCTCTATTAGACGGATAAGTCTATTAGACACATACGTCTAATTCCGTGTTACAGAAATCCGTCTAATGTCTATTAGACGTGTACGTCTAATTCCGCATGAACACCACATTTTAGACGTGTGTTTGATTAGACCTGAGCATCCACTTGCTCATGACGTTAAAAATTCTAACGTCTATTAAACGTATCCGTCTAACCGCGTAGGTTTAAACCTCAACAAATAGACTTAGATGTATAGATTGAGAGCAAAAATACGTCTAAGTACGCACTGTTTTTTTTAAACACACATGTCTAATTAGACCGATTAAGGATATTCGTCTAGAGAGTATCTTTACTTCCAAATTAATTTTTCCTCTCATTTTGTATATGGACATAAAAATGTAATAAATAATTTTTTTGGTCCAAAGACCAAAAACATTTTTAACAAATAAAAACATTTATTCTACTAGAATGGCAAAGGCCATTGTTGATCTTCCAGGCAGTGTACTCAAAAGAGTATTCTTCTAGCTTCCTTCCTGCAATCCTCCTACATCACCTACAAAAGAAACTATTTACACATTTTGGTACCCATACTCAATTGGGTCCTCGATCAATTAGTCCCTTAGGAATCCATATTTGAGTTATTCTGATGGATTTCTCATTTTGTGTTGTGATTAATGCATAAGATTTTGACTTAGCAGATGACTTCCTGCTAGCCACTGATCCTTTAACTTTTGAAGAAGATTTTCTTTTAAAACTCCTTGACTTAGAGTCAGGTTTCAAATTTCCAAATTTATTAGCTGCTTCTAGCTTATTCTTAAGCCAGCTAACAGTAGGCGGAACATAAACTATTTCATTTTTGAAAGCAACTTCTTCACGAATAGGATCAGATTCAATGTCAGTCATACTCCCTTTGACAAAACTTATTGGCTTAAGTTTGTCATATGAGTTTGACTTTTTGCATGACAGGTTAGGGTCATTACTATCAAATCCCAATCCGAATCTAGATCTAGTAGGTTTTAACATGCTGATGTTATATCTGACAGCATCTCCAGACCTTGACCACGCACAGACAACATAGTTTAACCTTTTGTTTTCAGATGAAAGGATTTGAATCTATTCCTTGAGCATCTCATTCTCAGATGAGATTTCTTCAATCTTCTTTTCAAAAATATTTGACTCTTCATCTTGAGACAGATTTGGTTTGTTTACATCTGATGAAGATTTAGTTTCATTTAGGGATTCTGCTAACTTTCTGTACTCAATGACCATGTCATCTAGTGCAGCTACCAGTTGTATCCTTGAAAACATTTCGGAAGAGAAGTCAAATATCTCAGTCTCCTGAGTTCTTTCTTCATCTTCTCTTGCCATGAACTATTCCACCTCTTCTTCATCACTTTCACTGGATGAAAAATAAGAGTCACGGCTGCTTCCTTTCTGTCACCTGCCATAAGAGCCTTCAGCTCTTTTCCATCATCCTTGGCATCTTCACGCTTTGGCTTCCGGCATTCCGATGCATAATGACCTTTAATACCACAGTTTAAACAAGTAACATTAGACTTAGATTTTTTATTGTCATTATAATTTGAAGAGTTTGAGTTAGATTTGCTCTTCTTCATTAAGTCGCCATACTTCTTCACGAAGAGAGACATGGCCTCGCTGGTCAGCTGTTGAGCTGCCATCTTCACGTCCGGAGCGGTTGGTGGCTCTTCACCAGTTACCAGCGCCTTGGCAATGATAACTGACGTGAGTTGATCTTATTCCATCCTACAGTTTAGCTCGAACTCATAGGCCTTGAGATCAGCAAATAGATCAAAGAGAGAGATCTTGTTAAGATCTTTGGATTCTCTCATCGCCATAGTCTTTAAATCTCATTCCCTTGGAAGAGCACGCATGACCTTGATAGCAAGCTCCCGGTTGCTATATGTCTTTCCTAGGATAGACAGAGAGGAGACGATCTTACTTAATCTGGTGTCGAAATCGTTCATTGTTTCACCAGGACGCATCTTAAAGCTGTCAAACTGTTGAGTGGCAACCATGATATTATTTTCCTTGGTTTACTCGTTACCCTCACTCAGTTGTGTGAGTCTGTCCCAGACCTCTTTGGCAGTGTCGCATTCGATAATGTAGTTAAACATGCTGTCATCGAGAGATCTGTACAGAACATCAAGAGCCATGTTGTTGAGGTTGTTCTGCCTCTTTTGATCAGCAGTCCAGTTGGCCTTCTCCTTATCAATCTTGATAGGACCTTCTGTGACAACGCTCCACATGTCATCATGAAGAGAAAAGAGATGAGCCCAAACTCTTTTCTTCCAGACAATGTAGTTTTCTCGAGAGAAAGTTGGAATGGCTGTAGCACTAGCATCTTTGGTTATGGTCGACATATTTCAGGAAAGCCTTGAGAATAGAAACAGGGCTCTAATACCAATTGATAGGATCGACTTAATCGATAGAGACGGGGGTCTGGCTATGGATGAAGGCTTATGAAAAACGGTTTGAAAGAAATCTTGTTATGGATTTAATTCGCTTTCTATTCTACGCAAACACTTGTAAACACTTGAAATAGATTCAAGGCGGAATCTTTACTTGGGTTTGAAGAACAAGATGAAATATGAAAAGATTACAGAAATGAAAGAACACAACAGTTTGTTTATGGATGTTCGGAGAAACTCTCCTACGTCACCCCTTCATCCAACCACCAGAAGGATTCACAATAATATGATTCGAATCAAATACTGTTTACACACACTTAGCTCACTATTGAACAGAACACTTTCTTTTCAATTATAAAATGAAGAATATCACTCAGCTAAAGGTGTTTTGATTCTAGCTCTCTCTTTATTCACACACAGTACAATCAGAAAGCAGCTTCACAATATGAATATTCAAAGGCTTAAAATTAGTAAGCAAGATGATCGAATAGTTTCTCTCTCTATAAAATCAGATTGCTTGTTCGTTGTATGTTTTTGATTGTCCGTTGTCCTTGAGCTTTGTTAAATACTGGGCAGAGACTAACGGTCGAATATTTTAGAATGATACGTGGCACTCTTCCATTGGAAAGCCTCTACTGCAAACAGCAGGTTCTGAGCACAAGGATCGTGGCCGTACACCACTGGTAGTGCGCCGAATATTCCATTAGAGATGTACCTGCAAAACAAGTAATATGAGGAAAATTCTCTTACGTGGCATTCGTTGGTTGGTTGCATATAGATGTTGTACTGATCTTCACTAGAAAGTGGAGAAGGAGTAGGGTACAACTATAGCACGTGGGTAGGTGAATGCTAGCTTTAAGCATACTACTTAAACTGAGCATTAGACGTATTTCAGTTAGACGGATTGTGAAAATCAGTCTAATGAAATCAAATATCCCTTTTTAATAACACAGTCTATTAGACCACCAGGTCTAATAGAATTAGACTTACGTCTAATTCCGGTTCTACCTCAGACTTGTTTGAAAGAGTTAGACTCATGTCTAACTTTCACTTACTATTAGATTGGACGTCTAACTCTACTGAGTTAGACTGCACGTCTAATTCCGCACGTATTAGACTATCCGTCAAATTGCAAATATATTAGACTGCACGTCAAATTTTGAATATCTATTAGACCGTACGTTTAATTCTATGCATTAATTAGACTACACGTCTAACTCCGTTGAGTTAGACTGTACGTCTAATTCTATACATTCATTAGACTGCACGTCTACCTCCGCTGAGTTAGACTACACGTCTAATTCTATGCATCTAATGCCAAAATCGGTCTAATGACCCTCATTAAAGCCAAGTCTTATGAAATATGATTTCAATACACCTGCATCAAAACTCATAAGTCATTTCATCATCAAACTCTCAATGGTTAAATTATTTCAATACTTAGTCAAAATAATTTGACCCAACACATTCTTAGCTACTGATCAGATTTTTAACACCTAACAAAGTCTTGATACATTTGTAGGGAAAATGCCACTATTATAAACTAGATATCCGATAAATGATCTAAGAACATTTGTCTTTAGCGTAGAGGCTAAAAGACCAAATTTTATTGATAGGATAAGTGTAATCAATAGAGACAGGGTTTAGCGATTGATGACAACTTCGTACAAAAAACAGTTTGATAGAAATCCTGTTAGGGATTTAAATCACTTTCTATTCTTCACAAACCCTTGAAAACTCTTGAACGATTCAAGTGCGGAAATGTTTGCTAAGGTTTGTAGCTAAGAACCAAAGAAGGATAAGATGATAAAATGTAAATGACACAAAGTATTTTTTATGGATCTTTAGAGTAAAACTCACTTACGTCACCCCTTCTTCCAACCACCAGAAGGATTCACTATACTTTTCTTAGAATCAAATACAGTTGCACGACTAGCTCACTGTTGAACAAAACAGACTCTGTTCAACTTACAATATATTGAATAATATCACTCATCTAGACAATAATATGATTCTCTCTCTCTCTTGATGTACACACAGTAAAGCAAGAATGCAATTTGTGAGATTGTAATGTAGTAGTGCACTGAATATTCTTCTAGGATTTTCTTGCAAGAAACAATTAGTGGGAAGAATATTTGCTTATGTGGAATTGATTCATTGTATATAACTGGTTATCGTACTAATCTGCACAGAATAGTGGAGCAGGAGTAGCATACAGCTAGTTGATCGTGGGTAGACGGATGCTAGCTTCAAGCAACTGTTAAAGCATGTCATTAGACGTGCTTCAATTAGACTGACAAGTCTAATGAAGTTAGACGCCTCCGTCTAATAACAAGATCCATTAATCCATCAGGTCTAATGAGGATAGACGACAGGTCTAACTACGAATCTGTTTAGACTAATCTGAAAGAGTTAGACTGCCCGTCTAACTTTCATCTGTTAGACTGCACGTCTAACTACGAGTCTCTTTAGACTAATCTGAAGGAGTTAGACTACACGTCTAAGTTTCGTCTATTAGATTGCACGTCTAACTATGCTTGTTAGACTGCACGTCTAACTACGTCTGTTAGACTGCACGTCTAACTACGTCTGTTAGACTGCACGTCTAACTACGTCTGTTAGACTGCACGTCTAACTACGTATCTGTTAGACTACACATCTAACTACGTCTATTAGACTACACGTGTAACTATGTATCTATTAGACTACACGTCTAACTATGCCTGTTAGACTGCTCGTCTAACTATGTCTGTTAGAATGCACGTCAAACTACGTCTGTTAGACTGCACATCTAACTACGTCTGATAGAATGCACGTCTAACTACGCCTATTAGACTGCACGTCTATCTACTCCCGTTAGACTGCACGTCTAACTACACCCGTTAGACTGCACGTCTAACTACGTTCGTTAGACTGCACGTTTAATTACGCCTATTAAACTACACGTTTAACTATGTATCTGTTAGACTGTACGTCTAACTACGTTTGTTAGACTGCACGTCTAACTACGTATTCGTTAGACTGCACGTCTAACAATGCCTGTTAGACTGCACGTCTAACTACGCCTGTTAGACTGCACGTCTAACTACGCCTGTTAGACTGCACGTCTAACTACGCCTGTTAGACTGCACGTCTAACTATGCCCGTTAGACTGAACGTCTAACTACGTATCCGTAAGACTACACGTCTAACTATGCTTGTTAGACTGTACATCTAACTACGTCTATTTGACTACACGTCTAACTACGCCTGTTAGATTGCACGTCTAACTACGTATCTGTTAGACTGCACGTCTAACTCTATGCGTCTAATATCTAGTAAGTCTAATGAACCTCTTTCAGACTTAGTCTTATTTAACACGTTTTTGGTACACCTGCACCAAAAACAATTAGACGGCTTAGTTTATGTTTTACACAAACTCATCATCAAAATTCTAATAGTCAAAGTGATTTGACCCTCAGTCAAAATAATTTGACCCAACATAGAATAAATTGAGACCTTCGTTTGTAGATCCGTTGATGAATACTTGCACCAACCTTTAGATGACTCTTACTCTTTTTAAGCATTTTTTTAATTCTCACCGAATCTTGAAAATATACTGGCATATACATGAAATGCGTCAATATATGTAGTAATTTTTTATTTTCTTACAAAACAACCTTTTGATATTTACTTTAGCCTTATAAGCGTCTATTCCTTTTAGCATGCAAACACGTAGATAGAAATAGTACATTAGTCTGTCTTACGACAAATGAGTTGTCGTAATCAAGAAAAAATGATATGATAAACTTGGGTGAATAGCGATGTCGCCCACTATGAGATGTCTATGTTTTGTAGAGGATACATCATAGGGCTCACAAGCCCGCTGGTGTCGTTAGTATCTCTCTAGATATACTTTGACTACATCCATCAACAATTTTGAGGCGTTTGGGCCTATTCATGTGCAAACAATGTGTTAAGCTTTAAACTATTACCGAGCCTTTCGAGTTCTTTAATACAAGAAACGAGTTCTTGATGATCGGGACCGATGGTGAAATTCAACATAGAATGAGAAGAGAATTCGAGGTTAAGGAGAGAAGAGCCGAATGTGAGAAGAGAAATACCACTAGATTACACCTAGTAGTCCAAGAAAAGGGGATGAGGGCCGAGAGATAACTTAGAGCACCAAGTTCCAAAATATTCAATTCCTAGACCCAAAAAGTAAGGTGGGCATCACTATTTAAAGAGGTTGGTTTACCCTAAAAGTATTCGGTTACAACTATTTCTAAAATAACAGAATTCGGTTTAAAAGGAATGAGAGAGAAAGGAAACAAAACAGAATTATTCAATAAAAAACATGAACTGGCCCATATGCACACTTGGGCCGAGAGACGGGTGCATAAAATATTTTAGGACCGAGATTTTTGTTGAGCAGACCGTAACAAAATCTCCCCCTTCGAGGTTAGTCGCCCTCGACGAAAAGAACGTGGACTGGTCAACCTCTAATACGCATCTTCAACTTCAAAACTATTGCTTCGGTCGGGCTTCGGCACATTCAGCAAGGGTCGCAGCATAAGACCGTATTTTCTCAAAAACTTTCGACAGAGTCGCTTCAGTAGTGGAACTGGCCAGGTCCTTGCGGTATTTTGCGCTGATGGGTCGCTTGCCACTCCGCCCCTGTGAGGAATTTCTGTGCACCCAAGGTCGAGTTTTTCAGTGTTTAGAGCTGGCCTTGGTTGCTTCAATGTCCCCAGTGCCTAGTGCAAAAATAATTTCTTCCAACTTCGATTAAACTCCATACTTGGCTCAAAAATCCAGGCCAAGTCTTTTTCCCGAACCAGCATAACAACAGCATCGAATGAGCCATAGCTTCTAATTAGATCGTTAGGAATATCTTCCAAGGTCATTGTCGCGAGTGAAACAGTTTGTCCTTCGGGCTTACTCTTTACTTGCATTTTGGCAGCAACAATATATTCATCTAAGGTCTTTTCCAACTGGTTTCCATGCATCAAACTGGCTTGCGACTGAGAAATCCCCTTTAGGACTGTGGTTATGTCTTGCTTCTCATAGGATAGGGTCAGTTTTTCAAAGTCCCAAGAAGACGGGCCTAGAGTAATCAGCCATTCAATTCCCAACACAATATCATATACGTCCATGGAAATTACCTTCATTTCTATTTAGTATTCATTGCCTTCAATCGACCACTTCAAATCCTTGCAAACACTAGAACATAACACATTAGACCCATCGACCACTCTAACCGATTGTACCTGGTTGCTATGCTTTTGTGGTCTATTTTCTCCAAAATCCTGCTATTGATAAAATTGTGGGTGCTGCCTGTATCGATCAAGATCACCACCGGCAGGTTCCCAATTTTTCCAAGAATCTGGAGCATTTGAAAAGCTTTAGACCCGGTCAAGGCATGTAAGGATATGGCTGGTTCATCCCTTGAGCCGAGCAACGAAGGTAAATCATCAAAAACAGGTTCTTGGTCGGATTATTGATCTTCTTGATTGGCCGAGACCATAAATAACTTTGATTTAAACCTATGGTTTGGTTGCCATTTTTCATTGCAAGAGTAGCATAGGCCCTTCTTACGCTTTTCATCCATTGAGGATGGGTCTAATTGCTTAACATGGCCCTGGTTTGAATTTGAAGAGGACCCGTATGATGAATTATTGAAGTCGGTATTGGTGCTCGGCCCGGCTGTGTTGATATTGGATGGCGTGGGCAGCAACGGTGCTTCAACGCTGTACAAGTTACCACTGCTCATTAAGGACAGATATGTTGCTACTTGGACTTTAGCCATGGCCATGGCCTCGTTTAAAAAATCTGGGAATCGCAACCTGATGCAGTTCGCAATCTCTTCCCTTAGACCGGACAAGTAGCAGTCTGTGACGAATTCCCTTGGCATGCTGTAGAGTTTTTGAGAGATCGACATATATCGCAGATTATATTCTTGAACCGACCCAACCTGTTTTAAATTCATCAGTTGTCTCATTGGTGTGTCATGTATAGAGGGCCCAAATTGAGTCATAAGGTCTCTCTTGAACACGTCCCAAGATAAGGCTTCCATATGATTTCAGTTTTGAAGATATGACCCGTACCACATTCTTGTTTCGCCAGAAAAATGAATGGGGGCGATTTCTAATTTAGTGGCATCCTTAGTTTTGTCAACCCTGAAAAATTGCTCGGTAGATATTAGCCAGCCCTCGACATCCGACCTATCAAACCGAAGAAAATCGACCTTGGTTAGCCGATTAGGAGGAGCATACTGTTGGTCGCGGTTCTGGCCAGGGTGCGGGGCCTAAATGGTGAAGGACCGTGGAAAGAATTATCATCATAGGGTCTGTGGCGAGGTTCTTGCACATTTCCAGACGCCCCGCTCTCAAAGGCTGCCATACGTTCTTCAGCCGCATCAAATCTTCGGTCTATTGCAGCTTGCATCGCAGCTGTTTGTTGGGACAAGTTTTCAATAAGGGACTTGAGCGCATCCATTTCTGATTGCTGGCGAGTTTCTACCATGTTGAGAATCGGCCAGCTCTGATACCAATATGTTAAGCTTTAAACTATGACCGAGCCTTTCGAGTTCTTTAATTCAAGAAACGGGTTCTTGATGATCGGGACCGATGGTGGAATTCAATACTCAAGCGCAGCGGACATAGAATGAGAAGAGAATTTGAGGTTAAGGAGAGAAGAGCCGAAGGTGAGAAGAGAAATACCACTAGATTACACCTAGTAGTCCAAGAAAAGGGGATGAGGACCGAGAGATAACTTAGAGCACCAAGTTCCAAAATATTCAATTCCTAGCCCCAAAAAGTGGGGTGGACATCACCATTTAAAGAGGCTGGTTTACCATAAAGTATTTGGTTACAACTACTTCCAAAATAACAGAATTCGGTTTAAAAGAAATAAGAGAGAAAGGAAACAAAACAGAATTATTCAATAAAAAACATGAACTGGCCCATATGCACACTTGGGCCGAGAGACGGGTGCATAAAATATTTTAGAACCAAGATTTTTGATGAGCAGACCGTAACACAATGTTTAACAAAACAATTCAGTTTGCACACCTCTTTAATTAAAAGGAGATAAGCCTTGTCAAATTTTAATCCACATGCAAACAATCAATCAAGAAAATGCAAATGCGAGATTCACACTATGTTCACAAGTTTTGTGCCCTCAAAAATGATTCTTGTGAAAGGAGTTATGTAACATCCTTTTTTGTTAGGGTAGTTTGGCCAACTATATATTTTGAGTTAAGTATCTAGTTAATCCCAATAAAGTCACCAGATCTCTGTACGCATTAAACTTCAATCATACCTCACGTCCCATAATCTTTTTATATACAAGAAATCTACTATTCCTTTTTCAACTCAATCGTCTACCAATTTTAGGAGTCCATCTAACATCTTGCATTTTAGAGTCATGAAGGATCTAATCTTAAGATAGATTTATCCATTCTAATGCTTTGTCTTTAAGTGCATTTTGTGCGATCCAAAGTTTATTGGTCCCATTCCTTACTTATCCTTTCAAGTGATCCGCCCATGGAGGGGAGTTATCAAAAAACTTAAATGCTAAACACAACCCGTGTACTTTTAGAAAATAAAATTTATTCTACGAAAGCTATTCTATACAACCTTGTGACTAACATTCCTCTCGAATCTTACAAAAAGTAGATAAAAGAACTATCCATATAGATGGTGTCCTATCTATTTAGATATCATATATTTTTCCACGCTTGGCCCGTACAAATTCTAAATTAGTATATGTTTAAAACGTCGTAATCTATTTCAATTCTCGTCAATAATTTAGAGTGTTAAGAGATAACAATAATTTAGTTTCTTAAGTAATTAGTTAAGGTGTTCATAATAACATGCAATCAAAGGATACATGATCCCTAGACAAATGATACTAGGTTCTTGACGTAGTTTAGATCCCTTACAAGATCGTGAGAGTTAGGAATGTAAGTAGGGTCTAGAGCGACATCATCCTCTTCTGACTCCACCCCCTCCTATGTGACTCTTTGAACAATGTTTCCTTCTACGCCTTACACATCTGTTTATGCATCCTCTCGAGTAGACATATCAACCATCCTCTTTGTGTGCATGTTCATAAACTTCGGCTTCTCCTGGGAGCCCAACACTAGTACCACCTTCATTTTAGTGACTAGATTACTTTTCTCTCACGATTCTACCTCAAGGTTTGGGAAGATAAAATTCTTAGATAGTATGCCATAGATTTGGGTATGCCTCGAACATAGTATTTGTAAATGGAATTTTCAATACGGGACGTAGTCCCTCCGAATGAATCATTTCTCTACACTAAACTATTGGTACAGAGGAACAATACAATACGATCTGAACCTCTCGTGACCCACTAATATGATGAACAGATGAACGTTCATAGAATAAAACATGGATTTGATGTGATATAAAGGAATCGTAAATCGAAAAGGATGATTGTCTCGAATATACCGCATGGGAGAAACTATAAAAAGTTTTTTTTATATTTTTATATAGATATAAGACTAAGTTTATTTATCATATAAAAATAAAGGATGAGTGGTGAACCTTTTCGTGATATACGAGGAATACCTAACATAGGTTGATTGAGACTTGTTGGGAAAAAGTAAAAACAATTTAAAGAAAAGAGTTAATTAAGTAAGAAGTAATTAACTTAGAAATAAACAAAAGCTATGAAACATTAAACAATGAAATTTTGATGATGTATAGAACGAAATTTTGATGATGTTTAGTTGTGAATAAAGCTAGATGTTTAAATAGAATAAAGCTAAGTTGTCTATTTGGTTTTTTGCAAGTGCATTAGACTATGCTAACTTAGACATGATCTAAGTAGGCTAATTAGACAAAGTTAGACGTGGTAGTTTGACTCTATTAGACTTGTTTTAATGGGATGCGAAGTTAGACATGGTAGTCTAACTCTATTAGACTTGGTCTCATGGGATGCGAAGTTAGACGTGGTAGTCTAACTCCATTAGACTTGGTCTAATGAAATGCGAAGTTAGACGAGGACGTCAAACTCCATTAAACTTGGTCTAATGGGATGCGTATTTAGACGAGGACGTCTAACACCATTAAACTTGGTCTAATGGGATGCATAGTTAGACGAGGACGTCTAACTCCATTAGACTTGGTCTAATGGATGAGTAGTTAGACGAGGACGTCTAATCCCATTAGACTTGGTCTAATGGGTGCGTTGTTAGACGAGGACTTCTAACTCCATTGGTTTTGGTCTAATGGGATGCTTAGTTAAACGAGGACGTCTAACTCCATTAGACTTGGTCTAAAGGGACGCGCAGTTAGATGATGACGTCTAAGTCCCTTAGACTTGGTCTAATGGAGCACGTCTAATGCCTTGCTTTAGCATCTATCTGAAGAAAATATACGTCTAACCACAATTACCTAGTTATCTACTACTCCTGCTCCACTCACTCCTATGCAATCTAACAAGTCATCTAATTGTATCAAATGAACGAACGCCACGTACGTAAATGTCCTTCCAACGGTTTGTCTAGTACAAAACAACTTTAGAAGGATATTCGGCACACTACCAGTTTGGTACGGCCACAATCAATTTGCTCACAGTCTACTAATTTCTAGTATTATGACAGGCCTTCCAACTGACACTTGCCACATGTCTATGAAGAAGATTAGACCGTTGGTGTCCTTCTACTACAAATAAATGTTGAAGGACAATGGATGAATCACAGAATCACCTGATTACAAAACAACCAAATTCACAAGATTACTCTCGTTCTTACCAATCTCTATCATCTTTTAAGCTCAAGAGAGAAAGAATTAATTACTGTCTAGTTGTGAGAATATTACTAAGAATATTGTAAGTTGAACAGAGATTCTTTTGTTAAATAGAGAGTTAGCTAGTTTAGTAAGTTGTATTTGATTCAAAATATTTAGTGGATATCCTCTCGGTTGTGGAAGAGGGGCGACGTAGGAGATTTATCTCTGAGCATCCATAAAACTCCTTGTGTTCTTTACTTTCTTATATTCATCTTCCATCGGTTCAAAGCTTCAAATCTGACGAACACTTCTACACTTGAATCTATTTTAAGAGTTCGAAGGATTTACAAAGAATAAAAACATATATTAATCTCTCACATGATTATTATCGAATCGTTTATCATAAGCTGTTAACAATAGTTAGACCCTAGTCTCTATTGTTAGCATTGATCCTATTAAGACCCAACAAGATTTCTACAAGGACTTTAAAACACAAGTCATATTGCTTGTACTGTAAGGATACTACCACCTCTAAAATACGAAATGATGGTCGACTAGACTCTACATGATTCATAAGTAAATTTCATAAGAGGATGACCAATGTCTTGCGCCAGACAAATACATCATTATCCTCAATAGAGAGACACTTCAAAAGATTGAGCTACAGCCAAAGTTTAGACTTTCATTCTGAACAAGAGAATGGAAATCTTGATCAACAAAACCAAAGGAATTTTGAAGAATCTATATGGGAGACATTACTCCTTCCACAAAAGAATGGAAAAGCATGCTCTTTGAACAAGGTCGCAAAAGAGTACAAAACTCTTCTAACGTATGAACAATACGATGATGCCCAATAATAAATTTGTAGGAATCGAGACGACATTTGCTCCTCATGTGGGCCATGAATCGTTTATTAACCTTGACATGACTCCAAAAAGAATATGGCCAAGACCATAATGACGAAAATTACCTTTATTTGTCTTGTAGAATTCAATGTATGTAGACAAGACTTTTAGACTAAGGAACTTCATGTCCTACACATAATAGTAGTAATACCAAATTAGATTATGTTATTTTAACAAATCAAATTTTCATATTCACAAGAACTTACCCATTCTAATTAATTCATGCATGCACCAATGATGCCATTTAATCAGACAAGATAATTTTGCAAGCGGTTTATATCAAACAAACATGACACTTGAATTCTAAATTTTTACTAACATTACATAACATGATTCATACAAACAAAGAGTAACAAATACTCGTGTACACAAAGAGTTCGTACGCATAGTAAAGTGACACAAGATGAGATGTACATATAGTTTAGTTGCCGTAAACATAAAGTAAATTATAGAGTCTCATAGTCCTCTATCACAAGGTCATCGACTTCATCTTTAAACTCGATGATGAGCATATTCTCATCATCGTATGGCCTGAAGTTACTCATGGCGATCTCCACACGTGCGATCCATCTCTTTTGGGAGCCTAAAGTGATCTGATATACTCCACATGTTGTACTCCTCTTAAAGATTACGAATTAAAGAGCCAATCATCTGAGGGATTGGACCATCATATGGTGTCATGGAATTCATACCGAAGTATTGAAACAGATTGACAGTACAGAAATAGGTGATATGTTCCAGACCAAGTAAAACAATGAAAGGAAGATTTTTCATGTAATACTTGAACATGTAGAAACAATACCAAGGAATAATGTATCGTATCGGATGGTCATCTTCAGTTAGATAAACAAGATGGACGTCTGCTAAATTATTTTTCTGTAGTCAAGAAAAAAAAATTGAGAGGCCAAAGGATAAGGCAAGAAATTAAGCTTACCCATGAGTTAGAGATAAAGGTCTTGTGCGGAGCCCTTATGTATACGCACATTGGTATAGCGTGTGATATCATTTAGTCTCATGATGGTTTCAATAAACACTAACCTAACCAAATCCCACAGTCCTTCTTCAATGGCCAGAATGATTTCGACAAGTCGAGCAGACGGTCGCTTGTCCTCAGGGGGTCATAAAAGAAAATGAGTGTGATGAACTACGAAAACTCATCGACTCATTATATTCCGACTTCTGGTGTTGCTAGAACATATGGAAAATCAATTCCACTTGATGAGATTGATGATCTCCTTCTAATCATCTTGTGAGCCATAGCCCTCGTATGGTCAACTGATTTTACTATAGAAGATCTCGTGGGTCCACTTCCACCGTGGGAGATAAGTTGTTCGCATCATGAGAATAACCTGAAAATCCTTGATCATGGAATAAATAGGCCAATATCCTACGACAAAAGCTCGTGCCTTTATATACTACATGTTCTGCATATGCATGAAGAAGCCTTCATCTAATGGTGTCTAAATAAGAGACAAAATCTCATTATCCTTAAAATGCGTGAAATCTTTCCAACAATCAAAGAAGTAATCTAAATATCGATTGAGATCTTTTTGAGGAGTAGAAGATATTTTCCTACATAATAAAACGTTCTAATTAGTTTTTATTTTAGAAAATAACCTTGATTTTAATTTTATCCCTTGAAGCGTCGATTCCTTCTAGCATGCAAACAAGTAATGAGATGAGAACTATGGTGAACATTGATGTCACCAACTATTAGATGTATATGTTTTTTAGAAGATACATCATAGGCCTTGCAAACCCATTAGTGTAGTTAGTATCTCTCCAAATACTGATAGGATCGGGGTAATCAATAGAGACGTGGGTCTAGATATTGATATGAACTTACGATAAACGAATCGATTTTAACTCTATTAGAAGTTAAAATCTGTTTCTATTCTTCACAAATCATTCGAACTCTTGAAACAATTTCAAGTGCGGATGTGTTCGTCGGATTTGAAGCTTTAAACCAATGAAAGATGAAGTCAGAAAGTAAAGAACATAGGAAGTTGTTTATGAATGTTCGGAGCAAACTCTCTTAAGTCATCCTTCTTACACAAGCAGAAGGATTCACTAAATTCTTTGAATCAAATACAGTTTACTGATCTAACTAAACACTCTTTTGAACAGAACAACCTCTGTTCTTACAATATTAAGAACAATATTCTCTCACCTAGACAATTTTGTTTCTTTCTCTCTTGAACTTGGAAGATGATAGAAATTAATAAGTGCAAAAGTAAGCTTGTAAGATTGATAATCTATGAGCAGAGTAACTGGTGATTTAGCCGTTGTCCTTGAGCATTTATTTGTAGTAGAAGGGCACCAATGGTCAAATCTTCTTTATGGAGTTTGACGTTAACGTCTAATAACGTGTTCCATTAGACTACCACGTATAATGGAGTTAGACAACAACTTCTAACTACGTATCCCTTCAGACTTCTCTGAAGGAGTTAGAATGCATGTCTAACTACGTATTTGTTAGACTACACATCTAACTACGTATCTGTTAGACTATACGTCTAACTATGTATCTATTAGACTGCACTTCTAACTACGTATTTGTTAGACTGCACTTCTAACTATGTATCAATTAGACTGTACGTCTAACAACGTATTTGTTAGACTACACGTCTAACTACGTATCTATTAGACTTCATGTCTAACTACGTATCTGTTAGACCACACGTCTAACTACGTATCTGTTAGACTGCACATTTAACAATGTAACACGTCTAATTAGCCTACTTAAACCACGACGTCTAAGTTAGCAATGTTTGATGCACTTGCATTGAAACAATTATACGACTTAACTTCATTCATATTTAAACATCATCAAAACTCAGTTGTTTAATATTTTGTATTTTTCTGTTAATTAACTCTTTACTTAGTTTTTCCAAACAATTTCTTCTAAGTTAATTAACTCTTCACTTAATTTTTTCCAACAATTCCCCCTTTTTGATGATTTAAGCTAAATAATCAAAATTAGATGAGTTCATTTACTCCAGAAAAATTTCTCTTTTTGATGATGTTAAAACCATGCAATCTTAAATAAAGAAATTTAAACACACATCAAATACGATTGAAATCAAATTAGTTCACAAAAATTATTCCAACATGAGTTCTAAAATATGAAATCAAAGAAAGAGATTTATGGTCCTTCCCTTTACATGTTTGGATCTACTTCTTCTCTTGGAAGGGGTTGCCCGTTAGAAGGTCCTCAAAGTGAGTGATTGCACATCGGCCTCCACTACTTCCACCACCTCTATCGTCTCCACGACCTGAGCCTTTTTTCGTGGTCTTAGACGTTCTTCGTTCTCTTCTATAGCTTTGCATTTTGATCGGGTACCTCTAGAAACTCCACCTCTTGAGCTACCACCTTTAGAGATACCTTCCCCCTTTTTAAAATTATCAACATCAATATTAATAAGGGCTCTTTCTTTAGTAGCAACAATCTCAACTTCTTCAGCAACTTGAATAGATCTAGCAAAGAAATCAGCTTACTCCATTCGCTCAGCTTCAGCTCTATTCATAGGATTGATCATCTACATCATTTGTTCTCGTATGAGATCCATTCAGATATAATATTTTGATAAAGCTCCAAGGTTAAAGCTTTGGATTCAACAAACTGCACCGACTGTCTGTTGAAGAAAATTTTCTCAAACTTTGTGTATGTAGTGTTAACCATGTTGACTTCATAAGTGTTTCTCTTTATTGTCTTCTCTAGTTCTTTTTGAGAGGCAATAATAAAAGACAATTCTTCCTTATTTGAAATAGATCACTTCTCAAGATTTGACATTTTGGACTGCATGTCCAACATATTATGTTATAGGGCGTGCATCATATCCATCATGGAGTTACAGATCTTTGGCCCTCCAAGAGAGCTTCTTCTGAGTAATGGGAAGCTGATGACACATCTTGAGAGCCGAATGGAGCAATGTGAATCGGGCTCACATGCGTATTAACTTGTAAAGAAAACTCCGATTCTTTTTCTTTGGGAGGAGAAGAGGGAGCCTCAGACACATCCTTGGACTGCTCTTTGTCATTGAGAATGTTTGAACATAATGGACGAATCTTTTATGAGATACCTTTAGAGTAAAGAGGCAGATCAACAACTTTATCAATGACATCTACTGGTGTTATGATTGGGGTTGAAGGAGGAGAAGGAATTGGACTTTCCTTTGCAGATGAGGATGAGGAAGATTCATCGTGATTAACTTGTTCCCCCTCAGCAGATGTAATCTCTTAGGAATCTGGCTTCTCTAAGGGTTCCCACTTATCTTCTGATTCAGAAGAATGATCAGCAATCTTTGCTGATTCTTCTTCCAAAATTGGAATTTCTTCTCGTGTTTCAATAATAGGAGGAGTCACTTCAGAAGATTCCATTTGTTGAATGGGCGATTGAGAACCTTCTACAATAACTTCTTCTTCCTGATTTTCTTTAGGTTGACCCAAGACCGGGGTCTGTTCAATACTCTATTGTGTCAATAAGCGTTTCTCTTCAACTGATATGTTGGATAGCTCAATAAGATGGGAAGAAGCTTGCTCATCTTCTTCAAAAATGGATTGATTTATATCAAATATCTCCATTGGCTCGTCCTCACTATCAAGTCATGAAACAGACTTAATCCGGAAGTGTCTATTCCGTGGACTTTTTGAAGGATTGTAGAACAATAACCATTCATGTTAAGATCCGACCTCTTCAATGCGTTCTGTTCTGTAGGGGCATCTTTGTCGAGCGAGTTGAAGTTGGCCTTCTTTTGCTCAATCATAGGAAACAAGAGACTTCCCATGATGTTAGCCACCACCATGTCTTTTATTTAAGGGCTTTATAGACCTCATCCGTTTTAGCCCATTTCAGGACTCTCTTTTCATTCTTTACCAAGTTCTTCCATTATTTCACAATTTCCTTCTTAGAGATCATCTCTTCAAACTGAGTGGTTAACTTGTAGTTCACCCAAGTGTGGAAGGCATTAATCTTCTCAGTAGCTTTCATCTCCACTTGCTCCATCACGAGATTGATAATACAGCTAGATTCAGAAACCCTCTCTGGGGATTCTATAGAAATTGCCTTTTCTTATCTAGGAACCAGAGTAGGTTTCAGTTAAGGATTAGGTAGGGATTCACATATAGTGATGCTGGCACCTCCCCATTTTGATCTCATAATTTCAAACGGGGACAATGACTTTAGAAAGACCCCTTCTGGGAGTTCGTACAGGACACCCTTTCCCACGACATTGGGTTTGATCACAATCGGCTCAACGTTTGGCAAACCGAAGCCTGTTCATATTGAACAACAACAACAGGAATAGAAGAAATACCCTACTTTGTTTCAGAAATAATATCAACATTAACAGTAGCCTCAACTGCTACTGCTTCTTTGGAGAGGACAGGTGACACAATCCTTTCAATATTTTAAATATTCGAACCAACTTGCTCAACAGTTGTCCCTTTAGCTTGTTCCATCATAGGAACATCAAAAATAGGCATTGAGGCTAGAGGAGAAGAAGAAGTTACCTCTGTAAACTTCTTAGACGGGTTAAACGCCCTAGGCACCTTAAACGCTTTAGACGGATTAGCACCAACAGACTTAGCCGGTTTCTTCAATAGGCTAGGGAATGGAGAGGAATAGCCACAAGAGGAGGAATACCTGATCTAGTTCTAGAGTCAACTACTCCAGAATCCTTCTTTTGAGAGTTCTTTTGGCTATTAGTGCTAGCCAAAAACTCCATCACCGATTTAGTTCTTTTCGCCCCCATAGACTGACCGGAAGCAACTTGTCTCTTGGATCGAGTGACCGATTGGCCACCTATTTGTTGGCTAGATGAGCCAGAAACTGTATCTTTTGAGAACTTCATCCTCGCAAGAGTAATTTTTACAAAAAAACTGGTGAATATGCAACTCGGGTTAATAGCCTTACCCTCGCTCATAGACACGCCCAATGTTTCATAAACCACCCGAGTTAAGCTGAGAAAGCCACACTCTCCTTGTTCCCAGAGTAAACCAACTGGCATAGATTAGAATATAATGTAGATGCCCATTTACTTTGCATACCTTTACTGATGACCACATTTAAGAATAATCAATAAAGTTAGTCATTAATGCAATACGTACAGTAAAGGAACATTAGAGATTTTAGTCATTCTTTTAACATAAAGAGACACTTGTCTTCAAGTTATGAAGAAATGACTTTTCGATTTTTGGCGGGAATAGTACATAGACATTTAATGTAGTAGTGGACAGTTGTCCCATTAGCCTGAGGAGGAATAGTCCAAGTACACACGTAGTTAGGCGTTTCAACTTACTGTCTACATTAGATGCATCTAAATTCGATAGGCGTCTATTAGACGTCGATGTCTGATCACGCATATCTTCTAGACAGTCAAAAGTCTATTAGACTTCAGGCATCTAATTACGCATGAACATCATGTGCTATACGTGTGTCTGGTTATACGTTAATGTTTATCTACGCTAGTCTTATAAACGTCTATTAGACTTCAAATGTCTAACCGCATAGGTTTTACACCAAGACATTCCTACCTGGAAACATAGACTACTTGAGTAAGTATACGTCTATGTAGATGCATTCCTTAGACTACTAATCCATTAAACAAATTGAGACCTCTGTCTACACAAGTCTGTCTAGTTACATTTAAGCAACATGTTCCCCCTCAATTTATTCATGATCAGTTCAAATAAATCAGTCAAGATCAACAAGCCCTAAAATATTACTAAAGTAAGAAAACTTAGTCTCGGGTAGTGGCTTCGTGAACACGTCTGCCACTTGCTGGTCTGTTGGAACATATTCAAGGCGGATATCTTTTGACTGACATGATCTCGGATGAAATGATGTCTGATTTGAATATGCTTTGTCCGAGAATACAGAACTGGAGTGTAGGTGATGGCAATTGCACTTGTGTTGTCACAAAAAATTAGAGATTCTTCTACTTTAATTCCATAATCCCTCAATTGTTGTTGAATCCACATGAGATGAGAGCAATAGCTTTCTGCTGCAAGATATTCAGCTTCAACTATAGACATAGCAACCGATGTTTGCTTATTGCTGAACCAAAAGATCAAACGATCACCAAGAAACTAACAAGTTCCACTAGTGCTTTTTCGATCAATCTTGTAATCTGCATAATCTGCATCTGAGAAACTCTTCAGATTGAAACTTGAATCCTTCAGATACCACAATCCCACATTTTGAGTCCCCTTTAAATATTTTAAAACATGCTTAACAGCAATAATGTGAGATAGTTTAGGATTAGCATGGAATCTTCCACAGACACCAACATCAAACTAGATGTCTAGTCGGTTGGATGTAAGATAGAGCAAAGACCCGATGAGTCATCTATAGGCAGTGATTTCAACGCTTTATCCATCTTCATCTTTGTCTAACTTGCTTCAAAACTCATTAGAGTGGCTGCAGCCGAGCAGCTCTCCATTCCAAACTTCTTTATTAATTCCTTGGTGTATTTGGCTTGGTTGATGAGGGTCCCTGTTTCATGTTGGCGAACTTGAATACCTATGAAGAATGTTAATTCGCCCATCATACTCATCTCATATCTGTCCTACATCAGCTTGACAATTTTCTCACATAATTTGGGGTTAGTTGATCCAAATTTGATATCTTCAACATAAACTTGAACAAACAGAATATGAGAGTCTTTTACAAATTTAAACAATGTTTTATCAACTAACCCAAAATTGAAATCATGATCAAACAAAAACTTAGTCAAAGTATCATACCAAGCTCTTAGATCTTGTCAAGTTTAAAAACATGATTTGATAATGTATGATCTAGAAATCCAGGGGGTTGTTCAACATAAACATTTTCATTTAATTTACCATTTAGAAATGCACTTTTCACTTCCATTTGAAAAACCTTGAAATTATTAAAAGATGCATAAGCTAGGAATATTCTGATTGCCTCAAGTCTGGCCACAAGAGAAAATGACTCTTCAAAATTAATTCCTTCCTCTGGTCTATAACCTTGAGCAACCAATCGGGCTTTGTTTCTTATGACTAAGCCATATTCATTAAGCTTGTTTCGAAATACCCATCTTGTTCCAATAATCGATTGATCAGTCGGCCTTGGAGTTAGATGCCACACATTATTTCTCACAAATTGGTTTAACTCCTCTTGCATGGAATTGATCCATTCTGGAACAAGCACAACTTCACCAATTTTTTTGGGCTTAATTTGGTAAATCAATGATGATTTAGCCATTTCATCCAACAATTGACGTCTTGTCCTACAAGGAGAGTTAGGATTACCAATGATCAATTCTGGTGGATGATTTCTGTTCCATTTGAAGTTTGATCCAAGAGGATTATGATATGATCAGCTTTATCGATAGAGACGAGGGTCTGGCTAAGGATGAAGGCTTATGAAAAATGGTTTGAAAGAAATAATGTTAGGGATTTAATTCGCTTTCTATTCTACACAAACTTGTGTAAACACTTGAAATAGATTCAAGGCGGAAATGTTTATTTGTGTTTGAAGCACAAGATGAAATATGGAAAGATGACTGAAAATAAAGAACACAACAGTTTATTTATGGATGTTCGGAGAAACTCTTCTACGTCACCCCTTCTTCCAACCACCGGAAGGATTCACTATATGATGAGAATCAAGTACAGTTTACACACACACTTAGCTCACTATTGAACAGAATACTTTCTGTTCAATTACAAGAAGATGAAGAATATCACTCAGCTAATGGTGTTTTGATTCTATCTCTCTCTCTCTCGATTCACACACAGTACAATCAGAAAGAAGCTTCATAGAATAAGTTCAGTAAGCAAGATGATTGAGTAGTCTCTCTCTGCAAAATCAGAATGCTTGTTCGTTTGTATTCGCTTGTTTGTTCGGAAGATTGTCCGTTGCCTTAAGGATTGATTAAATACTGAGCAGGAGCTAACGGTCGAATCTTCAAGAATGATACGTGGCGCCCTTCTATTGGAAAGCATCCATTGTACACAGCAGGTTCTGAGCATAAGGATCGTGGCCGTACCGAACTGGTAGTGCGCCGAATATTCCATCAGGGATGTACCTGCAAAACGGGTAATGTGAGGAAAATTCTCTTACGTGGCATTTCTTGATTGGATGCATATAGCTGTTGTACTAATCTTCATAGGAAAGTGGAGCAGAAGTAGGATACAGCTATATCACGTGGGTAGGAGAAATGCTAGATTCAAGCGTACTGCTTGAACAGAGCATTAGACGTATTTCAGTTAGACGGATTTGAGAAATCGGTCTAATGAAATAAGTCAACTCCTTCTAATGAAAAACGTCTATTAGATCGCCTGGTCTAATATAATTAGACTCGCGTCTAATTTACATAACCATTAGACGGGTATGTCTAACTCCACTGAAGTAGACTACACGTCTAATTCCGGTTCTACCTCAGACTTGTCTGAAGGAGTTAGACCCACATCTAACTTTTAATTAATTAGACAACCCGTCTAATTATAATAACCATTAGACAGGCACGTCTAACTCCACTAAGTTAGACTACACGTCTAATTCTGGTTCTACCTCAGACTTGTCTGAAGGAGTTAGACCCACGTCTAACTTTCAATTAATTAGACAACCCGTCTAATTATAATAACCATTAGACCGGCACGTCTAACTCCACTGAGTTAGACTGCCACGTCTAATTCCGGTTCTACCTCAGACTAATCTGAAGGAGTTAGACCCACGTCTAACTTTCAATTAATTAGACAACCCGTCTAATTATAATTAACCATTAGACTGGTACGTCTAACTCCACTGAGTTAGATTACCACATCTAATTCTGCGTATTCATTAGACCATCCGTCTAATTCTTTACGTCTATTAGACTTACACGTCTAACTCCGATGAGTTAGACTGTACGTCTAATTCTATTAGACTCACGTCTAATTTCGTGTATTCATTAGACTACCCGTCTAATTATTTACACGTCTATTAGACTTACACGTCTAACTCCGATGAGTTAGACTGTACGTCTAATTCCGTATATTCATTAGACTACCCGTCTAATTCTTTACACGTCTATTAGACTTACACGTCTAACTCCGATGAGTTAGACTGTACGTCTAATTCTATTAGACTCACGTCTAATTCCGTGTATTCATTAGACTACCCGTCTAATTCTTTACACGTCTAACTCCGATGAGTTAGACTGTACTCTAATTCTATTAGACTCACGTCTAATTCTATTAGACTCACGTCTAATTCCTTTAGACTATTAGACTGCTCCTTCTAACTCCGTTGAGTTAGACTGAGCGTCTAATTCCATTAGACCTGCGTCTAATTTTATGCGAATGGAGATCAAAATCGGTCTAATGGCCCTCATTAGATCCAAGTCTAATAACATGCTGTCTCAATACACCTGTATTGAAACTTATAAATTATTTGATCATCAAAATATCAGGGGATAAATTATTTCAACACTTAGTCAAAATAATTTGACCCAACAATTTCCCCCTTTTTGATGAAGAAATTGCAAACCTACATACATATAACACAACATGCATTCATCCAATAAATAAACAAACAACTTGTTCACTTACACCAACCATTCAAAAAAACAAGTATTCGAAAAACTTATCAAAAACCATGTTCAGTAAAGTTAAACAGAGTAAAAGAAGAGAGATCATTGTTCTTCCCTTTTTACTCGAGGATCGGTTGGACTCATTTCTTGCCCGGGAAGCATGTTCATGAAGTGAGGATAGCCGCGACCGCCACGACCTCCTGCATTCGATCTTCCTCCATGCTCAGCAACACTGCCACGTCCACCTTGATCAATATTGGACAACCTACTCCGGCTGCCACCATTTCTACCACCGCGCTTAGAACCACTTCGACTACCGCCACTCTTGGTTGGCCTAGGATTGTAATCAGAACAAAGGGCCCGCCTGGATCTTGTCCCGGTTGCTACGCCATCGTTCCTCCTGTTAGACTCCCCTTGAACTAGTCTAGGTTGAGCACTTTCATCATTACCTAAGGCATCTTCCTTAGCTTGAAACTTCCTGGCAAGGTTCTCGGTAAAAGCTTGTCGTTCATTGTCGTTTCGGTTCATGCAACCCTGCATTTCTACCAGCTGATTCTTCACCAACGCGAATTCATCCAAAGTTTCCTTGTGGCGTTCGTCATTGATGTGCCTCTCAATGTCAAATAGTTCAGTGTGGTGGTTGAAGCTTTTCTGTTGAAATTTTGAAAACATAACATTTGAGACATGATTCTCATAAGTGTTCATCTTCAGGATCTTATCCAGTTTAGTTAGGATTCTGAACATGTTGCTGAAATTCGCTCTTTCCTCTTCCCTGGAGATCATTGACTGACACATAGTCTTCTGCATCGAGGAAACCATAGACTTCATAGATCTTAGCAATTCATTTCCTCCAGCGGATGGACCTTCGTGAGAAGACACTTCATCGGATTCTGCAGCCATACTTTGAATAGGCTCAAAGTTTGTATGAACCTGCAAGGATTGCTTAGGCTGATGAACTTCAGCATCCTTAGCCGCTTTCTCTTGTGCCTCTTCATCATCAACTTCTCTTTGGTCTTTTTCAAATCTTTCGAGCAAGCTTCCAAAATAGTGACAGGGAGTGGTTATGTTTTCGTGAACACTTCCCACAACACCTTTGGGAAATAAGTAGGTCTTCAAAAACTTAGGTTGCTCATCCTGTTCCTCCTCAGACGAGGAACTTTCTTCATCGCCTTTTTCTGTAGAGGGTTCCCCCTCAGTTCTTGCAGTCTCTGGCTGAGTTGCCTCGGCCAATTTTTCATGAACACCCTCTGTTCTCGCAACAGGGGTTATAATCACATCTTCTTCAGAAGGAGCTTTGAAAGCCTCCTCAGCTACACTTTCCACGATTACTTCTTCAACATTTGTTACAAGAGCTTGTTTAGGCTCTTGAACATTCACCATTGCTTCATCTTCATTGGGAAGGTCTTGAACAGGGAGATCTTGAATGCGTCTCTCTTCAGCAAACAGGGTCCCGAATTCGATCAGGAGAGCAATATCTGATTCATCGGCATTTGGATTATCCATGGCCTCTTCTTCGTTGAGCGGTTCTGTGCCAGAGCAATCAGCGCCATGAATGTATCTGGATGCGGCAGAGACATAACTTTCCATGATATCATTCAACTTCTTCAGCACTTTGGCTTCAACAACAGCTCCTCTTGCGTCAGGGTTGAAGTTTGCTTTCCTGGCTTCATAGATTGGAAACAGGGTTTTCCCAAGAATGCAAGCTTCCACCAGTTCTCTTTTGTTCAATGCTTCACCCACCTCTGAAGTTCTTTCCCACTTCAGGACCTTCTTCTCATTTGCCACTCTCTTCTTCCATTCTTTCGTTATGGCAGCATTGGACAGAGAGTCACTGTATCTAGAGGACAGCCTCTCAAAACGCCAGGAATCATAGATTTCTAATTTCTCAGATGAAAGAACTTTTACTTGATCCAAAATTAGATCAACGATTCCTCTTGCTTCAGACACCTTCTCAGGAGCTTGAAGAGTAGTAGACTTACCTTTTCCAATAACCTCTACAGGTTTTGGAACAGGTCTTGCCCGCAACAGTTCGAAAGCGGATTGGGGTTTCAGACAGAGATCAGCAAGAAGCTCTCTACAAACAATTTTTCCGACTACCAAGGAATCCTTAGGAGCAGGAATTATGGGTTCACCAGCAACAGGGGTAGGATAGGCACTTTGTTCTGGTATAGACGACTCTGTAGCACCGTCGGCTACCTGATCAGATTGAGTAACAAGGGATTCTCCCCTGTTAATAGATTCAACAATTGGACCGGCTGACTCAACAGCAAGCCCTTCAGCAAATTCTCTCAAGGGAGAGAAAATAGATTCGGCTTGTTCCACTTCGGGAACAACAAATTTTGGCACAGCAGCCAAAGACTTAGAAGACGTTACCTTAGTAGATTTAGACGCGCGGGGCGCCTTTGTCTTCTTCTCCTTTGAGGCTAAAGACCTTGAAGGTTTCCTCAAGAAGGTTGAGGGAGAAGATAGATATGTCATCGGGGTTGCAGCAAGTACGCCTGGACCTTGCTTTACCCTTGAATCGACGGATTCCGTGTCCTTCTGACTTGGACTCTTCATGCTGGAGGAACTGGCCTCCGATTCATTCACGGTTCTGGTTCTCTTTGCCCCTGTTGACACAACAGAAGCAGATGGCTTTGATCGGGTGGAAGGCCTTCCACCAGTCTGGAAACTAGAGGCCCCAGAAGAAGATTCTAGATTGTTCTTCACCCTCAACAGAGTGCTGGCCACCATAGATGTAGTAAAAACTCTTGCAGAGTTAATCTGCGCCGGTTTGCCGACAGGAACCCCCAGGAACTTCAACAGGTGGCTCAGTTGAGCCGCATAGGGGATACTTTCCTTGTTACTCTAGCAAATGGAGTAACACAGATTCTGGAACAGGGTATGACCCCAGTTCACTTGGATTCCTTTGGAAATGGCGCACATATAATCAAAACGGTCTTGACTGTAGAGGTTGAACGAGCCGGACTTCCCTTGCAGCGCCTTTGCCACCACGTCATTTAGAAGAATAAAGTGGGGTTTGAATACCTTCTTATATCCATTCACATGGATTTTAGAACCATCAGTAGAGAAAGAAGTCTTCATTTCCTCCATGACTTCAGAAGAGAGCACCAGGTCGAACAGATGACCCTCCGTTGGAAGTTCAAAGAACTCCGCATACACCGCTTCGTCAAAAGAAATCTCCTTTCGATTAACGGTTGCTACGATGGAATCATCCACCATAACCGCCATTTTGAAGCACTCGTGAACTTCATCTTCATAGAAGATAAACGGTCCGCCCATATACTTCCTCAACCCAGAATATTCTAGGGTTTGGATCATCTTCACCACTTCCGGCTGATCAAAGGAGTACACTGATGGAAAGTCTACTTGCAAAGTATAATGGCCGAGTGTGATTTTCTTCACCATTTTGAGAGAATATGAATCGATATGATATTTTAGAGAGTTTTAGTGAGAGAAATGCAAGAAAACTAGGGTTCTTAGGAATTTCAAGAGATTGAAAGTTTTCAAAATCATGCAGGAATATCCTTATATAGATGAAAGATGGAAATACTGAATAACCGTCTATTCTAGGGGTATGGCCCATTAATAAATGTTAGACGTCTTTTTCAAGAAGTAATCATTAAAAATGATGATATATTAGTCATTTTCTTTAAACTTGATAGACACGTGTCTTCATGTTATTAAGAGATGACTGTTCGATATTTTGAGCGGGAAAAATAGATAGCTCTCAGCGTGTAACAACTGTCCCTGATCAGTCTAATCGGCAAGTAGTTAGACGTTTTTCTTACTTCACAAATAAAACAGCGTCTATTAGACGGATTAGTGTATCAGACGCATACGTCTAATTTCGTGTTTATAACAAATCCGTCTAATGTTTATTAGACGTGTACGTCTAATTCCGCATAAACACAACGTGTTAGACGTGTGTTTATTAGACATGAGAATCCTTTTGCTCAAGACGTAAAAACGTCTAACGTCTATTAGACGTGTCCGTCTAATTGCGTGGATATAAAATCTCAACATATAGACTTAGACTTAGATGTATAAATTGTGAATAAAAAATACGTCTAAGTACATACTTTTTCTTTTAGACACCCTTGTCTAATTAGACCGATTAAGGATAATCTTCTAGAGAGTATCTTTAATTCCAAAGAAAATTTTCTTCTCAAAAAAATGAATTTGAACAAAAGAATTTTATAAACAATTTTTGTGGTCCAAAGACCAAAAATAATTTTAACAAATAAAAACAATTATTCTTCTAGAATGGCAAATGCCATTGTTGATCTTCCAAGCTGTGTACTCAGATGAGTACTCTTCTAGCTTCCTTCCTGCTATCCTCCTGCATCACCTACAAATTAAACTATTTACAAATCTTGGTACCATACTCAATTGGGTCCTCGATCAATTAGTCCCTTAGGAATCCATATTTGAGTTATTCTGATGGATTTCCCATTTTGTGTTGTGATTAGTGCATATGATTTTGACTTAGCAGATGACTTCCTGCTAGCCACTAATCCGTTGACTTTTGAAGAAGGTTTTCTTTTAAAACTCCTTGACTTAGAGTCAAGTTTTAATTTACCATACTTATTATCCTTTTCAAGCTTATTCTTAAGCCAGCTAACAGTTGGTGGAACATAAACTATTTCATTTTTAAAAGCAACTTCTTCATGAATAGGGTCAGATTCAATGTCAGTCATACTTCATTTGACAAAACTTATTGGCTTAAGTTTGTCATTTGGCTTTGACTTTTTGCTGGACAGGTTAGGATCATTGCTATCAAATCCCAATCCGGATCTAGATCCAGCAGGTTTCAACATGTTGATCTTATATTTGACAGCATCAACAGACCTTGTCCATGCACTGACAACATAGTTAAGCCTTTTGTTTTCAGATGAAAGAGTTTGAATCTGTTTCTTGAGCATCTCATTTTCAGATGAGATCTCTTCAATTTTCTTTTCAAAAACATGTGACTCTTCCTCTTTGGACCGATTTGGTTCATTTAAATCTGATGAGGATTTAGTTTCATTTAGGGATTCTGCTAGCTTTCTGTACTCGATGACCATCTCATCTAGTGCAGCTACCAGTTGTTCCCTTGAAAACCTTTCGGAGGAGAAATCAAATACCTCAGTTTCCTGAGTTCCTTCCTCATCTTCTCCGCCCATGAAGCAAGCCACGTGTTCTTCATCGCTTTCACTAGATGAGAAGTACGAGCCACGGCTGCTTCCTCTGTTCTTTCTGTCACCAGCCATAAGAGCCAATAGCTCTTTTCCATTTTCCTTGGCATCTTCACGCTTTGGCTTCCGGCATTCCGAAGCATAATGACCTTTAATACCACAGTTAAAACAAGTAACATTATCTTTAGATTTTTTACTATCATTAGAATTTGAAGAGTTTGAGTTAGAGTTGCTTTTCTTCATGAAGTCGCCAAACTTCTTCACAAAGAGAGACATGGCATCGCTGCTCAGCTGCTGAGCTGCCATCTTCACGTCCGGAGCAGTTGGTGGCTCTTCAGTAGTCACCAACGCCTTGGCAATAATAACGGACGAGGGTTGATCTTCTTCCATCCTATAGTTCAGCTCGAACTCGTAGGCCTTGAGGTCAGCGAAGAGTTCAAAGAGAGAGATCTTGTTCAGATCTTTGGATTCTCTCATCGCCATAGTCTTTATGTCCCATTCCCTTGGAAGAGCACGCATGACCTTGATAGCGAGCTCCTGGTTGCTATAGGTCTTGCCTAGGATGGACAGAGAGGAGACGATTTTGCTGAATCTGGTGTCGAAATCGTTCATTGTTTCACCAGGACGCATTTTGAAGTTGTCGAACTGTTGAGTGGCAACCATGATCTTGTTTTCCTTGGTTTGCTCGTTGCCCTCACACAGTTGAGTGAGTCTGTCCCAGACCTCTTTGGCAGTGTCACATTCAATGATGTAGTTGAACTCGAGAGATATGTACAGAACATCAAGAGCCATGTTGTTGAGGTTGTTCTGCCTCTTTTCATCAGCGGTCCAATCGGCCTTCTTCTTATCAATCTTGATAGGACCATCTGTGACAACACTCCACATGTCATCATGAAGAGAAGAGAGATGAGCACGAACTCTTTTCTTCCAAACAATGTAGATTTCACGAGAGAAAGTTGGAATTGCTGTAGCACATGCATCTTTGGGTATGTTCGACATATTTCAGGAAAGGCTTGAGAATAGAAACAGGGCTCTGATACCAATTGATAGGATCGGCTTTATCAATAGAGACCGGGGTCTGGCTAATGATGAAGGCTAATGAAAAACGGTTTGATAGAAATCCTGTTAGGGATTAATATCTCTTTCTATTCTACGCAAACTTGTGTAAACACTTGAAACAGATTCAAGACGGAATTGTTTACTTGGGTTTGAAGCACACAAGATGAAATATAAATAGATGACAGAAAATAAGAACACAATAGTTTGTTTATGGATGTTCGGAGAGGAAGGATCGGTTTCGCTCCACAAATCACTCGATTCTTGAAGGATCATCGCCGCAACCTCGGGCCCGGTGTTCCTGTCGGACCGGCCAACACTCTGACTCTATCCATCCTAGATAGATGGATATCGAGGATTGAGGACGGACACCCAACAACACCGTGACCAAATGGCTTGTCAGAATGATCGAGGGGGATTGGTTCGAACTAGTTTAATATATCTGTAATTTCCGATTTTCTTGTCATTTTGTTGTACGACCGGAAACCCACTTCATTACTCTATGTTCCGGATTTATTTATAAAATTCTCTCACTTTTAAAGTCTCCGGTTATTCACAATATCTTTCTTTCCGGTTTTGAATTGAATAAACATAAGACTCCATGTTAAACGAAACTTCCGGTTAACAAGTTTCCGGTAAATCAAAATCTCAAACAAAACTAAAAAAGTTTGAAAAACTTACCGCCCACGGTTTTACCGCGCACAAAAATTACTGCCCATTGTATTCTCCGTATTTACCGCCGAAAGTTACAGCAGTAACTTTTGGAGGGAAAATTGGCGCCAAAAACATAACCAAGTGACGGTTCATCTTCCAACCGTTCGAAACCGCCTATATAAGTTCGCCCCCTATATAAGTTCAAAACTGTCCATTTTCTACACACGCTTTCTCTCTCTAAAATCTCAAAATCTTAAGAATCTCTCTAACTTCCGTTCATCGCTGTTCTTCATCTTATTCATACACAAAATCATCATGGCTCTAGTAAAAGCACCATTTCAATTCATGTTGCAGGTCGATTTCATCGACATCGACGAACACGCCGTGGAGGAGAACAAGACCGTGCTTCAATCACTAAGGGATGCGGGATTGGAAACGTTCTTATCTGGTCAGTTCGTCGTGCACCCGACGGAGGTTATGGAGTTTCTGGCGACGACGACTCTAACGAAGAGGACGGTCTCCGCCACCGTAAGCGGCAAAACGGTTAACATCACGGAAGAGCTGTTCTCTGAAGCGCTCGGTTTACCGAATACTGGGCTGGACTTCAAAACAAGTCTAACCGAAGCAGAATCCAACGCGGTCCGGTTGGTCATATCGACTGACGACCAGAATCTGGTGACCCACTCAAGCCGGAAGAACAAACTCAAGCCGGAGTTTAAATGGCTGTTGAACATAATCTCTCGTTTACTTAAGGGTAGAGGAGGTAACTTCGATAACCTGACCAAACTAAAGTTGAAAATGATGATGGCAATTGTCCGCGGTGACAAGATAGACTGGGGAACCGTTCTGTTCGAACAGTTCTGCGAAATGGTAGTGAAGAAAGATGGTCGGGTTCAGGCCTTCGCAATGCAAATTGTAAAGATTCTTAAGTTCCTTAATGTGGAACTTGGTGAAGGTGAACCGCTTCCACCCGCAAATATTCTTAACTCTGAGCAAATTAGCAAGAAGACTGCCAAAGCGGCTAAGCCGAAGTCCTCCAGAAAGAAGTCATCCGCACCGGCTGGAGAAAGTTTGAAACAAGAAGATCCCAAGGGGAAGGCGGTTCAGGCCGAGGCCTCTCAGAAGAAAAAGGGAAGGAAGAAGACATTCGCAAAGAAGAGCTCCAACAAGCCGGCGGATTCCGAGAAAACTCTTTCCTCGGATCATTCGCCAAAGAAAATCGCAGATATCCTTCAGCCCATTCCAATCAACACATTTCATCCCATTCTAGTTGACTCTCCACCATCCAGGCAAGCCGAACCCTCGGGGATCCAAGAAAATGAGTCAACATCGAAGGAGGCAGCAGAGGTGAGTATTCATTCTGAAAACTCCAAGTCTCCTAACAAGAACCTCGATGAGATAATGGCCGACATAGGTTTAAAGACTTCAGAGGTCATTGTGGACGTAGTCCAAAATATTGTTAATGAAACCGAAGACAATGTGTCAAGTCGTCTTATGCCAGCTGATCAGGTTGAGATACGCGGTCAGAGTGAAACCCATCCGGTCGAAGAAACGACCAACACTAAGAAAATCACCCCTCCGGCTCAGGAGGGAAATATTGAAGAAAAAGAACCATCCGGTTCAGCGGGGAACAAGTCCGTTCCAACCGACACAGCGCTCCAATCAGCCCAAGATGGGCCAGAAGATTCAACTTTCACACCTGAAGGGCCAATTCAGGTTAACAAAGGCAAAGATGTTTTACTTGAGGATTCTGCGGTAAAGGGAAAAGGTGTTCTGCAAACCGGTTCCCAACCTGATATTGTAACCGAGGCCGAAGTCCTCATTTCAGCAAAAGAAGAGGAGGAGATGTTTGAGTAGCTCCTTCTGGATATGAACAAAGATGCTGGTGAGTTGGTCTCATCATACCACTTATGGGTCAAGCTACGTTGTGAGACAAAACTATCAGACATGATCCCAGATATGAGCGGTAACAAACACTAGGAGAAACTGTTGGAATTAGAAGAAGAGACTCTCAAGCTAGCAGGTACCAATGTCATACAAGCCGCATTCAACAAAACCTTGGCAATTCACGAATACGCCCGGTTACATGCAGTAGAAGATGCATTGAGGGAGGCAGAAGGGGCAACTTTAACTCCAATCGAATCGAGAATGTTTGAGCGGTTTCACCCAGTGCGTGATAGACTCATTAAAAATGTTGACCGGCTCGAAGCAGAATGGAAGGAACAGTGCAAACATGTCTTAACCTATGCCGACCTCTACCAAAGCAAACCCTTCTTTGGTACCAGAGAGTCCTCCATGACAGCAAAAAACCGGAGCAGTGATCCTCTTCAGACTGATAAGACTCTGGATCTTGAGCAAGTAAAGCAAGTGGTGGTTGATACACTCATCTCTTGTCTTGGCAAATACAGCATTGCTACTGATGAGAAGATTGCAACCGTTGAAAGCAACTTGACAAACACTATTCGGGGATCCATTCAAACCGAAATTGCCAACACCGCTCAAACATCGATCAAGTCGATGATAGATGAAACCGTGCAAACTTCAATCAAGTCAATGATCACAGAATTCGTCCAAACCGCAACCGCTCCTTTGATAGATATGATGCAGACTATGGCCGCTCAGATTGAAGAGCTGTCCAAACTTCAAGTCAACAATACTCAGGCGCAAATCAATTCTGATGCCGAAACTGCAAAGAAACTTCAAGACGAAGAAAAGGAGAGGGAACGGTTAAGGAAGGAAATTGAGGAGAAAGATCTTGCGCTTGCCAAGCAATGCGATGAGGAAGAACAGGCCGCTCTACAAGAACCCATACTGGCTCAACCCTCGCACTCTATGAAGAAGAAGAAAGGAGGCGGAAGGAGAAAGAAAATGAAAAGGGGGGACCATCCAATCCTTAGCTTATTTTCATTCTTATGAACAATTTATCTATGTTTGATTTTGTTTCAGAACTCAGTCGTTTTTATCATACTTTGAAGTAATTTTTTTTTTTTTAAAATATCCTTTGAAAAATCATAACATGTTTTGAAATTTTTCTTAAAACAGAAAAACATCAAAAAGGGAGAAATTGTTAAACATATTTTTCAAAACGGTCATACATTACAAGTTTTGAATATTTATTCTAAATAATCAAAAAGGGAGAAATTGATAGAAAAATTAAGTAAGTTAATTTTCAAACCGGCCACACATTACAATTTTTGAATATTTATTCTAAATAATCAAAAGGGAGAAATTGATAGAAAAATTAAGTAGAGTTAATTTTTGGAACCGGCCAGAAAAACTAAACAACTATTAACTTCTATATGCAGGAACAGATCGAATTGCACAAATCGGCTGGAGCCTCATAAACCGGCTGAAGAACACTTCAAAGAAATCTAGTTCCAAGTGATCAAGTCAAGGTCAAGAGGAACCGGTTCTAACACTCTCAAGTGACCGGCTAGCAAAGAGAAGTCTACATTCCAGCCGGACTATACTGTGTAAGAACCAACCGGAAACTAAAATCTACAGAGATGACGTAATATGACAAAATTGACGTGTCTCGAAGAGATAAACGAAGATAAGATCGGATCAGAAGCATGCGAGAAAAACAATGATGATTTACTGATCCGACTTCGACAGCCGGAATGTGCATGCCTGACACGTGTTCGAATCTGCAAACCGGCTACGTCATCTTTACTTGAGGAGCATCTGCATGCTTGCCAAGTGTTGAGGAAGGTGAAACGTGCAAGCAACCTCTCTACACCGGCGTGACTCTGGATTAACCAATCCTACGGTGAGAGAAGAAAGTGACCGTTGGGATCATCTTCACTATAAAAGGAAGAAGAAGCGACCTCATTAACAACAAGTTACGAAAATCTTCGAGAGATAAAGAAATCTCATGCGCGATCCAAAACCGTTGTGTCATTTACCAGAAGCTTTGTTTGTTTGTGTTTGTGTTGTGTTAGTGTATTACATCAAGAGATAATTGGTGTAACCGGCGAGTAGCGAGTTAGGCTCGACCGGCATTATAAGTGTTGTAACTTTGAAAGTTAGTGAAGATCTTTCTCATAACTTGAGAAGAAGGGGTGACGTAGGAGGGTTTGCTCCGAACATCCATAAAAAATCCTGTCTTGTGTCATTTCTTTTATTTCCGGCTTACTCACTATAAAAACCGAACTATTACCAACCTAAACATAATCCCTAATTAAATCGGTCCATATACTTCATCTAACCGACTCCTTGTTAATCTCATCAAACTAAGTCGCATACGTTGCTTCAGACTGAAACAGACATTTCCGTCCTTGAACCCGGTTCAAGAGTCTGTGACAGTTTGCGAAGTGCTGAGAACGGTCATAGTCTCTAACCGGACTATAACCAAAGTGTGTTGTGTTGTTGTAAGCGGACACCCTTCCTAAAACCGGAACTCCCCGGTCCTCCAAGGGCGTCCCCAATCCTAACAGAGAGAATATAGATTCAGCTTGTTCCACTATGGGAACATCAAATCTAGGCACAACGGCCAAAGATTTGGAAGACTTTACCTTCGCAGATTTAGACGCGCGGGGCGCCTTCGTCTTCTTCTCCTTTGAGGCACATGACCTCGAAGGTTTCCTCAAAAAGGTTGAGGGAGTGGTTAAGGAGGATATTGGAGTTACAGCAAGTACGCCTGGACCTTGCTTCAACCTTGAATCAACAGATTCAGAGTCTTTCTGGTTTGGACTCTTCAGACTGGAGGAACTGGCCTCCGATTCATTTACCGTTTTCGTTCTCTTTTCCCCTATTGATATAACAGAAGCAGAAGGCTTGGATCGGGTGGAAGGCTTTCCACCGGTCTGGTAACTAGAAGCACCAGATGTAGATTCAAGGTTGCTCTTCAACCTCGTCAACGTGTTAGCAACTGTAAGAGCAG
Organism: Impatiens glandulifera; assembly: GCF_907164915.1. Lineage (NCBI taxonomy): Eukaryota > Viridiplantae > Streptophyta > Magnoliopsida > Ericales > Balsaminaceae > Impatiens > Impatiens glandulifera. The sequence goes on from NC_061863.1 coordinate 27,789,648, forward strand.
TAAATACTTTTGGAGAGTTGATCTGCACCGGTTCACCAATAGGAACCCCCAAATGTTTCAGCAAATGACTCAGTTGAGCCGCATATGGTATGCTTTCCTTGTTCGTCTGACAGATGGAATAGTACAAGTTCTGGAAAAGGGTATGAGCCCAATTTACCTGGATCCCCTTTGAGATAGCACACATGTATTCAAAACGGTCATGACTATATAGATTGAAAGAGACAGATTTCCCTTGCAGTGCCTTTTCCACCACATCGTTCAGAAGAATGAAATGCGGTTTGAATGCCTTCTTGGATCCATTCACATGAATCATCGAACCATTGGCAGAAAAAGTTGTTTTCATTTCCTCCATGATTTCAGAAGAAAGAATCAAGTCGAATAGATGGCTCTCCGTCGGAAGTTCAAAGAACTCCGCAAAAACTACTTCAACAAAAGAGAACTCCATCCCGTTGACGGTTGCTACAATGGATTCATCCACCATAGTTGCTGTTTTGAAGAACTCGCGAACTTCTTTTTCGTAGAAGATGAAAGGTCCGCCTAGGTACTTCCTCAACCAGAATATTCTAGGGTTTGGAACATCTTCACCACCTCTGGTTGATCGAACGTGTATACAGATGGAAAGTCCACCTGTAAAGTACAGTGACCCAGAGTGATTTTCTTCACCATTTTCGAAGGATATGTAACGACACAATATTTTACAGTGAGATTTAGTGAGAGAAATGCAAGAGAAGCTAAGGTTCTTAAGGATTTCGAGAGATTGAAAGCTTTCAAATTCATGCAGTAATGTCTTTATATAGGTGGAAGAGGGAAATATAGAATAACCGTCTATTCTAGGGGTATGGCTCATTAATAAATGTTAGACGTCCTTTTTCAAGAAGTCATCATTAAAAATGAGGGTATATTAGTCATTTTCTCTAAACTTGATAGACACGTGTCTTCATGTTATTAAGAGATGACTGTTTGATATTTTGAGCAGGAAAAACAGATAGCTCTCAACGTGGGACAGCTGTCCTTGATTAGTCTAATCGTTACGTAGTTAGACGTTTTTCTTACTTCTCAAATCCATATAACAAAACATCTAATAGACGAATGAGTCTATTAGACGCATACTTCTAATTCAGTGTTTATAAAAATCCGTCTAATGTCTATTAGACGTGTACGTCTAATTCCGCATAAACACCACGTGTTAGACGTGTGTTTGATTAGACGTGAGCATCCACTTGCTCATGATGTAAAAACGTCTAATGTCTATTAGACGTGTCCATCTAATCGCGTAGGTGTAACACCTCAACATATACACTTAGATGTATAGATTATGAGCAAAACTATGTCTAAGTACACACTGTTTCTTTTAGACACTATTGTCTAATTAGACCGATTAAGGATATTCGTCTAGAGAGTAACTTTGCTTCCAAAGTAATTTTTCCCTCACATTATGTATATGGACATTAGAATTTAATAAACATTTTTTGTGGTCCAAGGACAAAAAACATTTTTAACAAATAAAAACATTTATTCTTCCAGAATGGCAGATGCCATTGTTGATCTTCCAAGCTGTGCAATCAAAGAAGTACTCTTCTAGCTTCCTTTTTGCGATCCTCCTACATCACCTACAAAATAAACTATTTACACATTTTGGTACCCATACGCAATTTGGTCCTCGATCAATTAGTCACTTAGGAATCCATATTTGAGTTATTCTAATGGATTTCCCATTTTGTATTGTGATTAATGCATAAGATTTTTACTTAGCAGATGACTTCCTGCTAGCCACTGATCCTTTAAATTTTGAAGAAGGTTTTCTTTTAAAAATCCTTGACTTATAGTCAGGTTTATATTGCCAGACTTGTTAGCCTTTTCTAGCCTTTTCTTAATCCAGCTAACAGTCGGCGGAACATAAACTATTTTATTTTTGAAAGCAACATCTTCATGAATAGGATCAGATTCAATATCAGTCACACTTCCTTTAACAAAACTTATTGACTTAAGTTTGTCATTTAGTTTTGACTTTTTGCATGACAGGTTAGGATCATTTCTATTATATCCCAATCCGGATTTAGATCTAGCAGGTTTCAACATGCTGATCTGATATTTGACAACATCATCAGACATTGTCCATGCACAGACAACATAGTTAAGCCTTTTATTTTCAGATGAAAGAGTTTGAATCTGTTCCTTGAGCATCTCATTCTCATATTAGATCTCTTCAATCTTCTTTTTAAAATCATTTGACTCTTCCCCTTTAGACATATTTGGTTTATTTGAATCTGATGAAGATTTAGTTTCATTTAGAGATTCTGCTAGCTTTCTGTACTCGATGACTATGTCATCTAGTGCAGCTACCAGTTGTTCCCTTGAAAACCTTTCGGAAGAGAAATCAAATACCTCAGTCTCCTCAGTTTCTTCCTCATCTTCCCTAGCCATGAAGCAAGCCACGTCTTCTTCATCACTATCACTGGATAAAAAGTAAGAGCCACGGCTGGTTCCTCTATTCTTTCCGTCACCAGATATAAGAGCCTTCAGCTCTTTTCCACCATCCTTGGAATCTTCACGCTTTAGCTTCCGGCATTCCGATGCATAATGACCTTTAATACCACAGTTAAAACAAGTAACATTAGCTTTAGATTTTCTATTATTATTGGAATTTGAAGAGTTTGAGTTAGAGTTGCTCTTCTTCATGAAGTCACCAAACTTTTTCACAAAGAGAGACATGGCATCGCTGCTTAGCTGCTGAGCTGCTATCTTCACGTCCGTAGCGGTTTGTGGCTCTTCAGCAGTCATCAGCGCCTTGGCAATGATAACAGACGTAGGTTGATCTTCTTCTATTCTACAGTTCGCTCGAACTCATAGGCCTTGAGGTTAGCGAAGAGATCAAAGAGAGAGATCTTGTTAAGATCTTTGGATTCTCTCATCGCCATAGTCTTTATGTCCCATTCTCTTGGAAGAGCACGCATGACCTTGATAGCGAGCTCCCGGTTGCTATAGGTCTTGCCTAGGATGGACAGAGAGGAGACGATCTTACTGAATCTGGTGTCGAAATCATTCATTGTTTCACCAGGACGCATTTTAAAGTTGTCGAACTGTTGAGTGGCAACCATGATCTTGTTTTCCTTGGTTTGCTCGTTGCCCTCGCACAGCTGATTAAGTCTGTCCCAGACTTCTTTGGCAGTGTCACATTCGATGATGTAGTTAAACATACTGTCATCGAGAGATCTGTACAGAACATCAAGACCCATGTTGTTGAGGTTGTTCTGCCTCTTTTCATCAGCGGTCCAGTCATCCTTCTGCTTATCAATCTTGATAGGGCCTTCTGTGACAACCCTCCACATGTAATCATGAAGAGAAGAGAGATGAGCACGGACTCTTTTCTTCCAAACAATGTAGTTTTCACGTGAGAAGGTTGAAATGGTTGTAGCACTAACATCTTTGGATATGGTCGACATATTTCAGGAAAAGCTTGAGAATAGAAACAGGGCTCTGATACCAATTAATAGGATCGACTTTATCGATAGAGACGGGGGTCTGGCTAAGGATGAAGGCTTATGAAAAACAGTTTGAAAGAAATCCTGTTAGAGATTTAATTCGCTTTCTATTCTACGCAAACTTATGTAAACTCTTGAAACGGATTCAAGGCGGAATTGTTTACTTGGGTTTGAAGCACAAAATGAAATATGAAAAGATGACAAAAATGAAGAACACAGCAGTTTGTGTATGGATGTTCGAAGAAACTCTTCTACGTCACCCCTTCTACCAACCACCGAAAGGATTCACTATAATATGATTCGAATCAAATACAGTTTACACACACACTTAGCTCACTATTGAACAGAACACTTTCTGTTCAATTACAAGATGAAGAATATCACTCAGCTAAAGGTGTTTTGATTCTAGCTCTCTCTTGATTCACACACAGTACAATCAGAAAGAAGCTTCACAGTTCAGTAAGCAATATGATTGAGTAGTTTCTCTCTCTGCAAAATTAGATTGCTTGTTCGTTCGTTGAGGCAGATAGTCCGTTGTCTTTGAGATTTGTTAAATACTGAGCAGGAGCTAACGGTCGAATCTTCAAGAATGATACGTGGAACTCTTCCATCGAAAAGCCTCCATTGTACACAGTAGGTACTGAGCACAAGGATCGTAGCCGTACATCACTAGTTATTAAATAACCATTAGACTGCACGTCTAACTCCACTGAGTTAGACTGCACGTCTAATTCCGATTCTACCTTTAACTTGTCTGAAGGAGTTAGACGCACGTCTAACTTTCACTAATTAGACTACACGTCTAATTATCAAATAACCATCAGATTGTACGTCTAACTCCACTGAGTGAGACAGCACGTCTAATTCCGGTTCTACCTCAGACTTGTCTGAAAGAGTTAGACGCACGTCTAACTTTCACTAATTAGACTACACGTCTAATTATCCAATAACCATTAGATTGCACGTCTAACTCCACTGAGTTAGACTGCACGTCTAATTCCGGTTCTACCTCAGACTTGTCTGAAGGAGTTAGACGCACGTCTAACTTTCACTTTCTATTAGACTGCACGTCTAACTCCACTGAGTTAGAATGCACGTCTAATTCCGCAAAAATTAGACTACCCGTCTAAATGCAAATCTATTAGACTACACGTCTAACTCCGATGAGTTAGACTGTACGTCTAATTCCGAATATTAATTAGACTACCCGTCTAATTACAAGTCTATTAGACTACACGTCTAACTCTGGTTAGTTAGACTGTACATCTAATTCTGTGCATTCATTAGACTTACATCTAATTCTTTACGTCTATTAGACTACACGTCTAACTCCGATGAGTTAGACTGTATGTCTAATTCTGTGCATTTATTAGACTACACGTCTAACTCCGATAAGTTAGACTGTACGTCTAATTTTATGCATTAGAATAACGTCTAATTCCGTGTATCTATTAGACCACTCATCTAATTACACTTCTATTAGACTACACGTCTAACTCCGGTGAGTTAGAGTGTACGTCTAATTTTACGCATTCAATGCCAAAAATCGGTCTAATGACCCTCATTAGATCCAAGTCTTATGAAATATTGTTTTAATACACCTGCATCAAAACTCATAAGTTATTTCATCATCAAAATCTTAGTGGTTAAATTATTTCAACATTTAGGTAAAATAATTTGACCCAACAAAACTATTTACAAACTTTGGTACCAACATTCAATTAGGTCCTCGATCAATTAGTCCCTTAGTAATCCATATTTGAGATATTCTAATGAATTTTGATAGGATCGACATTATCAATAGAGACGGGGGTCTGGCGATTGATGAAGGCTTATGAAAAACTGTTTGAAAGAAATCTTGTTAGGGATTTGATTCACTTTCTATTCTATGCAAACCCTTGTAAACACTTGAAACAAAATTAAGTGCGAAAATGTTTACGTAGGTTTGAAGCTTATGATCAAGAATGAGAAGATGACAAAAATGAACAACACAGCAGTTTGTTTATGGATGTTCGGAGCAAACTCTCCTACGTCACCCCTTCTTCCAACCACCGTAAGAATTCACTATAATATGCTTTGAATCAAATACAGTTTGCATGAATAGCTCACTATTGAACAAAACATACTTTGTTCAAATTACAATATGATGAATATCACTCAGCTAACACGATGCTTTGATTCTAACTCTCTCTTGATTAACACACAGTACACACAGTAGTTAACAGTTTGAATTTTCAAGAGCTTGATTTCACAGTAATTTTAGAGACTCTTCTTAGAATACAAGCAACAGAAAGATCGAGAGATAGTCTGTTGTCCTTAAGAATCTTTAAATATGAACAGGTACCAACGGTCGAATCTTCATAATGATACGTGTCACTCTTCCATTGGAACGCCTCCATAGTACACAACAGACTATGAATACAAGGATAGTGCACCGAATATTCTTCAGAGATTTACCTGCAAAACAAGTAGTGGGAAGGATATTCGCTTACGTGTCATTGGTTGATTGGTTGCGTCTAGCTGTCGTACTGATCTTCAATAGAATGTGGAGCAGGAGTGGCGTACAGCTATAGCACGTGGATAGGCTGGTGATAGCATCAAACAACTACTTAAGCAAGGAATTAGACGTATTTCAATTAGACGACCTCGTCTAATGAAATTAAACGTCCCCGTCTAATAAGAGAATCCATTAGACCACCTGGTCTAATGGGATTAGACTTACGTCTAATTACAATCACTTCAGACTAATATGAAGGAATTAGGCTGCACGTCTAACTTTCACCAGTTAGACTGCACGTCTAACTTTCTCTTTGCATTAGACAGCACGTCTAACTCCACGAGTTAGACTAAACGTCTAATTACGGTTTACTTCAGACTAGTCTGAAGGAGTTAGATTGCACGTATAAGTTTCATAATTCAATAGACTACATGTCTAACTCCACGAGTTAGACTGCACGTCTAACTCCTCGAGTTAGACTGCACGTCTAACTCCTCGAGTTAGACTGCACGTCTAACTCCTCGAGTTAGACTGCACGTCTAATTACAAGTCTATTAGACTGCTCATCTAACTCCACGTGTTAGACTGCACGTCTAATTACGGTTCCATTAGACTGCACGTCTAACTCCACGAGTTAGACTGCACATCTAATTACAAGTCTATTAGACTGCACGTCTAACTCCCCGAGTTAGACTGCACGTCTAATTACGTTTCTATTAGACTACACGTCTAACTCTACGAGTTAGACTGCATGTCTAATTACGAATCTATTAAACTGCATGTCTAACTCCACGAGTTAGACTGTACGTCTAATTACGAATCTATTACACTGTACGTCTAACTCCACGAGTTAGACTGCATGTCTAACTCCTCTAGTTAGACTGCACATCTAACACCACTTAGTTAGACTATATGTCTAACTTTGCTAGTTAGACTGCACGTCTAACACCATGCATCTAATACCAAATCGGTCTAATGACTCTTATTAGAACCAAGTCTTATGAAATCTGATTTCGATACACCTGCATCAAAACAATTAGACGCATAGATTATCCATTCATCATTTCATCATCAAAATTCCAATAGTCAAACTATTTCAACACTTAGTCAAAATAATTTGACCTAACAGATTTACAATTTTGTGTTGTGATTAATGCGTATAATTTTGACTTAGCAGACGCCTTCTTACTAACCACTGATCCCCTAGCTTCTGAAGATAATTTTCTTTTAAAACTCCTTGACTTTGAGTCAGATTTTAGATTGCTAGACTTGCTGGCTGCTTCTAACTTATTTTTCAGTCAGCTAACAGTCGACGGAGTATAAGTTATTTCATTCTTCAAAGCTACTTCTTCATGAATGGGATCAGATTCAATATCAATTAAACTCCCTTTAACAAAGCTTATTGGCTTAAGCTTGTTGGTAACTGAGTTTGAGTTTTTACAGGACCGGTTTGGGTCATTGCCATCAAATCCTAAACCGGATCTAGATCCAGCAGGTTTTAACAGACTGATCTGATGTTTGACAGCATCTCTAGACCTTGTCCAAGCACTAACATCATAATTTAGCTTTTTGTTTTCAGCAGAAACAGTTTGAATCTGTTCCTTGAGCATCTCATTCTCAGATCGGATCTCTACTACTTTCTTTTCAAAAATATTTGATTCTTGAGTTAAAAATAAAACTGGTTGAGGATTTTTGAATAAGGATTTTGTTTCATTTAAGGACTCTACTAGATTTTTGTACTCTATGACAATGTCATCTAGTGCAGCTACTAGTTCTTCCCTTGAAAACTTTTTAGACGAGAAGTCAAATACATCAGTTTCATGAGTTTCTTCTTCTTCTCTTTCCATGAAACTAGCCACCTCTTCTTCATCACTGTCGCTGGATGAGAAGTAAGAGTCACGATGGTTTCATTTGTTCTTCCTGTCACCTGCCATAAGAGCCTTTAGCTCTTTTACATTGTCATTTTTCTACTCTTCACGCTTCAAGTTCCGACATTCCGATTGGTAATGACCTAAAATACCATAGTTATAACACTTAACTTTAACTTTGGATTTCTTATTATCATTAGAACTTGAAGAGCTTGAGTTAGAATCCTCTTCTTCATGAAGTCGCCAAACTTCTTCATGAAGAGAGACATAGCATCGTTGCACGTCAGGAGCGGCAAGAGGTTCTTCAGAAGTCAGCAACGCTTTGACAATGATAATGTATGTATATTTATCTTCATCATTCCTAGATTTCAACTCGAACTCGTAGGCCTTAAGATCAGCGAACAAATCGAAGAGCAAGATCTTGTTGAGGTCTTTGGATTCCCTCATAGCCATCGTCTTTATGTCCCATTCCCTCGGAAGAGCACGCATGACCTTAATATCAAGCTCTCTGTTTCTATAGGTCTTGCCAAGAATAGATAGAGTGGAGACAATCTGGATGAACCTTGTGTCAAACTCGTTCATCGTTTCTCCGGGACGCATCTTGAAGCTATCAAACTGTTGAGTGGCAACCATAATCTTGTTCTCCTTGGTTTGTTCATATCCCTCACACAGTTGAGTCAGTCTGTCCCAGATCTCCATAGCAATATCACACTCGATGATGTAGTTAAACATGCTGTCATCAAGAGATCTGTACAGAACATTTAACGCCATGTTGTTGTGGTTGTTCTTCCTCTTGTCTTCACTTGTCCATTCGGATTTCTCCTTATCGATCTTGATAGGACTATTTGTGATGACACTCCACATGTCGTCATGGAGAGAGGAGAGATGAGCATGAACTCTCTTCTTCCACACGATATAGTTTTCTCTAGAGAAAGTGGGGATTGCGGTAGCATTGACATCTTTGGTTATGGTCAACATTCTTAGTGAACGCTTGAGAATGAAAACAAAACTCTGATACTAATTGATAGGATCGGCGACACCAATAAAGACGGGGGTATGACTATTGATGACGGCTTAAGAAAAACGGTTTGATAGAAATCCTGTTAAGGATTTAAATCACTTTCTATTCTTCACAAACCCTTGAAAACTCTTTAACGATTCAAGTGTGGAAACGTTTGCTTATGTTTGAAGCTAATAACTAAGAATGAGAAGATGACAGAATGAAGAAGACACAACAATTTGTTTATAGATGTTCGGAGAAAACTCTCCTACGTCACTCCTTCTTCCAACCACCGGAAAGATTCACTATAAGTTTCGTAGAATCAAATACAGTCGCACGATTAGCTCACTGTTGAACAGAACAGACTCTGTTCAACTTACAATATGATAAAATATATCACTCAGCTAAAAATAATGCTTTGATTATCACTCTCTCTTGATAAACACACAGTAAAGAAAGAAAGCAGCTCTTTCGTATATCAGTTTGTACAAACGTCAAATTACGGTTCCCTTCGGACTAATCTGAAGGAGTTAGACTACACGTCTAACTCTCATCTATTAAACGACACATCTAACTACGTATCCGTTAGACTACACGTCTAACTACGTCTGTTAGACTACACGTCCAACTATGTCTATTAGACTGCACATCTAACTACGTATCTGTTAGACTACACGTCTAACTACGTCTGTTAGACTGCACGTCTAACTACGTATCCATTAGACTACACGTCTAACTACGTCTGTTAGACTGCACGTCTAACTACTTGTATCTAATGGCCAATCAGTCTAATGAACCTCATTAAGACATAGTCTAATATAACCTATTTTCGATACACCTGCACCAAAAACGATTAGACGGCTTAAATTATAATTTATACACACTCATCATGAAAATTCCAATAGTCAAAATACTTTGACACTTAATCAAAATAATTTGACCCAACACTCATCTATCTTTCATAGATGATGACATGTGGTTTTTCATCACTGAAGGCACGATCAAGATTGAGAAAGAAAGATTTGAGTGAACCATTGAAGACAAGAGGAAGAACAACATCAACAACCTAGTTATGGATATTCTGTACAAGACTCTTGACGATAAAATGTTCAACTACATCATCTCATGCAACTCTTCCAAAAAATTTTTGGAGAGGTTGACTCAACTCTATGAAGGCAATGAACAAACCCAAGAAAACAAGCTCATGGTTGCAATCATCTATTTGACAACATCAAGATGCGTCATGGTGAGACGATAATTGAGTTCGATGGGAGATTCAGCAAGATCATCACCAATCTTTCCAACTTGGGAAAGACTTACAACAATAGAGAGGTTGCAATCAAAGTCATGCGTACTTTGTCCAGGGAGTGGGACATCAAGACAATGGCAATGAGGGAGTCCAAAGATCTCAACAAGATGGAGCTTTTTGACTTGCTAACCGATCGGAAGGCCTATGAGTTTAAAATAAACTCTAGGAATGAAGAGGAGCTTTCTACATCTTTCATTCCAACCAATGCACTGGTGACTGTAGAGGTGCCACTTGTTGCCACTAAAGTAAAGACATCTTCCCAGCAACTCAGCAGCGACGCGATGACTCTCTTCGTGAAGAAATTCGGCAAATTTATGAAGAAGAACAATTCTAACTAAAACTTTTCAAACAATAACAATGATGATAATAATAACTTTAAGGCTAACGTGAAGTGTTTTAACAATAGTAAACTAGGTCATTAAAAATCAGAGTGCAGGAAGCCAAAATGTGATGTGAAGAAGAAGGACAACGAGAATGAGCTGAAGACTCTCATGGCGGCTAACAACAAAGCTAAGTGGATCCGAAGCGACTCAGATGACTCATCATCCAACGATAGTGATGATGAAGATATTGCTTGCTTCAAGGAAAGAGAAGAAAAAGACTTTGAGGTATTTGATTTCTCTTTAGAAGAGTTTTCACGAGATGACTTAGTTACTTCCCTCAATGATATGGTCATGGAGTACAAAAAACTGTCAAACTCTCGAAATTAAATAAGGTCATAATCTAAAATCGATGAACCTATTTTATATAAAACTTTCGAACCAAAAGTTTTTGAAAACAACATGGTCGAGCTCTTATATGAAAATGAGAAACTTAAGGGAAATGTTCAAACAATATTTTTTGAAAACCAATGTCTAACTTATGTGGTCTGTTCTTGGATAACGTCTAAAGAAGCTGTTAGACAGCAGATTAGTCTGTTGAGGCCTGCTAGATGCAAATCCAGTTTAAGATTTAACTATGCCAACTCAGACAAGTTCTGTAATAAGTTAAACTCAGCAACAGATAAGTTTAAGCCAATAAATTTTGTCAAAATGAGTTTAACTAATAATGGAATTGATCTAATCTGTGAGGATCTAACCTTAAAGGATGAGATTATTTATGTTCTGTCAACTATAAGCTGAACAAAACCTAGAAATGAAGCAGCCATCAATTCTGGCATATCAAAACCTAACAAGAAGTCAATGAGTTTTTAAAAAAATATCATCTAAGGTTAATGGATCAACTTTTTGTAGAAAGACGTCTACTAAGCCTATATCATACGCACTAATCACAACACAAAATGGGAAATCCTTCACAATAACTCAAATATGGATTCTTAAGGGATTGATTGACCGAGGAACCAAGTGAATGTGGGTACCAAAAGCTGTAAATACATTTTTGGGTAGGTGATACAGGATAGTTGCATGGAGGAAACTTGGAGAACACAGCAGATCAACAAGTGGCACACGTGTTCACAAAGCCACTCCCATGGACTATGTTTTTCTTCCCTAAAATTATTTTTGGGTCTTGAGGACCTCAAATCATTTATTTGTTTTTTAAAACATGCATAAATTGAGGGGGAAATTTAATGTTTAATATGTTCATACAGATGCACGCATACAAAAGATTCAATCGGTCTAATAGACGAGGTCGTCTAAAAGTAAACGTGTACTTAGACGTGTATTTACTTAAGCAGTCTTTGTTTCTGGGTTGGTTAAAAGTCTTTGTTTAAAACTAACACCGGTTAGACGTCGGAAAGAAAAGCGTAGTTAGATGCCCAAATCTAACTAGACACACGTTTGACACATGTTGTTCAAGAGTAATTATATGCCTGCATCTAAATATACACCTATCGAACTTAGACGCTAAGAATGTGGACAATAAGTTATACATCTAACTACGTGTTCTTTAGATGTTTCATCTTCGGACCGATTGAGGACAATTGTTAACTAGTATGCGTTATCATCTAATTTTCCCGCTCAAACATTAAAACAATTATTTTCTAATTTCGAATAACTTGAAGACACGTGTCTTTCAATGTTAAAAAATGACTAATAAATCATACAATTAATTGATAAGATTTTTTTGTACAAACTCAGTTAATGATAAGGAAAAAGGCATCGAAAGTTAATTGATTGGCCTTCTTTTTCAAAAAGTGACGATTGAACATGTGACTGTTCAAATTCTATTTAAGGAGATCATACATGTGATTGAGGTTCTTACGCTTTCTATCTTCTTAGAACCCTAAATTTCTCTTTGCTTCTCTCTAAGAAACCTTGTTAATCTCTGTTCTAATCTATTGCGTACTCTCTAAGATGACTGACAAGAAGGTTGTTCCCTTTCTCACAACACTTTACTGGTAGACTTTGATTCAGTCTACACCATCGATCAACAAGATATCGTGGATATGTTCAGATCTCTCGAGTACTCTGGCGTCAAGAAGTATCTCAACGGTCCTTATGTCCTACATGAGAAAGAGGTGCGTGATATATTCAAGACGGGGAATGTGGTCGGACACTCGATAACGGTGATGGTGAATGGCAAATATAATTATTTCTCACTTCACTAAATCGATATTCGCTGAGTTTTTTGAACTACAATCTGAGGGTCACACCTTTGACGTTGCGATTCCAATAAATATTATTTCAAAGATGCAGATCATCTTTTCAAACTACCGCAGTTCGAACAGAATAAACGGGAAGAAGAAGCTTTTGAAACCCCATTTCTGTCTTCTCAACGACATTGTGGAGAATTCTGTTTAGGGTAGGGCAGGTTCGTTCGACTTGTATACCCAAGACAAATTCGATACATGACGGTCATCTCTAAAGATATGTAGATTAACTAGGCGTCTACCTTGTTCTCAAATCTTTGCCAATTAGTTTATTCAAGGAATAAGCAGAGTGCGGGATTTTTAGTCCAACTTGGCTTGTTCAAGGAGCATTTGGGTGTTCCCATGGGCGGGGGTGAGATTGTTAACCCCTACACTATATTCACCAATATCTCTATGCAAGGAACCCTAGAAAGAATGAAACTCTCCAAGAAGATGACTTCTGGAGGTTAGACGAGTGGTCAATTGATCACTCAGTCCAAGCGCCAAGCTACCTTCAACCCCACGACGAACGCTAAAAGAGCCATATCCTCTGTCATGGAGTCTGCAGCTAGCTCTAATAGTCAGAAGAAAGCGTCGGGGAGGGACTCTGGAGCAGTTGACTCCATTTCTGAAAGGGCAAGACAAGGAATCCCTTCCTTCGCCGCCATCCCGATCTCGTATCTTTTGCCCTCTCCTCAGCCAGCCCAATAAATAAGCAGGCTAGGTCGTCTCCTCCTGTTGTTGATCAGACTAAGGCATCTAAGGTCGCCAAAAAGTCTACTAATGTAACTTCCTCTAATCCTTCGGCCGTAGTTCCAAATATTGATGTTCCTGTGATGGAACAAACTGAAAGACCAACTGTTGAGTCAAAATATTGAATTCTTTGATAGGGAAATATCGCTTGTCTTCCCTAACGAATCAGTAGTTACTGATGCTACTGGTAATGTCAACATTACTGTTGAATCAGAGTAGGAAAAGGTTCCTACGCCTGCTATTGTTGTATATTCCGAACAAGCTCCCATTTAGTCGAATGTTGAGACGCTTGTTGCTAAAACCTTTGAAGAACCACATGTTAAGAAGTCAACGGGAATAGTGAATGATCTTCCAGAAGGATCATTTCAGAAGGCTCTGTCTCTGTATGAAATTTATTGAGCTGTTAGGGGGGCTCCAGGAATCACTATTAGAGAACCAGTGCCTACTCCCAAACTAGCCGAAGTTCCTGGAAAGGGAAAAGGCATTGCTGAAGAGATTCCAGAAAAGGTTTCGGAGGCCAGCCTTATCTTAAATCTAGAAATGGAATAGGTTGAATTGAAAGTTGTTGAGAAGATTGAAGTCTTCGATACCTGGTTGAATTATAGGTTAATCTCCCAATTGGATACAATCATCTCCGGCGACGAAATCGAAAAGGAATGGAAAAAGTTAGTAAAGATGGAGAAGAGGGTCCTTAAATGAGCAAAAACAAGTAAGGTCCATGAACCCCTAAAAAGAAAGGATCTCGTTGTGGCAAATATAATGGGCCGTGCTCTGTTTCCTGTGCTTGAGGCATGAAAGGCTAATTTCAATCTGCTTGATAGGGATGCTAATTTAGAACAGAATGCACTGAAACGACTTGACTTGATAATGAATGACTATTTCTCCACAGTCATCCCATATGTACATTGCACCGAGTCTTCTAGGTCGAGTATTTTTCAAGTCGATGTAAAGGTCGACAGTTCCGACGAAATTGATGACATGTCTCCTTCTCTTATATTTCTCAAACCGAATTATGTTACTTCTAAAAGTTGTTGTTACAAGATTGTAACCGACTACTCTTGGGTAATTCAGCCTCTATAAATGCTGATGCCCACCCCACTTTTTGTGCATGAATGAAAAGCTTTGTGAAAGTTCTTACTCTTAATTATTCTCTCGGTCTAGAACATCTATCTTAGACTACTATGTGTATTCTAGTAGTATTTTCTTCTCATCTTTGTTTCTTCTCTCTTTAACCTCGAATTCTCTTCTCATATTATTTCTGATGCGCTTGATTATAGAATTCCACACTCGGTCCCAACTATAAAGAACTCGATTATTGATATCAAGAACTCGGAAAGCTAAGTTATAGTTTCTAGCTTAACACATTATTTGTTAAAAAGTTTGGCAAATTCTTGAGGAAGAATCATTCTAACTCTAATCTTAACAGATATAATTATAAAAATGAGTCTAATGCTAATTTAAAATATTTTAATTATGATAGACCATGTCAGTTCATGGTTGACTACAAGAAACCCATAAGGGATGACAAGAAGCCATTTGAGAGGAATTACAATGAGGATCACAGATCTTTTAAGAACAAGAAGGAATAGAAGGCTCTACTTTCTGAGGAAAACAAAAGAAAATTGGCTGAAAATGATTCTGATGAGAGCTCCTTAAGTGAAAGTGAGGAAGAAATAGTCAAATGCTTCAAGGAAGATGACAACAAGGTATTTGATTTCACCTCTGACGTATTCACAAGAAATGATTTAATTACTGCACTCAATGACATGGTCATTGAGTAAAAGAAACTGTCATATCTTTTTAACGAAATAAATTTGAAAAGAAAATCTGACAGCACAAGTTTCTCAAATTGTAACAATGAACTAGAAGTTTTGAAAAACAAAATGAATGAGCTCTCAGCTGAGAATGAGAATCTCAAAGAAACAGTTCAAAGTTTATCTTTTGAAAATCAAAAAAATAAGTTATGTGGTTAGTTTATGGACTAAATCTATAAAATCTCTCAAGCAATTGCATGAGCAGCAAAGGCCTTCGGATACAAATTTGGTCTAGGATTTGTTGGTGGAAATCCAACTAAGTCTTGTAATAAGTTAAACTTGGTAAAAGGCAAACTTATTTCATTAGTTTCGTTAAGGAAAATGATAGGATCGGCTTTATCGATAGAGTCGGGGGTCTGACTAAGGATGAAAGTTTATGAAAAACGGTTTGAAAGAAATCCTGTTAGGGATTTAATTCGCTTTCTATTCTACGCAAACACTTGTAAACACTTGAAACGGATTCAAGGCGGAATTGTTTACTTGGGTTTGAAGCACAAGATAAAATATAAAAAGATGACTGAAATGAAAGAACACAGCAATTTGTTTATGGATGTTCGGAGAAACTCTCCTACGTCACCCCTTCTTCCAACCACCGGAAGGATTCACTATAATATGATTCGAATCAAATACAATTATACACACTTAGCTCACTATTGAACAAAACACTTTCTGTTCAATTACAAGATGAATAATATCACTCAGCTAAAGGTGCTTTGATTCTAGCTCTCTCTTGATTCACACACAGTACAATCAGAAAGTAGCTTCATAGTATGAATTCAGTAAGCAAGATGATTGAGTAGTTTCTCTCTCTACAAAATCAGATTGCTTGTTCGTTGTATTCGGATAAATTCGTAAGGCAGATTGTCTGTTGTCCTTGAGATTTGTTAAATACTGAGTAGGAGCTAATGGTCGAATCTTTTAGAATGATATGTGGCACTCTTCCATTGGAAAGCCTCCATTGTACACAACAGGTTCTGAGCACAAGGATCGTGGCCGTACACCACAGGCAGTGCGCCGAATATTCCATCAGGGATGTACCTGCAAAACAAGTAATGTGAGGAAAATTCTCTTACGTGGTATTCCTTGGTTGGTTGCATATATCTGTTGTACTAATCTGCACTAGAAAGTGGAGCAGGAGTAGGGTACAGCTATAACAAGTGGGTAGGTGAAATGCTAGCTTCAAGCATATTGCTTAAACTGAGCATTAGACGTATTTCAGTTAGACAGATTGTGAAAACCAGTCTAATGAAATTAGACATCTCCTTATAGTAACCGAGTCTATTAGACTGCCTTGTCTAATTGAATTAGACCATATGTCTAATTACAATAACCATTAGACTGTACGTTTAACTCCACTGAGTTAGACTACACGTTTATTTCCGGTTCTACCTCAGACTTGTCTGAAGGAGTTAGACACACGTCTTACTTTCACTAATTAGATTACACGTCTAATTATCTAATAACCATTAGACTGTACGTCTAACTCTACTAAGTTAGACTACACGTCTAATTCCGGTTCTACCTCAGACTTGTCTAAAGGAGTTAGACTCACGTCTAACTTTAACTAATTAGACTACACGTCTAATTATCCAATAACCATTAGACTTTAACATCTAACTCCACTGAGTTAGACTAAACCTCTAATTCCGGTTCTACCTCAGACTTGTCTGAAGGAGTTAGACTCATGTCTAACTTTCACTAATTAGACTATACGTCTAATTACCCAATAACCATTAGACTGTATGTCTAATTCCACTGAGTTAGACTACACGTCTAATTCCCGTTCTACATCAGACTTGTTTGAAGGAGTTAGACTCACATCTAACTTCTACTAATTAGACTACACGTCTAATTATCCAATAACCATTAGACTACACGTCTAACTCCACTAAGTTAGACTACACGTCTAATTCCGGTTCTACCTCAGACTTGTCTGAGGGAGTTAGACTCACGTCTAACTTTCACTAATTAGACTACATGTCTAATTACCCAATAACCATTAGACTATACGTCTAACTCCACTGAGTTAGACTACACGTCTAATTCCGGTTCTACCTCAGACTTGTCTGAAGGAGTTAGACTCACGTCTAACTTTCACTAATTAGACTACACGTCTAATTATCCAATAACCATTAGACTATACGTCTAACTCCACTGAGTTAGACTACACGTCTAATTCCGGTTCTACCTCAGACTTGTCTGAAGGAGTTAGACTCACGTCTAACTTTCACTAATTAGACTACACGTCTAATTATCCAACAACCATTAGACTACACGTCTAACTCCATTGAGTTATACTACACGTCTAATTCTGTTTCTACCTTAGACTTGTCTGAAGGAGTTAGGCTCACGTCTAACTTTCACTTTCTATTAGACTACACGTCTAACTCCACTGAGTTAGACTGCACGTCTAATTCCGCACATATTAGACTATCCATCTTATTGCAAATATATTAGACTACACGTCTCACTCCGATGAGTTAGACTGTACGTCTAATTCCGAATATCTATTTGACCATCCGTCTAATTACAAGTCTATTAGACTACACGTCTAACTCCGATGAGTTAGACTGTACGTCTAATTTCGAATACATTCGACTTATATCTTATTCCGTGTACATTAGACTACACGTCTAACTCCACTAAGTTAGACTGTACGTCTAATTCTATGCATTCATTAGACTACACGTCTAACTCCGATGAGTTATAGTGTACGTCTAATTCTATGCATTCATTACACTACACGTCTAACTCCGATGAGTTAGACTGTACGTCTAATTCTATACATTCATTAGACTACACGTCTAACTCCGATGAGTTAGATTGTACGTCTAATTCTATGCATCTAATTGCCAAAATCGGTCTAATGATCCTCAATAGAACCAAGTCTTATGAAATATTGTTTCAATACACCTGCATCAAAACTCATAAGTCATTTCATCATCAAAATCTCAATGGTTAAATTATTTCAACACTCAGTCAAAATAATTTGACCCAACAATTTCCCCCTTTTTGATGAAGAAATTGCAAACCTGCATATATATACATAAATATGCATTCATCATATAAATAAGCAAAACTTCACATGCACATTCATCATAAAAATATCATATTAATAAACAACCAAACGTGAGTGTTTTCAGAAGAAACACACAAAAACTTATTCTCAAGAATAACCAAAATAAGTTAACATCAAAACATTAAGACATATGTTTCAAAAACTTTCATCTTAAATGAAGATAATTTCTATTAAAATCTTCTTCTTCTTCTTGGACTTTACTCTGGAAAGGATAGACTTCAACCTAGGAGATCTCTAAGACTACGGTTAGAGGGGAGTTGGAGTCTTTCTTTTCCTTTTCTTAGAATTGAGCGTCTCCACCCTTTGAATGTAATCTACCACCTTCTGGTAGTTCAAGATTTTAGAGGGAAGGGGAAGCTCTAACTGGGTTCATTCAGAAGGAAGCACATAAGATAGCTTAGAGGACCATCAAAGCCAAAAAAATTCTTCCGAGCAACAACCATTCTGACAAGATTTCCGAAGAGGAAGCTTGTCTAATTGACAGGAACACCCCTGGTGATTGCCACCATTAATCTGAAAAACCTTCGTGCAATACTTGTAAGAAGATTCTTTGGAGAGAAGAGATTTCAAAATGATATCACTTAACAAAGCAAATTCAACTTTCAGGAGGCTTTTCTTTCCATGAATGTCTACTTGAGGGGAATCAGAAAAGACTTTTATCATTGTAATCATTAGATCAGTATGAGTGGTTGATAAATCATCAATACCTAATTTTGAAAGTTGGAAAAACGCACCAAAAGACTCTTCTGTGATGGAGATCATCTGGCCCATCACGACCCCAGTGATAACTTTATATTGATAGAACCCAACGGTTGCGAAAAATTCATGAACCAACTATTCATTATAGATTTCATGAGGGGTGAGGAATTTTTCTTAGCCCAAAAGCTTTTAGAGATTCAAACATCCTATGCATTCCCGGAGATTGTAAAGTGGATACGGATCTAAAATCCACCTGAATCGATTTAGGACGGAAAGTCGACATTTCGATTTGATGAACAAGGGTTTAGACGATTCGAATTCTAGAGAGAGAGGGATTTCGAAGAGCTCTAGTCTTTAGAATGAATAACCCTATAAATATCAAGGTTCAATTATGTAGAAGATAACTAATGATTACTCCTACCGTCAAGAACTTCAAAAGTCTGTTCCCAATAAACGTATCATTTAATGTTAGCATGAAACTGAACATTTAATACTATGTATACAAGCAAAAGTTGTCTGAAATATTAGTCATTCTTTGTATATTAAGAGACACGTGTCTTCAATTCTTTTGAGGAATGACTGATTTGATTTTCGGCGGGAAAACAAACTTGATCAGAAACTAGCAAAGGACAGTTGTCCAACTAGCCAGAAGATGAAGAGTCTAATTACATCAGTAGTTAGACGTTTATTCTCCTTTTCACATTTTCAACTTCCTTATGAGAATCAGTCTATTAGACGTATACGTCTAATTGTGCAAAAACAATACGTGAGACACGCGTGTCTGGTTAGACGTGAGCATCCTCTTGCTCATGACATAAAAACGTCTAACGTATATTAGACGTGTCTGTCTATTAGACGCATCCGTTTAACCATGCATGTTAGAATAACCAAGACGATAATTTCAGACGAAGATGAAGATTCTAGAGTAGACGTGCGTCTAAGTAGCTGTGTTTCTCAAACTCTGAATCCTTAGGACAAATTAAGACCTCTGTCTTTCATGTCTGTTCAGTTGCGTTTTGAATAGTACATTCCCCCTTAATTTATGCACGTAATCACATCAATCAAGATCAACAAGACCTAACATGTTTCTAAAGTGAGAAAACTTAGCTTCCGGTAGGGGTTTCGTGAAAATGTCTACAGTTTGTTTATCTGTAGAACATGTTCAAGACGAATCTGCTTCTGCTTGATGTGTTCTCGGATGAAATGATGCCTGATTTCAATATGTTTTGTCCAAGAATGCAGAACTGGATTGTAGGTGATTGCGATAGCACTAATGTTGTCGTAGAAAATTGGAGATCCATCAGCCTCAATCCCATAGTCTCTGAGCTGTTGTTGAATCCACAGAACTTGAGAACAACAACTTCCAGCTGCAAGATAATCTGCTTCAGTTGTAGACGTGGCGACCGACGTCTGCTTCTTGCTGAACCATGTGATTAGACGATCTCCAAGGAACTGGCAAGTTCCACTTGTGCTTTTTCTATCGATTTTGCACCCTACATAATCTGCATCTGAGAAACTAGTTAAATTGAAACTGGAATCCTTCGGATACCACAGTCTCACATTTTGAGTTTCCTTTAAGTATTTAAGAATACGTTTAGCAGCAGTGAAATGAGAGAGTTTAGGATCAGCCTGAAATCTTCCACAAACACCAACATCAAATTGAATTTTTGGTCTGCTAGTAGTTACATACAACAAGGATCCGATGAGTCCTCTATATGCTGTTACATCGACACTTTGTCCACCTTCATCTTTATCCAATTTAGTCGAAGAGCTCATTGGAGTAGCTGCTGCAGAACAGTTGTCCAAGACAAACTTCTTAAGCAGTTGTTTGGTGTATTTGGCATGGTTGATAGAGTTCCGTTTTCTAGATGACGGACTTGAAGCCCAAGGAAGAATGTCAATTCCCCCATCATGCTCATTTCAAACCTGTCCTGCATCAGCTTAGCAAACTTCTCACACAATTTGGGGTTAGTTGAACCAAAGATAATGTCATCAACGTATATCTGAACAAGTAGAATGTGAGAATCTTTAGTAAATCTAAACAAAGTTTTATCCACAGTTCCAACAACAAAGTCATGATCAAACAAAAAGTTGGTTAATGTGTCGTACCAAGCTCTAGGAGCTTATTTCAGACCATACAATGCTTTGTGAAGCCTATAAACATGATTTGGCAACACATGATCTACAAAACCAGGGGGTTGCTCAACATATACTTCTTCACTTAATTTTCCATTTAAAATTGCACTTTTCACATCCATTTGAAAGACTTTAAAATTTTTAAATGTTGCATATGCTAGGAAGATTCTGATTGCGTCTAGTCTTACAACCGGTCCAAAAGACTCATCAAAATCAATACCTTTCTCTTGTTTGTATCCTTGAGTAACTAAACAAGCTTTGTTTCTAATGACTAAGCCATCTTCACTAAGCTTGTTCCTAAAGACCCATCTTGTTCCTATGACTGACTTGTCAGTTGGTCTAGGAGTAAGATACCATACTTTATTTCTCGCGAATTGGTTTAACTCCTCTTGCATAGCATTGGTCCAATCTGGATCAACTATAGCTTCACCAATTTTCATGGGTTCAATTTGAAAAATAAATGCAGAGTTGGCCATCTCATCCATCAGTTGACGTCTTGTCCTTCGAGGAGAAAAAGGATTTCCGATTATTAGTTCTGGTGGATGATTTCTGTTCCATCTGAAGTTGGATCTAAGGGGGTTGGTCATCTGAACTGGTGACACCACGACATCTAAACTCTCATCTTCTTGTTAAACAGGAGTTTGAACATCTGGTTGAACTTTAACCAGATCAGCCACTGGATCAGACAGAGCCATCCGCTTGTCCAAAGTTTCTTCTTTTTCACTTACAGATTCAACACTGGTTGCTTTAAGTCTGTCAGCAAGATCAATGGGTTCATTAGATTTGCTCTCAACAGGCTCATCAAAAACTACATGGAGGGATTCTTCAACAGTCTGTGTTCTTTTGTTGTATACTCTATAAGCCTTGCTTACTGATGAGTATCCCAACATGAATCCCTCATCTGCTTTAGCATCAAAAGCGGTCAGATAAACCTTTCCATTGTTGTGGATAAAACATTTACACCCAAATATCTTGAAGTAAGAAACTGTGGGAATTCTACCATAATACAGCTCATAGGGAGTTTTATCAAAATGTTTGTTAATTATTGACTGGTTTTGTGTATAGCAGGCAGTACTAATGGCTTCTGCCCAGAACCTCTGAGGTACATCTGATTCAGCAAGCATATATCTCACTACTTCCTTCAGAGTTCTCACTCTTATCTCAGCAATGCCGTTTTGCTGTGGAGTTCTGGCACTAGACAACTCGTGTCTAATTCCAGTCTCCTCGAGATAAGATGATAGGTATCTGTTAGTGAACTCAGTTCCCTAATCACTTCTAATGCACGTGATATTCAAAGATCTATGATTCTGAATTCCTTTAAATATCCTAATCAAATTTTTAGCAGTTTTATCTTTTGATGGTAAAAATGCAACCCATGTAAAACGAGAGAAATCATCAATAACAATTAAGGCAAATCTCATTCCTCCTATACTCTTTACAGGAATTGGACCAAAAATATCCATATGTAAAAGTTCTAGGATACGGCTGGATTGTGATTTCCCTTTGCTTTTGAACGATGATCTGCCCTGTTTGCCTAACTGGCAAACAGTGCATATCTTATCCTTTGAAAACTGAAGTTTGGGCAAACCAATAACTAAATTGTTTGAACAAATGTTGTTGATAGTTTTAAAATTCAAATGGCTCAAACGTTTATGCCATAACCATTTCTGGTCATTCTTGGCAATCATGCACATAGGATCAGAAGACTCTTTTTGCCAATTCATTTTATATGAGTTTCCTACTCTACTTTCAATCAATAAAATTTTTCCATCTTGGTCTTTAACTAGACATGCATGAGTTTGAAAATCTACTGACAAGCCATTATCACATAATTGACTAATGCTGATTAAATTATAGCACAGATTGTCAACAAGCAACACGTCATTAATAGTTAGGTTACCATGGATAATCTTACCCTTACCCATGGTCTTACCCTTCTTATTGTCACCAAATGTGATCTTAGGTCCAGAGCAATCTGATATATATTAGTGAGAAGCCGTCTATTTCCTGTCATATGCCTGGAACATCCGCTATCAAGATACCATACAGATTCCTCCAGTCCTTCGTTTATTTGTACCTACATAAATAGATATTTACAATCTTTTGGTACCCACCTTCAATTGGGTCCTCGGTCAATCAGTCCCTTAGGAATCCATATTTGAGTTATTCTGATGGACTTCCCATTTTGTGTTGTGATTAATGCATAGGATTTTGACTTAGCAAATGACTTCCTGCTAGCCACTGATCCTTTAACTTTTGAAGAAGATTTTCTTTTAAAACTCCTTTAATTATAGTCAGGTTTTAGATTGCCAAACTTGTTAGCTGCTTCTAGCTTATTTTTAAGCCAGCTAATAGTCGGTGGAACATAAACTATTTCATTTTTGAAAGCAATTTCTTCATGAATAGGATCAGATTCAATGTTTTTTTTGGAAAAACGATTTAGCGTCATTTCATTAAAAATTCCCAAAAACGGGAAAAAAACCACGAGTTTAAGAGATCATTCTAGACAGGCCTAGAATGATTTTGAAGTCGTAACATTCTGAATAAAAGCTAAAAACGTAAATGAATTATCTGTTTACAATGCTTTCAATTCTAGTGAGTTTAAAAAATGGTAAATTCCAGTTCCTGCAGATATTCCAGTTCTGCTCCGTGCTTGGAATTCCTCACCACGTTCCCGCGAGGGCGTTGCAATCCGATACAATATCTTTCCATAACTTGTCAATGCTCCTGCGGGTTCTGTCATATACCCTTGCATTCCGTTCTTGCCAAATGTTATACACCACTACTCCAAAGCCGCACTTGAACACGTTTGTTGCAAATCTATTTCCCTTGGCTTTGAGTAGTGCCGCTTCTTTGATTTCATTCCATTCGCTCGAGAAACTGATCAGCTCCAGGCTTTTATAGAATCTGTCCCAAAGCTCCGAAGCAATACAGCAGCTCCCGAATAGGTGATCTATGGTTTCTTCATTTCCTATGCATAGAAGACAGCTCGCATCTGGGATGCTCATATACTTACTGATACGATCACGTGTGCTGAGTCTTTCCCAGAAGGTGGGCCATAGGATTAACTGGTGTCGAGGGATAATCTTCGTTGACCATACAAGAGGAGCCCATTCTACTTTCTGCGCTTTTTCCCGGATTACCTCCCATATTTTCTTCAATACCAGCTTCCCATTTTCCTCAACTTTCCATTCATGAATATCCGGTCTGTCGTGTAGTTGTATGTTACTTATATGATCAAGTATCCTCTTTCTTTCTGGAATTCTACTCAAGAGCAAGTTCTAATTCCCGTCTTTAATGTCTCTGATTTTTGCTTTTGTGTAGTCCCTTCTGATACGAGTATTTTGAAACTCCTCCTTGTCGATGATAGACTGATTTTCAAATCAAGGGTTGTGCCAGAATAGAGTGCATTTCCCGTCCCCTAGTCGGATGTCATAAAGATCTGCAATATCGCTTCTTACTTTAAGAATCTTTGTTAGAGACCAGTTCATACTTTCGTGAATTTTGCAGGTCCAGATGCTGGTTTCGTGTTTCATAAATCTTGTATGCACCCATTTGATCCATAGTGACTCCTAATTGCGCTCCAAAGCCCACAGATGCTTGAAGGTTAAAGCCTTGTTCCACTCGATACAGTTCTTCAAGTCGATGCCTCCCTCATCCTTCTGTTTGCAGAGAGCGGTCCATTTGACT
This sequence comes from Impatiens glandulifera, assembly GCF_907164915.1. NCBI lineage: Eukaryota > Viridiplantae > Streptophyta > Magnoliopsida > Ericales > Balsaminaceae > Impatiens > Impatiens glandulifera. Next base: position 27,814,544 of record NC_061863.1, read on the forward strand.
TTCTTTCCTCCTCTTCCACTACTACCCTAGATAAAGTTTCTCATCAGTGTGTCGAGTTCCTTCATTACCTTCTTCGGAATGACCATTTGATGCACCCAATAACCAACTATGCCCATAACCACGGTTTTGATAAGTTCGATCCTCCCTGCATAAGAAAGTTTTTTCGCTGTCCAGCCAGATATCGTGTTTTTTACCTTTTCAATTAGTGTGAGATCTCGATCTGCTTCGCAGTTAACGGAATTCCTAAGAATCTTATGGGAAAGCTGCCTTCCTTGATGCCCATGATGTTGAAGATGTCCTTCTTTGTTTCGTCCTTCACGCCTCCATAAAATGCCACACTTTTACTTTCATTAATAGTTAAACCTGTTACCTCAGAAAAAAACGTTTGTGCAGCCCTAATAGTTTTAATGGAATCAACGTCTGCGTGCGCTAGAATGAACAAATCGTCAGCAAAGCATAAATGTGTTACATTCTATACCTCACAGAATGGGTGAAAGATGTATGGACGATTCATTCGGATCATCGCGAAGATGCTCTCAAAGATCGCCATGATAGCTACGAAAAGGTAAGAAGAGAGGGGTCCCCTTTCCTTACCCTGTTTTCACCATTGAAATAGCCTTTGTGGACTCCATTGACGCTAACAACAAAGCAGGATTATGAAACGCATTGCATAATTCAATCGATAAAAATCATAGGAAAAGCAGGAACAACCATAAAGTCTCGAATGGCTTCCCATCTAATAGAGTCGAAAGCTTTCTTGATATCTATTTTGAAAGCCACTCTCGGGGATATTTTCTTTATCCCGTAGCCTTTTAATAGGCTCTGCATGAGAAGAATATTATGAGAGATTGTCCTACCGGGGATGAATGCAGATTGATTAAGATTTATTATTTTTCCTATAACTTTTTTAAAACGTTTAGAAATAATTTTTGAAATTATTTTATAAATCACATTGCAACAGGAAATTGGTCTGAAATCTTGTACTTTCTCAGGTACCGCAGTTTTGGGGATCAAGGTTAGGACCGCTGTATTCCATTGCTTTAACATCTTCCTGTTTTTGAAAAACTCCAGAACCCCATCAGTAACATCTTTACCCACAACCGACCAATTATCTTTGAAGAACTGTGCATTAAACCCATCAGGACCCGGGCTTTTATTCTCATCAATACTAAACAAAGCTTCTATAACCTCAACCTTCGTGACCACCCTTATCAACTCGCAACTATCTTATGCAGAGATTTTCCTATCAATAATTTGATACAAGGTATTCAGGTGACTTTGATGTTGCTTTCTTGTACCCATAAGCTGCTTATAGAAATCAATAGCAAGATCTTGGACACCCTTTTGACCCTGAACATATTCACCATCATCTTTCTTCAGCCTGTACACATTGTTTCTCATGTTTTTAGCCTTGCATTTTCTGTAGAAGAAAGCTGTGTTTTTGTCACTCAACGAAAGCCATCTCTGTCTTGATTTCTGTCTAACAAAATTCTCTTCAAGCAGACTCAGCTTCTTGAAGTTTTCAAGCGCATATCTTTCTGTTTCATTGAGTTGTTCATCACTATCATCCCTTAATAACTTTTTATGAACCTCGTCCAGTTTTTCTCTAGCAACCATAACTCTATTGGAGATATTGCTGAACTTCTTCTTGTCAAAGCTTTGGAGATGATTTTTCAAGAGCTTAAGCTTCTCAGAAACCCTGTACATGTTGGAACCTCTGACATCTGTTGACCATACGCTTTCGAGAATACCCTTGAATTTATCATTATCCATCCAGAAATTGAAAAATTTAAAGGGTACCTTTTGAACCATTCTTCTTTTTCCCAGAACAATTTAATCGGGCAGTGATCAGATATACCCGGATTCAAAACATGAAGTTGACTTCTCGGAAATTGATTAATCCAGTTCTCATTTACCAGACATCTGTCAATTCTACTTTTTCTAATTTTCTCATTCCCTTTCGTAGAAGACCAAGTGAAGAAGTTCCCAGAATTGGTAGGCTCGATACAACCCATATCTCTGATGCAGTCATTAAAGTCAATCATATCCCGAGTAATTTCAAATTCTAGGCTACGATCAGATTTGTTTCTGGTTACGTTGTAATCATTGAGGACAACCTAAGATTTATCAATACCGATCCAGTTTCCAAGACAATTTCAGAGGAGTCTTCTGTCCGTGCTTGAGTTGCTACCAACCCTAAGTTCTTGGGTTCGAGCCCGTCGGGTGGCAAGTTCTGCGCCTGGTTAAATGATTAAATGTGTGTGCGGGCTACATATTTAATTCGTTGTCCTATTTTAACGACCTTACTTGAACAGGATCAGATTCAATGTTAGTCATACTCCCTTTGACAAAGCTTATTGGCTTAAGTTTGTCAGATGAGTTGGACTTTTTGCATGACAGGTTAGGGTCATTGCTATCAAATCCCAAACCGGATCTAGATCCAGCAAGTTTCAACATGCTGATCTGATATTTGACAGCATCTCCAGACCTTGTCCATGCACTGACTACATAGTTTAATCTCTTGTTTTCAGATAAGAGATTCTAAATCTGTTCCTTGAGCATCTCATTCTCAGATGAGATCTCTGTTAAGTTTTCATCAAAAACGTTTGATTCAGATTCTTTGTTGAAGGAAAGAATAGTTGATTCATATTTGACTTTCATTTCATAAAAAGAGTCAGTTAACTTTTTGTACTCAATAGCCATTTCATTGAGTGCATTAGTTAACTCCTCGTTTGTAAATTCTGGTTTAGAGATATCATTTACCTTAGATTGGTCATTTGCCATCAGACAAGTTACAGCTCCGTTCTCTTTTTCAGCAGGAGACTCCTTTGTATCACTGTCAGCCCATCTGGATTTGTTCTCATTGCATATGAATGCTTTCTGGTTCTTCTTAGCTTGAGTAATTGTACCGTAGATCTGATTGAGCTTATCTCATATCTCTTTAGCAGAGGAACATAACTTGATTTCATAGAACACGTTTATGTTGATCGACTGGTACAGAATATTCCTTGCAACATTTTCCAGGTTGTTAGTCATCTTGTCTTCATTAGTCCACTTATTCTTGGCTTTGAAATCTTTATGGGACCTTTAGTAATGACGCTCCACATATCACATTCAAGAGCATCCAAGTGATCTTGCATCCTCATCATCCAATACTCGCAGTTGTCCATTGACAGAATAGGGATTTCATTGATGATAGACATGCTTCAGGTTCTTGATACTTGAGAATAGAAACAAGGCTCTAATACCAATTGATAGGATCGACTTAATCGATAGAGACGGGGGTCTGGCTAAAGATGAAGGCTTATGAAAAACGGTTTGAAAGAAATTCAGTTAGAGATTTAATTCGCTTTCTATTCTACGCAAACACTTTTAAACACTTGAAACGGATTCAAGGCGGAATTTTGGGTTTGAAACACAAGATGAAATATGAAAAGATGACAAAAATGAAATAACACAGCAATTTGTTTATGGATGTTCGGAGAAACTCTCCTACGTCACCCCTTCTTCCAACCACCGGAAGGATTCACTATAATATGATTCGAATGAAATACAGTTTACACACACTTTATGTTCAATTACAAGATGAAGAATATCACTCAGCTAAAGGTGCTTTGATTCTAGCTCTCTCTTGATTCACACACAGTACAATCAGAAAGCAGCTTCACAGTATGAATTCAGTAAGCAAGATGATTGAGTAGTTTCTCTCTCTACAAAATCAGATTGCTTGTTCGTTGTATTCGGATAAATTCGTAAGGCAGATTGTCCGTTTTCCTTGAGATTTGTTAAATACTGAGCATGAGCTAACAGTCGAATCTTTTAGAATGATACGTGGCACTCTTCCATTGGAAAGCCTCCATTATAAACAATAGGTTCTGAGCACAAGGATCATGGCCGTAAACCACATGTAGTGCACCGAATATTCCATCAGGGATGTACCTGCAAAACATGTAATGTGAGGAAAATTCTCTTAAGTGGCATTCCTTGGTTGGTTTCTTATAGCTGTTGTACGTCTAATTCTGAATATCTATTAGACCATCCGTCTAATTACAAGTCTATTAGACTACACGTCTAACTCCGATGAGTTAGACTGTACGTCTAATTTCGAATACATTAGACTTACGTCTAATTCCGTGTACATTAGACTACACATCTATCTCCACTGACTTAGACTGTACGTCTAATTCTATGCATTTATTAGACTACACGTCTAACTCCGATGAGTTAGACTGTACGTCTAATTCTATGCATTCATTAGACTACACGTCTAACTCCGATGAGTTAGACTATACGTCTAATTCTATACATTCATTAAACTACACGTCTAACTCCGATGAGTTAGACTATACGTCTAATTCTATGCATTCATTATACTACACGTCTAACTCCGATTAGTTAAACTATACGTCTAATTCTATACATTCATTAAACTACACATCTAACTCCGATGAGTTAGACTATACGTCTAATTCTATGCATCTAATTGCCAAAATCGGTCTAATGATCCTCATTAGAACCAAGTCTTATGAAATATTGTTTCAATACACCTGCATCAAAACTCATAAGTCATTTCATAATCAACATCTCAATGGTTAAATTATTTCAACACTCAGTCAAAATAATTTGACCCAACAGAAAATTCAACATACATTCGAACTAATCAAAACTGTAATAACTTGACGCTTAAAGAAGAAATTAAATATGTTTAGCCAATTGACCAAAAGTCAAGCTGGCTTTAGTTCAAAAACAGGGCAACCAGCTGGTCAAGTAAGCATAAACCAGACAGAAAACTATAAATGTTTTAACAAAAATCATTTTCTAAAATTAACGGATCGTCAGCAAGCAGAAAGAAATCTGCCAAGCCTAAAATATACACATTATTAAAAACACAAAATGGGATATCCATAAAAATAATTCAAGTATGGATCCCCAAGGGACTAAATAACCTTGGACCCAAATGAATATTGGTACCAAAGTTGTCAATATATATATATGTGTAGGTAAGACAGAATAGAAGCTTGGAAGATTCGGTATGGTATCTGAACAATGACTACTCTAGGCTTATGACATGCAACAGTCGGCTGCTAACAGAGATATTAAAATGCATTAGACCAAAGATCACTTTTGGTGATAACTCAAAAGGTAAAACCGTGGGTAAGTGTAAGATTATCCTCGGTAAATTTTACTGATAATAATGTACTATTGGTAGAAAATCTATGATACAATTTAATTAACATAAATTAAATGTGCGATAATGGGCACATAGTAGAATTTCAAAAGCATACATGTTTTGTTAGAGATCAGTAGGGTAACACCCTGCTGATATGAATTGGAGTAGAAAACTCATATAAAATGAATTGGAAGAATAAATCTTTAGATCCCATATACAAGATTTCCAAAAATGATCAAAATTGGTTATAACATAAAAGACTTAATCACCTAAAGTTTAAAACAATTAATAATATTTGTACAAAAGATCTTGTAACTAGAATTTCTAAACTGAAATTTAATAAAGACAAGGTCTTCCCAGCTTGTCAAAAGGGAAAACATATCAAATTAATATTTAAATGTAATGGAAATATCCAATTTGACATATGTCAAGAATTACTACACATGGACTTGTTTAATCTAATTTCAGTAACTAGTTTAGGAGGAATGAGATATACACTGGTCATAATAGATGACTACTCAATGTTTCCTTGGTAATAATTTTAGTATCTAAGGATCAAACTGGTGTTAAATTTTTTAAAATTCTTAAAAGACTACAAAATGAAAAAGCTTATGATTTATAAAAATTAGAAGTGATAGAGGAACATAATTCACAAACAAGAATTTTTCCCCTTTTCTTAAGGAATCAGGTATTAAACACGAGTTTCTAGTGTCAGAGAACTCCACAATAAAACGGTGTTGTTGAAAGGAGAAATAAAACACTGAAAGAAACATCTAGATTAATACTAGCTGATTCGGGTGTGTCTTAACAACTTTGGGCTGAAACTATCAATACAACATGTTATACTAAAAATAGTTCTATGATTAATAAACAATTTAATAAAACAATTTATGAAATTTGGTATGGAAAATTTCCGAAAATATCTTTAAAATATTCGGTTGTAAATGTTTTGTTCACAACAATGAAAAAAATTATGTTAGGATCGGAATCGCCGAAAGAGACTGGGGGTCTCGCTAGGGTGAACGCTTACACACACGCCGGTTTATAATAACCCTGTTAGAGGTTAATTATCGATTTCTATTCTTCGCAAGTTGTCACAAACTCTTGAACCAAGTTCAAGTGCAGAAGTGTTTGTTTCAACTTGAAGAAACGAATAATCAGTTTGGAAGATGCAGAAAGTAAAGAACACAAGACACAAGGGTTTTATGGATGTTCGGAGAAAACTCTCCTACGTCACCACTTCTTCTCGACCTCGAGAAGGATACTCTTCTCAACCTTGAGAAGAGTATTCACTAAAAGATTTGGTTAAATACAACACACTTGTACACAACCCAGTCGAACATCCAGGACTTAGTTGATGCTTACTTTCGATCTCCTAGCACACACAACACTTGTTGATAGACACTCTATCAACTTACAAAGAACTTGATACAATAATTTTCGTTATCAAGACACTCTATCACAAAAAAATGCTAAGACAAGAGCTTGTAAAGAGTTTTTATGAGCAAGAGTGTTAGGATCGGGGTCGCCCTTGGAGGACCGAGTTCCAGTTTTTAGAAGGGTTGACCGCTTACAACACAACAGACGCTCTGATTGGTGATAGCCCGGTTAGAGACTACAACCGTTCTCAACACTACGCAAACTGTCATAGACTCTTGAACCGGGTTCAAGGACGGAAATGTCTGTTTCAGATTGAAGCAACACACACGACTTGGATGAGGTTTATGAAGAGTCGGTTTAAGAATTATGTATAGACCGGTTATGATTATAGAAGTAGGGTTATATTTCGATTAATGTATTTCGGTTTTAGAGTAAATAAACAGAAAATAAGTAAAAAACACAAGACAAGATTTTTTATGGATGTTCGGAGCAAACCCTCATACGTCACCCCTTCTTCTCAGATTATGAGAAGGATCTCCATTAACTTTCAAAGTTACAACACTTACAATGCCGGTCGAGCCTAACTCGCTACTCGTCGGTTACACCAATTCACTCTTGATGTAATACAATAATACAACACAATAAAGCTTTCGGTAAATGAAACAATAGTTTATGATCGCGCGTGAGATTTTTTTCTCTCTCTTAAGATATTTCAGAACCGTTGTTTTAATTTTGATACTTGGCAAAATTTCTTCCTTGGCTTCTATTTATATGAAAAATATGACAACGGTCATATTTTCTCTCTCCATGAGATAGGCCGCTGGAAACTGGTAATGATCAAGAGGCTTGCACGCCTTTCCTTTTGAACAGATCAATTTGGACACATGGCAGACATGGACTTAGCCGGTTTGTATTTTGGACACATGGCAGACATGCACTTAGCCGGTTTGCATTTTGGACACATGGCAGACATGTACTTAGCCGGTTTGCATTTTGGACACATGGCAGACATGCACTTAGCCGACCGCCTGTTTCAAAGATTTGATAAAGATCTTGGATAAACCTGCCTAACAGCTACCTGCTACTTGGATGTTGGTTCTGGATTTAGACAAGCATGCCACACAGCTACCTGTTGCTTCTGGATTTAGATAAGCATGCCTGACAGCTACCTGCTACTTGGAGGTTGCTTATGGAGCATATTTATGACTGGAGCGGCTACATTTAATTAACCGGAGCATTTAAGATCGGAGCGGCTTCATTAAGTGTTGTTTGTCTGACTGAGCCGGTTGACCGAACCGGTTTACCGAACATCCACTTCAAACCGAAGTCAAACAACCGGTATATATTTCCAAGTCGATCTCGCCTACATGGAGATTTTGATATTTTGCTCAGCTTCCTGAGATAACAAAAATTTAAATATAATGTGCAGTCAATGAGATTCAATCCCTGGTACCATGTGCGTCAGGCAGTAGTGTTTACCACTACACTACAACAACTTTTGTTATATTTAAACCAATTAATATACTTGATATGACTTAGCGGTTTAACAAATTTATTTGAACTTAATTTATCTATTTATTAAATTTTTCATAAGTTCTATCTAACAATTATTTTCTAACAATTTCTCCCTTTTTGATTATTTAGAAAAAATATTCAAAAATTGTAATGTGTGGCCGGTTTAAAATTAATCTACTTAATTTTTCTAACAATTTCTCCCTTTTTGATTATTTAGAATAAATATTCAAAACTTGTAATTGTTGGTCGGTTTTAAAAAGCTTATATTTGTTTGGCCGGTTTAAAAGAGCTTATATTTGTTTGTCCGGTTTTAAAGAGCTTATATTTGTTTGACCGGTTTAAAGAGATTATATTTGTTTGGCCGGTTTAAAGAGCTTATATTTGTTTGGCCGGTTTTAAAAGCTTATATTTGTTTGGCCGGTTTTTGGAAAAACGGTTTGGTTTAAGGAGAACTTTATTTTTCTAACAATTTTTCTTCAAATTTTGTAATCTAACAATCCTAAAATATTTCTTAGGGAAGAAAACATAGACTCGAGAAGTGGTTTTGTGAGGATGTTAGCCACTTCATGTTTGTTCCCTTCGTGTGATGTGTTCGTCAACAGCGGCCCGGATGCAATGTTGTCTCTTCCAAGCTTTTGTCTTGATTTACCTACATTCATAGACAATAGAAAATCTGGTCCCCATTTTTCATACTTTAATTATTTTGATGGATTTTCCGTTGTGTGTATGTATAGTATATCTACCTGCTGATGATTTAACTTTAAAGGATGATTTTCGGTAAACATTTCTTGACTTTCGGTCAAGTTTTTCCTTGCCATACAAACTGGTTGTCCTTCTCTCAGGTTTCAGCCAGCTTGAAGTTGGCTTCTCATAAATTATCTCATCCTTTGAAGTTAAATCATTACAGCTTGTAATTTCTTCTTTGAGCTTCTCATTCACATATGAGATCTCATTTATTGAAACATCAACCTCTTTGATTTGAGATGAACATTTTGAACTATCAGATTTAATTTTTGAAATAGTTTGATTAAGAGATTTTGATAGTTTTCTATACTTAATGACCATGTCATTTAGTGCAGCAATTAGATCATCTCGTGTAAAATCATCAAAGGAGAGATCAAATACCTTAGATTCTTTCTTAGTCGTGAAGCAGGTTTCAACTTTATCATTATTGTCGATAGATGATGAGTCGTCCGAATCGCTATCGGCCCATTTTCGCTTGCTTTCAGCAGCCATTAGAGCAATCAGCTCTTTATGGTTCTCCTTTATTTGATCACTACCTTTAAACAGTTGGATCAACTTTTCCCACACTTCTTTTCCCGTTTCGCATTCCATGACTTTCTCGAAAGTGTTATTGTCCAAAGATTTGAAAATATGTCTCATACAATGATTGTCTAGGTTACTTCTTCTCCTATCTTCAGCCGTCCATCCTTCTTTCTCCTTTTCAATCTTTATCGGACCTTCCTTTAGGATGGTGCTCATTTCATTATCCAACGTGATCAGATGTAAATACATCTGTTTCTTCCAGCCGCTAAACGCATCAATGTTTAGCATAAGTGGCCTATCACTGTGGGTCACGCTTCCCATCTTCTTCGGTTGCTTGAGTGTTAAGAACCTCACTCTGATACCACTTGTTAGGATCGGGTCGCCCTTGGAGGACCGGGGTTCCGGCTTTTAGAAGGGTTGACCGCTTACAACACAACACACGCTCTGATTGGTGATAGCCCGGTTAGAGACTACAACCGTTCTCAACACTACGCAAACTGTCACAGACTCTTGAACCGGGTTCAAGGGCGAAAATGTTTGTTTCAGTTTGAAGCAACACACACGACTTAGATGAGGTTTATGAGGAGTCGGTTTAAGGAGTATGTATAGACCGGTTATGATTATAGAAGTAGGGTTATATTTCGGTTAGTGTATTTTGGTTTTAGAGTAAATAAACAGAAAATAAGTAAAAGACACAAGACAAGATTTTTTATGGATGTTCGGAACAAACTCTCCTACGTCACCCCTTCTTCTCAGATTATGAGAAGGATCTCCACTAACTTTCAAAGTTACAACACTTACAATGACGGTCGAGCCTAACTCGCTACTCGCCGGTTACACCAATTCACTCTTGATGTAATACAATAATACAACACAATAAAGCTTTCGGTAAATGACAACGATCATATTTTCTCTCCAAGAGATAGGCAACTGGAAACCGGTAATGATCAAGAGGCTTGCACGCCTTTCCTTTTGGACAGATCAATTTGGACACAAGGCAGACATGCACTTAGCCGATTTGTATTTTGGACACATGGCAGACATGCACTTAGCCGGTTTGCATTTTGGACACATGACAGACATGCACTTAGCCGGTTTGCATTTTGGACACATGACAAACATGGCAGACATGCACTTAGCCGACCGCCTGTTTCAGAGATTTGATAAATATCTTGGATAAGCCTGCCTGACAGCTACCTGCTACTTGGAGGTTGATTCTGGATTTAGACAAGCATGCCTGACAGCTACCTGTTGCTTGGATGTTGCTTCTGGATTTAGATAAGCATGCCTGACAGCGACCTGTTGCTTGTAGTTTATTTAATAACCGGAGCATATTTATGACTGGAGCAGCTACATTTAATCAGCTGGAGCATTTATGACCGGAGCGGCTTCATTAAGTGCTGTTTGTCTAACTGAGCCGGTTGACCGAACTTCCACTTCAAACCGAAGTCAAACAACCGGTATATATTTCCAAGTCGATCTCGCCTACATGGAGATTTTGATATCTTGCTCAGCTTCCTGAGATAACAAAAATTTAAATATAATTTTCAGCTAGTAAGATTCGATCCCTGGTAACATGTGCGTTAGGCAGTAGTGTTTATCATTACACTACAACAACTTTTGTTATATTTAAACCAATTAATATACTTGATATAACTTAGCGGTTTAACATATTTATTTGAACTTAATTTATCTATTCATTAAACTTTTCATAAGTTCTAACAATTATTTTCTAACAAAGAGTGCTCAGATGATCTTCAAGGTTCTGTTATGTTCTTCAAGTCTCTTTCTTTTGTTCTTCCTTTAATCTGCTTATATATATCACACAACAACGGTCATATTTTTTCTAACGGACATGTTGACTACAAATGATATTACTCCTCTTTCTAATGGTGGAGCTTCAGAATTGGTACAGAAGAGAAGATATTCTTTGATCTTGTCTGTGCTTGATAAGAGAAATCTATTTAATGGAGTCTGTTGTACTAAAACATTCTTTACAGAGATTTTGACATTAATCTTGGCATGTGACATTCTGTCTCTACTACTGTGTCAGACTATTCATCCCATATTGGTGACACGCTTCTTTTGCCAAATTTACCATCACGAGAGCTTAATTTTGAGCGATCTTATTAAATACCGGACTTGAACATAGTACCGGACAAAATCGTTTTTTCAGGATTTCGGTATTTTCTCAAGCTGGTCGGTTTTTCCAACTTCGGTATTTTGGACTTCTGTTTTTTTTATAATGCTGAATGCGCATACGTGGAAATTTCGGTATTTTGCTCAACTTCCCTGAAATAACAAAACTCTAATTATTTTTTATAAATGATGAGATTCGATCCTTAGTCACCTGTGTGACAGACATGAGTGCTTACCACAATATTACAACACCTTGTTGTTATTTTTAAAACAATTAATATACTTGATATGACTTAGAAATTTATATATATAGTTTAACTTATATATTTAATTGAGCTTAGTTATATCCATTCATTATTAAAACTTTTCATAAATTCTAACAATTTCTCCATTTTTAATTATTTAAACTAAATATTCAAAACTTGGTAATTTTATAATTGTTCGCTTGTTTCTTAAGTTTATTAGCATATTTATATAGTTAATTAATTCTACTACTTAATTAAATATTTTTACTTATACATTTCTCCCTTTTTGATTATTTAGAATAAATATTCAAAACCAGGCGAGTTTTATAATTAAATCAGTTTCGGAATTATTGTAATCTAAAAATTTTAAAGTATTTATAAGGTAAGAAAACTTAGACTCGAGAAGTGGCTTCGTGAGGATGTTAGCCACTTTAGACTGTTGATTGTCATATGCCATGTCCATCAGTAGCCGATTTTCCAGATGCAATATTGACTCTTCCAAGCTCCTGTCTTGATATCACTGCATTCATAGACAATAACATATTTGGTACCCATTTTACTTTGGGTCCGTGATAGATTAGTCCATTGGGAATCCATACTTTGATTATTTTTATGGATTTCCCGTTGTGTGTGAGAATACACTATATTTGGCAGATTGCTCTTTGCCTGCCGATGATTGTTTAGCTTCAAAGGATTATTTTTGGTAAACATTTATTGATTTTCTGTCTAGTTTTTCCTTTCCATACCAACTGTCTGTCCTTCTCTCAAGTTTCAGCTAGCTCAAAGTTGACTTTACATAAATCATCTAATCCTTTGAAGTTAAATCATTGCAGCTTGAGTTAGTTTCTTTATTAGTTAAACTACCTCTGACAAAACTCATTGTCTTAAGTTTGTCTTTTGTCAGTTTTAACTTTTCACAAGACTTGTCTGGGATAGAATTGTCAAATCCTAAACCGGATTTGCATCCGGCAAGCCTCAACATACATATCTTCTGTCTAACTGCATTTCGGACTTCGTCCAAGAACAGACCACATATGTCAAACATTGGTTTTCAAAAAACGGAGTTTGAACCTTTTCCTTGAGTTTCTCATTCTCAGATGAGAGTTCAACCATTTTATTTTCAAAAAATTTTGGTTTAGAGATTTGAGTTGAAGAAGAGTTAACAGTTTCATATTTTAATTTCATCTCATTAAAAGAGTTTGCCAACTTCTTGTACTCAATGACCATATCATTAAGTGCAACAGTTAAGTCATCTCTTATAAATTCTTTAAAGGATAAATAAAATACCTTAGATTCTTTCTCAACCGTGAAGCAGATATCAACTTTATCATCATTGTCGCTAGATGATGAGTCGACCGAATCGCTATCGGCCCATTTTCCTTTGCTTTTAACAGCCATTAAAGTCTTCTTCTCTTTCTGCTTCTCCTTTATTTGGTCGTTTCCCTCACACAGTTGGATCAGCTTTTCCCAAATTCTTTTAGTAGATGAGCATGACTTGATCTTACTAAACATATTCTTGTCCAGCAACTTGAACATAAATTTTTTGGCAACATTATCCAAGTTATTCATCTTCTTATCTTCTGTCTTCAATTTGCATCTTGGCTTAATAATCTTTATTTGACCATCAATAATAACATTCCACATGTCTTCGTCTTGTGAGGCAAAATGCACCTCCATGCAAAACTTTCAATCAACATATTCTTCGATGCAGAACATGATAATATTTGGATGTTTGAGAATAGAAACTAGCTGCTCTAATACCACTTTTTAAGATTGGGATCGCCGAAGGAGACTGGGGTCTCGTTAGGGTAAACGCTTACACACACCTGTTGATAATAACCCTATTAGAGGTTGATTATTGGTTTCTATTCTTCGCAAGTTGTCACAAACTCTTGAACCGAGTTCAAGTGCGGAAGTGTTTGTTTCAATTTAAAGCAACGAATAATTGGTTTGAAATATATAGAAAATAAAGAACACAAGACACAAGGATTTTATGGATGTTCGGAGCAAACTCTCCTACGTCACCCCTTCTTCTCGACCTTGAAAATGATACTTTTCTCAACCTTGAGAAGAGTATTCACTAGAAGATTTGGTTAAATACAACACATTTGTACACAATCCATTCGAACAACCAGGACATAATTGTTGTATGATTTCGAACTCCTAGAACACACAACACTTGTTGATAGACACTCTAACAACTTACAAAGAACTTGATATAATAATTTTAGGAATGAAGTCACTCTCACACAAAAAATATGCTCAGACAAGATCTTGTAAAGATTTTTTATTAACAAGAGAGCTTAGATGATCTTCAAGGTTTTGCCTCATTCTTCAAGTATCTTTCTTCTATTCTTCATTTAATCTTCTTATATATCCAAAGCACACAAAAACGGTCATATTTTCTCGAACGGACATGATGACTTCAAATGATACTAGTCCTCTTTTGATTGATGGAGCTTCAAAATTGGTATAGTAGAGAAGATCTTCTTTGATCTTGTCTGTTCTTGATAAGAGAAATCTAATTAATGGAGCCTGTTGTACTAAAGCTTTTTTGTAGAGATTTTGACATTAATCTTGGCATGTGACAAACTGTCTCTACTGCTGTGTCAGACTATTCATCCAAGATTGGTGAAACGCTACTTTTGCGAGAGAAATGTAGTTAGAAGTGTCGTCTAATAGATGACAGTTAGACGTGTAGTCTAACTCCTTCTGATTATTCTGAAGGGAATCGTAGTTACACGTGTCGTCTAACAGATATGTAGTTAAACGTGCAGTCTAACTTCTTCAGATTAGTCTGAAGGGAAACCTCGTTAGACGTGCTGTCTAACAGATTAGAGTTAGACGTGCAGTCTAACTCCTTCAGATTAGTCTGAAGGGAACCGTAATTAGACGTGTCGTCTAACTCCTGCTATTAGACGGGGGCGTCTAACTTCATTAGACTTGTCAGTCTTATTGAAGCACGTCTAATGCCATGTTTGAGCAGTTGCTTGAAGCTAGCATCCATCTACCCACGATCAACTAGCTGTATGATACTTCTACTCCACTATTCCATGCATATCAGTACGATAGCCAGTTGCAACCAATGAACTAATACCACGTAAACAAATATTCTTCCCATTACTTGTTTCTTGCAAGAAAAACCTAGAAGAATATTCGGCGCACTACCAGATTGGTACGTCCACAATCATGGTGCTTAAAGTCTGTTGTACCTATGTACTATGGAGGCTCTCCATTGGGTATTCGCCACGTGTCATTATGGAAGATTCGACCATTGGTACCTTCTCTCTATTTAAAGATCCTCAAGGACAACGAATGAATAACGGTATACACAGAGACACAACGAGCCGGACATACACGTGAACATACAAGCTAATACACGAATGAACTACTAAGCTTACTGAATCTCACGAATTGCTTTCTTGCTTTTCTATATGTACATCAAGAGAGAGATAAAATAAAAGTATTGTCTAGCTGAGTGATATTCTTCAATATATTGTAAGTTTAACAGAGTCTGTTCTTTTCAACAGTGAACTAGCCATGCACCTGTATTTGATTCTAAGAATAGTATAGTGAATCCTTCCATTGGTTGGAAGAAGGGGTGACGTAGGAGAGTTTTGCTCCGAACATCCATAAACAACTTTTTGTGTCATTTACATTCTGTCATCTTCTCCTTCTTTGGTTCTTAGCTTCAAACATGAGAAAGTGTTTCCACACTTGAATCGTTCAAGAGTTTGCAAGGGTTTGTGAGAATAGAAAGTGATTTAAATCCCTAACAGGATTTCTATCAAACCGTTTTTGTACAAAGTGGTCATCAATAGCTAGACCCATGTCTCTATTGATGCCTTCGATCCCATCAATTGGTATCAGAGCTCTGTTTTCTACTCTCAAGCATCAAGAACCTGAATCATGTGAATCATCAACAAAATTCCTCTCCTTTCAAGAGATAACTGCGATTATTGGATGATGAGAATGCAAGATCACTTGGCTTCTCTTGATTGTGATATGTGGAGCGTCATTACCGATGGTTCCATAAAAATTTCGAAGCCAATATGTGAGTGAACAACTGAAGATAAGATGACCAACAACTTGGACAATGTGGCCAAAAATATCTTGTATCAATCGATCAACATGAACATATTCTACGAGATCAAATCCTGCTCCTCCGCTAAAGAAATTTGGGAAAAGCTAATTCAAATCTATGGTCGAAACGTTCAAAACAAGAAGAATCAGAAATATCAGAAAGTTTTCATGTGTATTGAAAACAAATCCAATGGGACGACAGTGATTCAGAGGATTCTCCTGTTGAAAAGGATATTGAAACTGTAACATGCTTGATGACAGATGATCAATCCAAGGTAAATGATACTTTCCCATAATAATTTACCAAAGAAGAGTTAACTACTGCACTCAATGACATGGCCATTGAGTACAAGAAGTTATCAGATTCCTTTTATGAAATGAAAGTAAAATATGAAGCCAATATTTCTTCTTCACACAAAATTTCTGAATCAAATGTTTTTGAAAAGAAATTAGTAGAGATCTCATCAGAGAATGAGATGCTCAAGGAACATATCCAAACACTTTTTCTGAAAACAAAAGGTTAAATTATGTTGTTAGTGCTTGGACAAGGATTTGGAGAAGTTGTCAAATATCAGATTAGTCTGTTGAAACCTGCTAGATCTAGATCCTGTTTAGGATTTGATAGCGATGACCCAAACCAGTCCTGCAAAAAGTCAAACTCAACAACTAACAAGCATAAGCCAATAAGTTTTGTCAAAGGAAGTGTGACTGATATTGAATCTGATCCAATTTATGAAGAAATAGCTTTGAAGAATGAAATAACTTATATTCCGACGGCTGTTAGCTATCTGAAAAATAAGTTAGATGCAGCCAGCAAGTCTGGCAATCTAAAACATGGCAATAAATCAAGGATTTCTAAAAGAAAATAATCTTCAAAGGCTAAGGTATTATAGGCTAGCAGGAAGGCGTCTGCTATGTCAAAATCATACGCATTAATCACAACACAAAATGTGAAATCCATTAGAATAACTCAAATATGGATTCCTAAGGGACTGATTGACCCAGGACCCAATTGAATGTGGGTACCAAACGATTGTAAATATTATTTATTGTAGGTACATGTGAGTGATGGCCTAGAGGAATCTATATGGTATCTTGATAGAGGATTTTCCAGATATATGACAGGAAATATACGACTTCTTAATGATATAGCAGATTGCTCTAGACCTATGATCACTTTTGGTGACAACAAGAAGGGTAAGAACATGGGTAAGGGTAAGATTATCCATGGTAATCTAACCATTAATGACGTGTTACTTGTTGACAATCTATGCTATAACTTGATTAGCATTAGTCAATTATGTGATAACAGTTTATCAGTTGATTTACAAACTCATGCATGCCTTGTTAAGGATCAACATAATAATACTTTATTAACTAGAAGTAGAGTAGGAAATTATTATAAAATGAACTAGAAAAACAAAGCATCTGATCCTATGTGCCTGATTGCCAAGAATGATCAGGAATGGTTATGGCATAAAAGGTTAAACCATCTAAATTTAAAACCATCAACATCATCTGTTCAAATAATTTAGTATTCGGTTTGCCTAAACTTCAGTTTTCTAAGGACAAGATATGTCCTGCTTGCTAGTTAGGCAAACAGGGCAAATCATCGTTTAAAAGTAAAGGGAAATCTCAATCCAGTCGCTGCTTAGAACTATTAGACATGGATCTATTTGGTCCAATTCCTGTAAAGAGCCTAGGAGGAATGAGATTCACCCTAATTGTTATTGATGATTTCTCACGATTTACATGGGTAGCATTTTTACAATAAAAGGATAAAACTGCTGAATATTAGATTAGAATCTTTAAAAGAATTCAGAATCAGAAATCTGAAAATATTGTTTGCATTAGAAGCGACCAGAGAACTGAGTTCACAAAACAGACATCTTTCTTCTTATCTCGAGGAGTTTGGGATTAGACATGAGTTGTCTAATGCCAGAACTCCACAACAGAATGACATTGCTAGAGAAAAGTGAGTACTTTGAAGGAAGCATCGAGATCTATACTAGTTGAATCAAACGTGTTGAAATAATTTATCCCCTGATATATTGATGATGAAATAATTTATAAGTTTCAATACAGGTGTATTGAGACAACATGTTATTAGAGTTGGATCTAATGAGGGTCATTAGACCGATTTTGATCTCCATTCGCATAAAATTAGACGCAGGTCTAATGGAATTAGACGCACAGTCTAACTCAACGGAGTTAGATGGGAAGTCTAATAGTCTAATGAATACACGGAATTAGACGTGAGTCTAATAGAATTAGACGTACAGTCTAACTCATCGGAGTTAGACGTGTAAGTCTAATAGATGTGTAAAGAATTAAACGGGTAGTCTAATGAATACACGGAATTAGACGTGAGTCTAATAGAATTAGACGTATAGTCTAACTCATCGGAGTTAGACGCATAGTCTAACTCATCGGAGTTAGACGTGTAAGTCTAATAGATGTGTAAAGAATTAGACGGGTAGTCTAATGAATACGCGGAATTAGACGTGAGTCTAATAGAGTTAGATGTGGCAGTCTAACTCAGTGGAGTTAGACGTGCCAGTCTAATGGTTATTATAATTAGACGGGTTGTCTAATTAGTGAAAGTTAGACGTGAGTCTAACTCCTTCAGATTAGTCTAAGGTAGAACCGGAATTAGACGTGGCAGTCTAACTCAATGGAGTTAGACGTGCCAGTCTAATGGTTATTATAATTAGACGGGTTGTCTAATTAGTGAAAGTTAGACGTGAGTCTAACTCCTTCAAATTAGTCTGAGGTAGAACCGGAATTAGACGGGGCGGTCTAACTCAGTGGAGTTAGACGTGCCGGTCTAATGGTTAGTGTAATTAGACGGGTTGTCTAATTAATTGAAAGTTAGACGTGGGTCTAACTCCTTCAGATTAGTCTAAGGTAGAACCGGAATTAGACGTGTAGTCTAACTTAGTGGAGTTAGACGTGCCCGTCTAATGGTTATGTAAATTTGACGCGAGTCTAATTATATTAGACCAGGCGGTCTAATAGACGTTTTTCATTAGAAGGAGTTGACTTATTTCATTAGACTGATTTTCCCAAATCCGTCTAACTGAAATACGTCTGATGCTCTGTTTAAGCAGTACGCTTGAATCTAGCATTTCTCCTACCCACGTGCTATAGCTGTACCCTACTCCTGCTCCACTTTCCTGTGAAGATTAGTACAACAGCTATACGCATCCAATCAAGGAATGCCACGTAAGAGAATTTTCCTCACATTACTCGTTTTGCAGGTACATCTCTGATGGAATATTCGGCGCACTACCAGTTCGGTACGACCACGATCCTTGTGCTCAGAACCTGCTATGTACAATGGAGACTTTCCAATGAAAGGGCGCCACGTAATATTCTTGAAGATTCGACCGTTAGCTCCTGCTCAGTATTTAATCAATCCTTAGAGCAACGGACGAAACACCGGATTTTGCCTTAACCAATATTACGAACAAGCATTCTAATTTTGCAGAGAGAGACTACTCAATCACTTTACTTAGTGAAGTTATTTTGTGAAGCTTCTTTCTGATTTTACTGTGTGTGAATAGAGAGAGAGAGCTAGAATCAAAACACCATTAACTGAGTGATATTATTCATCTTCTTGTAATTGAACAGAAAGTGTTCTGTTCAATAGTGAGCTAAGTGTGTGTGTAAACTGTATTTGATTCTCATCATATAGTGAATCTTTCCGGTGGTTGGAAGAAGGGGTGACGTAGGAGAGTTTCTTCGAACATCCGTAAACAAACTGTTGTGTTCTTCTTTTCTGTCATATTTTCATATTTCATCTTGTGCTTCAAACTCAAGTAAACAATTCCGCCTTGAATCTGTTTCAAGTGTTTACACAAGTTTGCGTAGAATAAAAAGAGATATTAATCCCTAACAGGATTTCTATCTGATAGAAAAATTAAGTAAGTTAATTTTCAAACCGGCCACACATTACAAGTTTTGAATATTTATTCTAAATAATCAAAAAGGGAGAAATTGATAAGAAAAATTAAGTAAGTTAATTTTCAAACCGGCCACACATTACAATTTTTGAATATTTATTCTAAATAATCAAAAAGGGAGAAATTGATAGAAAAATTAAGTAAAATTAATTTTTGGAACCGGCTAGACAAACTAAACAGTTGTTAACTTTCATTTGCAGGTACAGATCAAATCGTATGAACCGGTTGGGGCATCATAAACCGGTTGCTGAAATACTTCAAAGAAACCTGTTCCAAGTGATCAAGTTAAAGATCAGAGGAACCGGTTTTCACACTCTCAAGCAACCGGTCAGCAAAGACAAAAGTTCACATACCAGCCGGATCATTCTGCACAAGAGACAAAACCGGAAAATTCAAACTTCAAGAGTGACGTAACATGACGAAACAGACGTGTCTTGAAGGAATAAAAGAAGATCAGATCCGATCGGAAGCATGCGAGGAAAGCAATGATGCTTTATTGATCTGAAGTTGACAACCAAAGGTGCATGCCCAACACGTGTCCAAATCTGAAAACTGATTATGTCATCTTACACTCAGAGCTGCCTGCATGACTGCCAAGTGTTGAGGAAGGTGAAGCGTGCAAGCAACCTCTCTGCACCGGCGTGATAATGATCAACCAATCCAGAGGAGAGAGGAGAAAATGACTGTTAGCTCTTCTCAGCTATAAAAGGAAGATGAAACGTCCTCATTTAAGGCATCACAGAAAACGAATCAAAAAAGCAATAAGTTAGAGAGATAAACTTTTACAATCCAAACCGGTGTGTCTAAAACCGGAAGCTTTCTGTATCTTGTTGTGTTGAGTTATTGTATTACATCAAAGAGTGAGTTGGTGTAACCGACGAGTAGCGAGTTGGGCTCGACCGGCAGTGTTGTTGTAACTATAAAAGTTAGTGGAGATCCTTCTCATAACCTGAGAAGAAGGGGTGACGTAGGAGGGTTTGCTCTGAACATCCATAAAAATCCTTGCCTCGTGTTCTTTCTTTCGTTTTCATTATTTACTTACTTAACCTAACCTCAAACCAATCGTACTCCGTAAACCGGTCCACTCATATCCATAAAACCGACTCCTTCTAAAACATCATCCAAGTCGCATACGTTGCTTCAGACTGAAACAGACATTTCCGCCCTTGAACCTGGTTCAAGAGTCTGTGACAGTTTGTGCGGTGCTGAGAACGGTTATAGTCTCTAACCGGACTATCACCAAAGTGTTGTGTGTGTTGTAAGAGGCACCCTTCCCGAAACCGGAAACACCCCGGTCCTCCAAGGGCGTCCCCGATCCTAACAAGTGGTATCAGAGCGAGGTTCTTAGGACTCAAGCAACCGAAGAAGATGGGAAGCATGACCCACAGCGACAAGCCACCAATGCTAAACAGCGAAGCGTTTAGCAGTTGGAAGAAACAGATGTATCTACATCTGATTACGTTAGATGATGAGATGAGCCGAGTCCTAAAAGAGGGACCGATCAAGATCAACAAGGAGGCAGACCAATGGTCAAATGAAGATCGAAGACGGAGTAACCTGGACAACCATTTCATGAGGCACATCTACAAGGCTATAGATGATAACACCTTGAACAAAATATCAGACTGTGATAGTGCAAAGGAAGCCTGGGAAACGATCATTCAGATCCATGAGGGAAACGAAAGAACTAAGGAGAACAAAATTTTGGTGGGTACACAGAAATATGAAAACATCAGGATGAAACCGGGGGAAAACATAAAGGAATTCAGCAACCGGTTCACCAGTGTAGTCAACGAGCTTCAAACACTCGGATAGAAGTATGACAACCGAGAAGTAATCATCAAAGCCTTAAGATCTCTTCCAAGCACTTGGGATATCAAGACCATGGTGATGAGGGAATCAAGCACCCTCGGGCAGATGAAGTTGCATGATGTATTCGAGGATCTAAAAGCCTACGAGTTCGAGATCAAGTCTCGGATCGAAGATGAAGCATCCACATCAACCGCAACCAGAGCTTTGGTTACATCGGTGGAACCGGCGGTCCAAGTATCAACCGTTCTGGCTCCAGTCAAAAGCACCGATCAGATCACTGAAGATGTGATGGCGATGCTAGCTCAGAAATTCTGGAAATTCATGAAGAAGAGCCAGCCACCATCTAACAATGACTTTAATTATAATTATGTAGATAAATCAAATAAAAGATGTTATAACTTTGACGTTTTGGACATTTCAGGTCAGAATGTAGAAAACCAAGGAGAGACGATAGAAAACCGGAAGGAAACTATCAAGGAACAACTATCAGGGGAACAACTATCAAGGCAACCGGTATCAAGGAAACAACTACCAGGGAAATAACTACCGGAGAAACGACAACCAACGAAATGACTACCGGAGAAACGATGATCAGCATGCAGACGAAGGAAAGGAGATTCAGAAGGCACTCATTGCCTCCGACGGTGGAAGCGAGTGGGCATACTCTGATAATGAAGATAGTGAAGAAAGAGTGACCTGCTTCATGGCAAACGACGAAGAGGTATTTGATTTCTCTTCTGACGAGTTTACCAAAGAAGATCTGATTTCTGCACTCAACGAAATGGTTGCTGAGTTCAGAAACATATCTGCGTACATACCGACTCCGGTAGAATCTAAAACCGAACAATCAAATAATATATATGATAAAACCTGTGAAACCAAAATGTCTGAACCGGATGAACTATTCTCCGACAATGAGAAGACAGTTCAACCGGTAACTGAAACCGATGAACGAGCAATGTACGTCACGGCTGCGTGGGAGAGATCACGTCAAGCTGTAAAACAAATGTGTAATTATAAAAGACACCCTAAGTGTAGGTTTGGTATCGGTTACGAACCAAATAAACAAAACGAATCAAAACAACCTAACGGGATGAAACTCACGAAAGACAACCTTCCATTCATAAAATTTGTCAAGAGTTCAAAAACCGAAAATGACTTAAAACCAGAAGAAACACTTAAATATGTAAGCCCTACTGAATTGGAAAAATGGCTTCATCCTGAGAGAAGGAAAGTCAACCGGAAACCAAATAAACCAAATAAAAATCGACCTCAAAGAAACTCATCACAACATAAGGCATTCTTGAGCAACAGTCAAGAAGTTAAGCCAAATATTATAAAAACAGATACCGGGAAAGTGATCCGACTTATTCAAGTCTGGATCCCAAAGGGACTAATCAACCATGGACCCAACTGAATGTGGGTACCAAAAAGGTGTAAATAATTGTTTGTTGCAGGTTAGGAGGATCAACCGGCTAAAGAATTCAGAATGGTACCTGGATAGCTGATGTTCAAGGCATATGACCGGAAACAAAGAGCTACTAACCGACATCAAGTACGAAACCGGAGCAATCATCACATTCGGGGACAACTCGAAAGGTAAAACCGTGGGCAAGGGTAAGATTGTTCATGATAATCTATCCATAAGTAATGTATTGCTGGTAGAAGAACTGCGTTTTAACTTGTTAAGTATAAGTCAAATGTGTGATGTGGGTTACAAAGTTGAATTTCATAAAAATGCATGTTTAGTTAAAAACCAGGATGATGACATTCTCTTAACCGGTAACCGGATGGGAAATATTTACAAAGTTAATTGGAAAACTGATTCTGAAAAACCTGTGTGTATGATAGCCGGAAATGATCCAAACTGGCTTTGGCATAAACGGTTAAATCACTTGAATTTCAAAACAATCAACTTCATATGTTCCAAGGAACTAGTTCACGGTTTTCCAAACGTTAAGTTCTCAAAAGATAAAGTATGTGCTGCATGTTAAATGGGCAAACAAGTAAAATCATCTTTCAAAAGTAAAGGAAACTATCAATCTGAACGATGCTTAGAACTTTTGCATATGGATATGTTTGGTCCGGTTAAAGTAACTAGTTTAGGAGGCATGCATTATACTATGGTAGTTATTGATGATTACTCTAAATTTACTTGGGTTACTTTTCTAGCTTCCAAAAACCAAGAAACTCCAAACCTGATCAAACTGATTTTGAGAATACAAAATGAAAATTTTATTCGAGTAAACAAAATCAGAAGTGATAGAGGAACTGAATTTATAAACAGTAATTTAACTACTTTTCTTGATGACTCCGGTATTAGACACGAGTTGTCTAGTGCCAGAACTCCTCAACAAAACGGCCTGGCTGAGAGAAGAAACCGAACTCTCAAGGAAGCCGCAAGGTCAATGATAGTTGATTCGGGTATTGCTCAAAAGTTCTGGGCTGAAGCTATCAATACCGCATGCTTTACACAAAACCGATCTTTAGTAACTAAACGATTTTCTAAAACTCCTTTTGAAATTTACTTTGATCAAATTCCAAGCGTACGGTATTTTCAAATTTTTGGTAGCAAATGTTTTGTTCATAATAACGGCAAGAATTACTTGACCGCTTTTGATGCTAAATCCGATGAGGGAATAATGTTGGGATATTCAGCTGTGAGTAAAGCCTACAGAATATACAATACTAGGACTTTAACAGTTGAAGAAACCGCACACGTTGTTTTCGATGAATCGGTTGAACGAAACACTGCATTACCCTTCGATCTTCACAACAGAATGGAAAATTTCAATATCTATTCTGATGATGAAGACGAGGTTCCGGTTTTTAGACGATTTGTCAAGGACCAAGCGGTTGATGCTGAAACTCAGCCTGATCAAGCTACTTTACCGCAGAAAGTTGACTCTTCAGTTTCTACTGAACAAATCGGTCGGTCTGACTCTGTTCAACCTACCGATCAGTCTAACCTTGATCAGCCAACCGAAAGCTTGATAGACACGTCTCGGATTAACCTCAAAAGGAACAAAAATCATCCTCTTGAACTAGTAATAGGTAACATATCCTCACCCGTCCGAACTAGGCAACAGAATTTGGATCACAATGAACACTCAGCTTTCATATCACAAATTGAGCCTAAAAAGGTGGATGAAGCATTGTTAGATCCCGATTGGATCCTAGCAATACAAGAGGAATTAAACGAGTTTGAGAGAAATAAAGTCTGGTACCTAGTTCCTAGACCGAAAAATAAACCGGTTATAGGAACACGATGGGTATTCAGAAATAAACTCAATGAAGACGGTTTAGTTACGAGGAACAAAGCCGGATTAGTGGCTCAAGGCTATAAACAGGAAGAAGGCGTTAATTTTGAAGAATCATTTGCCCCTGTAGCTAGACTTGAGGCCATTAGAATATTTTTAGCATACGCAGCTTTTAAAAATTTCAAAGTTTTTCAAATGGATGTTAAGAGCGCTTTTCTAAACGGTAAAGTAAATGAAGAGGTATTCGTTAATCAACCTCCAGGTTTCAAAAATCCAGAACACGAAAATCATGTTTACCGGCTGAACAATGCCCTTTACGGTTTGAAACAAGCTCCAAGAGCTTGGTATGATACATTGACACAATTTTTATTTGATCACAAATTCACAGTAGGTTCAGTACACAAAACACTTTTCAAATTTGAAAGAAAGGAACAAATATTACTTGTTCAGATTTATGTCGATGATATTATATTCGGATCAACCGATTCAAAGTTATGTGATAAGTTTTCAAAGATGATGACTGATAGATTCCAAATGAGTATGATGGGAGAATTGAGTTTCTTTCTAGGACTTCAGGTTAAACAGATTGAAGCCGGAACCTTCATAAGCCAACCAAAGTATACAACTGAACTGTTGAAGAAATTTGGAATGGATACATGCGCTGAAGCGGCTACACCAATGAGTCCTTCTGTAAAACTGGACAAAGATGATGATGGTCAAGCCGTTGACATCACAGCATATCGAGGAATGATCGGATCATTGCTATATCTAACAGCCAGCCGACCTGATATTTTGTTTGCGGTTGGAGTATGCGGAAGATTCCAAGCAAATCCAAAGCAATCACACTATATTGCGGCCAAAAGAATCTTAAAATATCTGAAGGAAACTCAAGAAGTGGGACTTTGGTATCCAAAGGACTCAAGTTTCAATCTTATAAGCTACTCAGACGCCGATTACGCAGGATGTAAGATCGATAGAAAGAGCACAAGTGGAACCTGCCAGTTCCTAGGTGACCGGTTAGTCACTTGGAGAAGCAAGAAACAAACATCTGTTGCAACATCAACCGCAGAGGCAGAGTACATAGCGGCCGGAAACTGTTGTGCACAACTTCTCTGGATCCAACAGCAACTAAGGGAATTCGGGATAAAAGCCAAGGAATCTCCAATCTTCTGTGACAACACCAGCGCTATAGCGATTACATACAATCCGGTGTTGCACTCAAGAACAAAGCATATTGATATAAGACATCATTTCATCCGGGAGCACGTTCAGGAGAAACACATCCGGCTAGAATACGTCTCGACCGAGCAACAAGTAGCGGATATATTCACGAAACCGCTACAAGAAGCTAAGTTTTCTCATTTTCGAAATATCTTGGGACTTACTAATCTTAATCAACTCATATCATGATTATGCATGCATAACAATGAGAAATCGGGATATGTGTTCAGGGAGAAGCTCTCGCTTCTCAAACCATATTCAAATAGGCCATTGATAATTCAAAGATGCTAACCGGGAGGAAGTCTCCGGTTATGCCCGATTACTTCATAACCTCAAATCACATGTATACTTACTATACGGTTGAAATAACCAGGTTGAAGTGGATATAATAAATCCAAAGTTGAACAAATGTTGACGTAAATCAACATTTCTTCACAATCGGAACAATACATCCTACTAAAACCGGTCATGGAAAACCGCTTAATACAAATGCATTCTGGTCTGATGGAATGAACTTCTCCGGTTAACCTGGGATGACTAACTGAGTTTTCATGCATATTTTGAAAAATGAAGCCTGTAATAAATAAAAACAGTCTACCACAATCGAGATGACGACATGTGTCCATCATCAAGAGAGGGAGACTCACATCTTGTCAATAGATCTTTGTCATCATTAATATCTTGGTAATAATTAGTTTTTGCCTTGGAAATAAACATTATTTACTCCAACAAGTTAAAGCCTATTAAATATCTGATGACATCATCAAGCATGCTTAAACATATTAATCTAGCCGAACCCCTGGCTATATAAACCACCCTTAAACCTTCACAAATCTTCACAAGATTACTATTCACAAAAACAATCTTGAGCTTAATACTCTCTCTCAAGAACATGAACTCCAACTCTCAAGCAAAGAAGATTCTATTGGCAGATTTTAACTCAATCTACCAATATGAAGACCATGAAGTTAAAGAAATATTATTAGCCGTTGAAAGAAGCGGGCTAAGAAGCTTCCTTGAAAACAGATTCATTCTCGACTATCTAGTAGTCGAAGAATTCTTCCAGACCGCAAAACAAGTGCATCGAGACATAATCGTTGCACAAGTCTACGGTCAGAAATTTCTATTCAGCGAGACGAATTTCGCTGTATACTGCGGTTTGCCCACTGAAGGGGTAACCGACCTAACATACTCCCCGGTGACCATGGAAGAAATGTGTCGTCGGTTCTTAGGATCTGACATCCCGGTTAGACCCTTGGGTGCTAAAATCCAACTCTCTCACAAGTACCAGCTTCTCTGTGAGATTCTGGGAAAGTCCATCTTGGGCAGAGAGAAAAGCTACTATTACACCCAAAGGCTTTTCGAGATGATGATTGCTGTAACGGTTGGGACACCGGTTAACTGGTCCTGGATCATCTTCAGCAACCTGAAGAAGATGCTCCTCTCCAACAAAACCGGCTACGCTCCTCAGCTGAGCGGTTTTTGTGCCAGTCTGGACATCCACTCCGGACCTTTCGTGACCCTCCATCCAAGGCATGTGCTCACTAAAGAGAGAGTACAAGAAATGGTTGATCGGTGGGAGGCAGTCAAAGCTAAAAGAAATCAAGCGGCTGAGTCATCTAACGTCTAGCCTATCTTTCCTTCTGACTCATTTCTTTTCTTTTCCAAAACCGGTAATTTTGTTGTACTACCAGTTTGGTACCTCAATTAATGAAGCTTATTTCCTTCCACTTTAATCTCAAATCTAAAAATCATAAATGATAAATATTTAATGCGTCGTACCAAATCAAATCAAATCACTCTTTGAAACAGAACTCTTCATTCTCAATAAGCATGCCTGACTTGATTCGACAAGACATGTCTTTATTCTCTTGAAAAAAATCACAAAGTCATAAATGACCAGACATAAACGGCTAGATTTTTCAAATATCCTCATTAAATGCATCCAACCGTTTCAAGCTATAAAAAGGGACTCAACCCTCCATTTTCAAAACACACTTCCTGCATTCCTTCTCTCTAAAGCTTGAAAGCTCAGAAAATCCCTTCAAACCTTTCTCACAATGTCTGCTGAAATCAGAAACACCCTCATCGTCGACTTCAAAGACTGCAGATATCATGACTGCATCTTCCAACCGATCATAGAATCGGGGCTTCAAGGTTTTCTCATAGGCTCAGACACTATCCTCGTGGAGGAGGTGTGTGAGTTCTTCAACAATGGTCACATTTTAGATGATGGCAGCATCCGCACCATCATCGACGACCAATTTCTTCGGATTACCGAAGAGAAATTTGCCAACTTCTTTCACCTTCCAACCGAAGGCTTTTCAGACTTCCCGACGCTAGTCCTTCCGGCTAAGGAAGACTTCTTTCAGATCTTCTCTTCTTCCAACGCTCCGATCAAGGACTTTGGGAAGAAAGAGAAACTTGCTCCTCACTACCAAGTCTTGCATGACTTGGTTCAAAGGTCTATCATGGGCCGAATGCCTAACCAGAACTACAACCGGGAGGCTTTCGACATCATGATAGCCATCATCCGCAACTCCTCAATCAACTGGGCAACCTACCTCTTCAACAACCTGAAGTCGCTGATAACCGCTTCAAGGGGAAGGATCAGTTTCGCTCCTCAAATCACCCGGTTTCTGATGGCTCAGCGCCGTCACCTTGAACCCGATGTTCCGGTCGGACCGTCCAACACCATCACCATATCCATGTTGGAAAGATGGATATCGAGGATTGAGGAACGGACACTTGAAAACACCGTGAACAAGTGGTACGAAAGAATGGTGGAGGGGGACTGGTTTAAAAAAAACTAAGTTATCTGTCTTTCTTTCCGGTTTTTGGTCATTTTGTTGTACGACCAAAACCGCTTGATGTTATCTCTTATTACTTATAAAATATCTAATTTTAAAAGTCTCCGGTTTTCATTCATATCTTTCCTTCCGGCCTTTAAAATTTAATAAACACAAAACCTCTTGTTAAACGAAACTTCCGGTTAACAACACTTCAAGTAAAACCGGAATCTCAAGCAAAACGAAAATTTTGAAAAGTTTACCGCCCACGGTTTTACCTCCCAAAATTTACCGCCCATTGATTTTCCGCATTTACCGCCGAAAGTTACTGCAGTAACTTTTGGAGGGAAAGTTGGCGCCAAAACATCATCAAGCGACGGTTCATCTTCCAACCGTTCGGAACTGTCGTCTATATAAGTTCAAACCAGCCCATTCGACACATGCACTTTCTCTCTCTAAAATTTCCAGATCTTCAAAGGCATTCCAAACTACGATCATCATCGTTCTTCATCCTTTCTTCTTAAATTCTACCATGGATCTAGGCAAAGCTCCCTTCCAATGGATGTTGCAAGTCGATTTCGCAGACATTGATGAACACGCTGAAGACAAAAACATGGTTGTTCTTCAATCTCTAAGAGATTCTGGGTTGGAGGAGTTTCTATCTGGTCCATTCACTGTTTATCTGGCGGCGGTGACGGAGTTTCTGGCGACGGCGACGCTCACAAAGAGGAAGGTCTCCGCCACCGTCAACGGCAAGGATGTTTTGATCACCGAGGAATTATTTGCTGAAGCTCTCGGTTTGCCCAACACCGGTTTGGATCTCAAAACCGACCTAACCGATGCAGAGTCTAATGATGTCCGGTTGGTGATATCGTTTTCAGATCAGGATCTGGTGATTCACTCTAGCCGGAAGAACAAGCTCAAACCGGAGTTCAGGTGGCTGCTGAACGTCATCGCCCGTTCACTTCAGGGAAGAGGAGGTAACTTCGATAACCTCACAAAACTTAAGCTCAAAATGTTGATGACCATTGTCTGTGGTGATAAGGTGGATTGGGGAGCGGTTATCTTCGAAGAATTCTGTGGGATGGTGATTAAGAAGGATGGCCGGGTTCAGGCCTTCGCAATGCAGATTGTGAAGATCCTCATGTTTCTCAAGTTCGATCTTGGTGAAGGTGAACCGCTCCCACTCAACAATATTCTCAGCTCAGAGTCGATGATTGAGAAGCCCGATAAAGCGGTTAAACCGAAGTCCTCCAGAACAAAGTCGTCCAAGGGGACCAGCTCTTCCGCTCCGGCTGAAGAATGTTCCAAACAAAAGAAACCGAAGAGAAAGGCGGTTGAAGCCGAAGCCGCACAAGAAACGAAGGGGAGGAAGAAGTCCTCTACAAAGAAGAGCACCAGCAAACCGGCGGACTCTGAGAAAACCCTTTCCTCGGATAATCCACCAGAGAGAACCGGAGACATCTTCCAACCCATCCCCATCAACACCGTTCGTCCCATTCCTATTCCATCTAACTCACCAAGGCAAAACGAACCCTCGGGGAGCCAGAAAACCGAGTCAGCTTCAAAGGAGGAAGTAGAGGTCAGTTTCAACTCTGAAAACTCCAAGTCCCCAAGCAAAAGAATCGAAGAGGTAATAGCCGACGTAGGCTTAAATACTTCTGAATCCATTGAGGACGTTGTCCAAGACATTGCAAGGGAAACCGAAGACGATGTGTCAAGTCGTCGTAAATCAGTTGATCAGGTTGAGATACCCGATCAAAGTGAAGTTCAACCGGTCGAAGAAACGGCCAAAACCGCAAACATTACTCCTCCGGATCAGGAGGGTAGCACTGAAGAACAGGAACCATCCGGTTCCGCAGGGAACAAGTCAGTTCCAGATAACACAGCAAACCAAACGGCTCAAGATGGGCCAACCGATTCAGCACTCATACCTGAGGGGTCTGCTCAGGTTAACAAAGGAAAAGAGGTTCTTGTTGAAGATTCAGCCGTGATAGAAAGAGGTACTCTGCAAACCGGCTCCCAACCAGAAATCTTAACCGGAGACACGGCCAATCCTTCGGCAGAACAAGAAGATGAATTATTCGAGGAACTCCTCAGGGACATGAACCAGAGTGCAAGTGATATGATTTCACCATACCTCATGTGGGTAAAACTTCGTTGTGAGACAAAGCTATCGGATATGGTTCCAGGGATGAGCGGCAACAAGCATTGGGACAGACTCATAAAGCTAGAAGAAAGGGCACTCAAGCTGGCACACACAAATCTTATTCAACCCGCATTCAGCAAAACCGCGGTAATTCGTGAATACGCTCGGTTACAAGCAGTTGAGGAAGCTTTAAAGGAAGTGGAAGGAGCAACGATAACTCCAATTGAAAGGAAAATGTCTGAACGGTTTCTTCCGGTGCGAGAATAGCTTCTGCAAAGCCTTGACAATCTTGATGCACAATGGAGAAACGGCTGCAGACACCTACTTATCAACGCCGATCTATATAAGAGTAAGCCTTTCTTTATTGCAGGGGAGACTTCTAGAACAGTGGAAAACCTGGAACAAGATCCCTCTTAAACTGCTAAGGCTCCGGAAATTGATCAAATGAAGCAGGCGGTGGTTGATACAATTGATTCATGTCTTGGAAGTTATAAAACCACAACCGATGAGAGGATTGCAACAGCTGAAGCTAATTTGTCAAACACTATAAGGGGATCTGTACAAACCGAAATAGCCAACACCGTTCAAACAACTATCAAATCCATGATAGATGATGCTGTGCAGACCTCCGTCAAATCTTTGATCGCCGAGTCTGTCCAAACCGCAACCGCTCCTCTGTTAGATATGTTGCAGACAATGGCTTTCCAAATTGGGGAGATGTCCAAACTCCAAGTCAGCAAGACTCAAGGGCAAATCGAGTCTGATGCTGAAACCGCTAAAAGGCTGCAAGAAGAAGAAAGGGAAAGGGAACGGGTGCAGAAGGAGATTGAGGACAAAGATCATGAGCTTGCTCAGAAATACAACGAGGAAGAACAGGCAGGTATCCAGGAACCCACACCGGCTCAACCGTCTCATTCTATGAACACAAGAAACAAGAAGAAACGGAGGGCGGTTGCCAAGGTGATAAAGCGGGCAGAACAAAGTAACCAAAAAACAACTGTACCGGTCGAGCTGAACGTGCAACGTGCTGCTGATGAAGAAGAGGATATTGAAGAACTTAACCGGCGCAAGAAGAGGACAATCGAAAGTTCAACCGCAACTACAAGCTCCAGACCAATTGTGGCTCCACCACCTCATCCTCCAAAACCAGTTTGTGCCGGTTTTGGATTTGGCAAAAGGACTCCCGGTATCTCAAGTGTGTGAGCCGGAATTCTGATTGACGCTGAAAGACGCGACAGGGAGTGGAAGGCAAGGGAAGAGGAAGAAAGAAGGCGGCTTGAAAAAGACCTGGAGAAAGAACTTGACAAGGGGGGACCATCCAAGCCTTAGTCTTTTTCCTTTCTTTCCTTAAAAACAATTAATGTTTAACTTTATTTCAGAACTTGGTCGTTTTATCATATCTTTAAACTTATTAGTTTCTACATACCTTTTGAAAAATCAAACACATGTTTTTGAAAATTTATTCTAAATGATCAAATAGGGAGAAATTGATAGAAAAATTAAGTAAGTTAATTTTCAAACCGGCCACACATTACAAGTTTTGAATATTTATTCTAAATAATCAAAAAGGGAGAAATTGATAAGAAAAATTAAGTAAGTTAATTTTCAAACCGGCCACACATTACAATTTTTGAATATTTATTCTAAATAATCAAAAAGGGAGAAATTGATAGAAAAATTAAGTAAAATTATTTTTTGGAACCGGCTAGACAAACTAAACAGTTGTTAACTTTCATTTGCAGGTACAGATCAAATCGTATGAACCGGTTGGGGCATCATAAACCGGTTGCTGAAATACTTCAAAGAAACCTGTTCCAAGTGATCAAATTAAAGATCAGAGGAACCGGTTTTCACACTCTCAAGCAACCGGTCAGCAAAGACAAAAGTTCACATACCAGCCGGATCATTCTGCACAAGAGACAAAACCGGAAAATTCAAACTTCAAGAGTGACGTAACATGACGAAACAGACGTGTTTTGAAGGAATAAAAGAAGATCAGATCCGATCGGAATCATGCGAGGAAAGCAATTATGCTTTATTGATCTGAAGTTGACAACCAAAGGTGCATGCCCAACACATGTCCAAATCTGAAAACCGATTATGTCATCTTACACTCAGAGCTGCCTGCATGACTGCCAAGTGTTGAGGAAGGTGAAGTGTGCAAGCAACCTCTCTGCACCGGCGTGATAATGATCAACCAATCAAGAGGAGAGAGGAGAAAATGACCGTTAGCTCTTCTCATCTATAAAAGGAAGATGAAACGTCCTCATTTAAGGCATCACAGAAAACGAATCAAAAAAGCAATAAGTTAGAGAGATAAACTTTTACAATCCAAACCGGTGTGTCTAAAACCGGAAGCTTTCTGTATCTTGTTGTGTTGAGTTATTGTATTACATCAAAGAGTGAGTTGGTGTAACCGGCGAGTAGCGAGTTGGGCTCGACCGGCAGTGTTGTTGAAACTATAAAAGTTAGTGGAGATCCTTCTCATAACCTGAGAAGAAGGGGTGACGTAGGAGGGTTTGCTCCGAACATCCATAAAAATCCTTGTCTCGTGTTCTTTCTTTCGTTTTCATTATTTACTTACTTAACCTAACCTCAAACCAATCGTACTCCGTAAACCGGTCCACTCATATCCATAAAACCGACTCCTTCTAAAACATCAACCAAGTCGCATACGTTGCTTCAGACTGAAACAAACATTTCCGCCCTTGAACCCGGTTCAAGAGTCTGTGACAGTTTGTGCGGTGCTGAGAACGGTTATAGTCTCTAACCGGACTATCACCAAAGTGTTGTGTGTGTTGTAAGAGGCCACCCTTCCCGAAACCGGAAACACCCCGGTCCTCCAAGGGCGTCCCCGATCCTAACACTATCAAACTGTTTTTCATAAGCCTTCATCATTAGCCAGACCCTATCTCTTTTGATAAAGCCGATTCTATCAAAACGCACCTCAAAGGTTCTAGGCAGAAGCAATTAACACTGTTTGCTACACACAAAATCGGTTAATAATTAACAAACGTTTTGATAAAACTCCCTATGAACTATATTACGGGAGAATTCCCACAGTTTCGTACTTCAAAGTATTAGGGTGTAAATGTTTTATCCATAACAATGGATAGGTTTACTTGACCGCTTTTGATGGTAAAGAAGATGCTGGATTCATGTTGGAATATTCCTCAGTAAGCAAGGCTTACAAAGTATATAACAGCAGAACTCAAACTTTTGAGGAAGCCCTTCATGTACTACTTGATGAATCTGTTGAGAATAACTCCATCGATCCCATCGACCTTGCTAACAAATTAAAAGCGACGAGTCTTGAGTCTGTAAATGAGGATGAAGCTCTGGATAAATGGATTTTGTTGTCTGATCCTGTGGCTGATCCGGTTGAAATCCAACCAGACGTACAAACTCCTATTCAACAAACAGTTGAGAGTTCGGACGTCGCGGAGTCTCTTGTTTAGATGACCAATCCCTTTGGATCCAACTTAAGATGGAACAAGAATCATCCACCAGAATTGATCATCGGGAATCCTCTCTCCTCGTAGGACTAGACGTCAATTGATGGATGAAATTGTCATTTCTACCTTTATTTTTCAAATTGAACCCAAGAAAATTGGTGAAGTAGTGGTTGATCTAGATTGGATCAATGCACTGTAGGAGGAGTTAAACGAATTTATGAGAAATAAAGTGTGGCATCTAAATCCTAGACCAACTAATTAGTTAGTCATTGAAACAAGATGGGTCTTTAGAAACAAACTTAGTGAAGATCGTCTAGTTATTATAAACAAAGCCCGTTTAGTTTCTCAAGTATACAGACAGGAGGAAGGCATCGACTTTGATGAGTCTTTTGCACCCGTAGCAAGACTTGAGGCAATTAGAATCTTTCTAGCTTATGCATCATTTAAAAATCTTAAAGTTTTTCAAATGGATGTGAAAAGTGCATTTTTAAATGATAAATTAAATGAAGATGTCTATGTTGAAGAACCTCCTAGTTTTGTAGATCATACTTTACCAAATCATGTCTTCAAACATGACAAAGCTTTATATGGTTTGAAACAAGTTCCTAGAGCTTTGTGTGACACTTTGACTGAATTTCTGTTTGATCATGATTTTGTTATTAAAACTATTGATAAAACACTGTTTAGATTCACTAAAGACTCTCACATTTTGCTTGTTAGAATATATGTCGATGATATTATATTTGGATCAACTAACCCCAAATTGTGTGAGAAATTTGCCATGCCGATGCATGAAAGATTTGAAATGAGCATGATGGTAGAATAAACTTTCTTCCTCGGTATTCAAGTTCGTCAGCTGGAGAAAGGAACCTTCATCAATCAGGCCAAGTATACCAAAGAGTTATTGAAGAAGTTTGGGATGGAGAACTGCTCTGTTAGCTGTAGCTACTCCAATGAGCTTCTCCAGTAAACTAGACAAAGATAATGGTGGTCAAAGTGTAGATGTCACAACCTATAGAGGTCTTATTGGGTCATTTCTCTATGTTACTGCCAGTAGACCAGATATTCAATTTGTTGTTGGTGTCTGTGGAAAATTCCAGGCTAATCCTAAACTTTCTCACTTCATTGCTGCTAAACGCATTCTGAAATATTTGAAGGGAAATCAAAATGTGGGATAGTGGTATTCGAAGGATTCTAGCTTCAATTTGACTAGTTTCTCTGATACAGATTATGCAAGGTGCAAAATTGATAGAAATAGCACAATTGGAACTTGACAGTTTCTTGGAGATCGTCTTATCTCATGGTTCAGCAAGAAGTAGACGTCGGTTGCTACGTCTACAACTGAAGTAGAGTACCTTGCAACTGGTAGTTGTTGTTCTCAACTCTAGTGGGTTCAACAACAGCTTATGGACTATGGGATTGAGGCTGAAGAATCTCCAATTTTCTGCGACGACACAAGTGCTATCGCAATCACCTATAATCCAGTGTTGCACTCTCGGACAAATCACATCGAAATCAGACATCAATTCATCCCAGAGCATGTCAATCAGAAGAAGATTCGCCTTGAATGCATCCCAACAGATCAACAAACTGCAGACGACTTCACGAAGCCTCTACCCGAGACTTAGTTTTCTCACGTTAGAAATATTTTAGGACTTGTTGATCTTGATTGATTTTATTGTGTGTATAAACTGAGGAGGAACATATTGTTCAAAACATAACTGGACAGACAAGAAGACAAAGGTCTCAATACGTCCAATGGACTAGAAGTTTAAGAAGCATGACTACTTAGACGTATGTCTACTCAAGCAATTTTTATCTTCTTTTGGGAACTCATGTCTTGGTTAATTAACCTGTGCGGTTAGACGTATGCGTCTAATAGACATTTAGACATTTATAATACAAGAGCAATTGGAAGCTCACGTCTAACTGGACACAAGTCTAATACGTGGTGTTTATGCATAATTAGATGTCTACGTCTAATAGACGTTAGACGTTTATAAGACAAGCTTTATTAGACATTAATGTTTAATAGACGTATTTCCCAATTATAAGTGAATAATGTGGAAAGTAGTTTAAACGTCTAACTACTTGTGCACTTAGACTTTTCATCTTCTGGCTATCGGGACAGCTGTCCTCTGTCAATGTATCTATTTATGTACTTTTCCCGCCAAAAATAAACCAGTCACTTCTCAAATAGATTGAATACATGTGTCTCTCAATATTTAAAGAGTGACTAAAATTTCTGATAACTTTCTTCTATACGTCTAATATTTACAGTGCAATTTCATGATTAATATTAATTATTAGTTGTGTCCTTTGAGAATAGATTTCTGAATCTATTGACGGTTGGTATTATCATTAAATATTAAATTTCACACGTTAGCTCTCTTATATTCAATGCATGGTGTCACTCAAATGGTTGAGTACTCTGAAATTCTTAATTCTCTCTCTAGATTTCGAATCACCAAAATCATGTGTTCATCTTGCCAAAATGACTTCTCTCTCTCCGAAATCTCTGCAAATAGACTTCAAGTCTGTTTCAACTCTAATGATTTCTGAAATGGTTCTAATTTTTGAATCCTTAAAAGCTTCTAGGCTGAAGAAGTTTCTTCGTCCTCACTACATCTGTCACGAACAAGCAGTTCATAAATTCTTTCAAACCGGTGGCTTTTATCATAATTAGTACATTCATGGGAATGTTCTTGGCAAAAATATCTCCTTCTCTGAAGAAACATTCGGCATGTTCTTCAGACTTCAAACCAAAGGAATCCATGAGATTCCTTCTTTCTCAAATGAAATTCTGTCTGAAATGACGCTTGTCTTTTTAGATCAAGTATTCGAAGGGAAAATCCTTCCTGTGTGTATCACGGGAAGAGTAATTGTCTGAAGGT
Organism: Impatiens glandulifera; assembly: GCF_907164915.1. Classification (NCBI taxonomy): domain Eukaryota; kingdom Viridiplantae; phylum Streptophyta; class Magnoliopsida; order Ericales; family Balsaminaceae; genus Impatiens; species Impatiens glandulifera. The sequence goes on from NC_061863.1 coordinate 27,851,887, forward strand.
TGACTATTCCCTACTCAACGACATCATATCCAAATATATTCTTGCGAAGGACTCTTCCTACATCTACTGTACGAAAGTCTTTGAAATAATGGTGGCAATCACAAGAGGTGTATGCATCAACTGGTCGAAATTCCTCTTCAACAATATGGTTAGAATGATTTCCTCTTGAAAGAAGATCTTCGGTTATGACGCTCCCCTTTGCGCATTCCTTTGTTGTCTCCTTACTGAACCTGGTCATGAGTTTCATGCCAATCCTTCTAAAGTCTTGAACGGTGCAAGGGTCCTCGACTATGCTCTTTAGGTGGGTAGGCTTAGATCTAAGAAACAAAATTGGGGAACCTATAACTCAGCGTTAACCTTAGCTCTAGAATCGATTCTAGATTCCCTTCCCAAATGATGTTAAAAAGGGGAAAAGAAAGGGAAAAAGATTAGCCTTAGACTTAAGGGGAAGGAATAATCATTTAATGTTGTTTTGATCTTTTGATGTGTTTATGGGGTTGATGTTCTTGAAAGGTGTTTTTATATTTTGTTTTGAAAAATATTCCTGATGTTTCAAAGTTAAGTTATGCTTCTATCTATTATGGTATATGAATAGTCTGTTGCTATCTACTGCAATACTCACATAATCTTTTAATTGTGCAAAATTTAAAATTATCAACAAAAAGGGGGAAATTGTTGGGTCAAATTATTTTGACTAAGGGTTAAATCATTTTGACTATCGGAATTTTGATGATGAGTTTGTGTAAAACTTAAACTAAGTCGTCTAATTGTTTCTGGTATAGGTGTATCAAAAACGATTTAATTAGACTTATTGGGTATTAGACGCAATAAGTTAGACATACAGTCTAACCAGCGTGGTTAGACGTGCAGTATAACCGGCGTGGTTAGACGTCCAGTCTAACCGTCGTGGTTAGATGTGCACTCTAACCGGCGTGGTTAGACGTGCAGTCTAACCGGCGTGGTTAGACGTGCAGTCTAACCGGCATGGTTAGACATGCAGTCTAACCGGCGTGGTTAAACGTGCAATTTAACAAATACGTAGTTAGAATTGCTGATAGGATCTGCGTAATCAATAGAGACGAGGGTCTTGCTATTGGTGACGGCTTAGGAAAAACGGTTTGATAGAAATTTTGTTAAGGATTTAAATCACTTTCTATTCTTCACAAACCCTTGCAAACTCTTGAACGATTCAAGTGCGGAAACATTTGTTCAGGTTTGAAGCTAAGAACCAAAGAATGAGAAGATGACAAAATGTAAATGACACAACAGTTTGTTTATGGATATTCGGAACAAACTCTCCTACGTCACCCTTTCTTCCAACCACCGGAAGGATTCACTATAAGTTTCTTAGAATCAAATACAGTTGCACGATTAGCTCCCTATTGAACAGAAGAGACTCTGTTCAACTTACACTATAATGAAGTATATCACTCAGCTAAAACAATGCTTTGATTATAATTCTCTCGAGATAAACACACAGTAAAGCAAGAAAGCAGCTCTTTCGTATATCAGTTTGTATGTTTGCGTATGATGCTTTGAGTATCGATAGATCGATGATTCATCTGTGGCCCTAGAAGATCTTTAAATAGGGAGTAGGTACCAATGGTCGAATCTTCCATAATGACACGTGGCGAGCTTCCATTGGAACGCCTCCATAGTACACAACAGACTCAAAGCACCAGGATCGTGGTCGTACCAATTCGGGTAGTGCGCCAAATATTCTTCTAGGATATTCCTACAAGAAACAAGTAGTGAGAAGAATATTTTCTTACGTGGCATTAATCAATTGGTTGCACCTGGTTGTCGTACTGATCTTCACTGGAAAGTGGATCAGGAGTAGCATACAACTGGTTGATCGTGGGTAGACGGGTGCTAGCTTCCAGCAACTACTTTAAGAATGGAATTAGTGGTTTATAATTTAGACTGACAAATCTAATGAAATTAGAAGCCTACGTCTAATATGAGGATCCATTAGACCACTTGGTCTAATGGGATTAGATGACACGTCTAATTTCGGTTCCCTTCAGACTAATCTGAAGGAGTTAGACTGCACGTCTAACTCTCATACGTTTGACGGCACGTCTAACTACGCATCCCTTCAGACTAATCTGAAGGAGTTAGACTACACGTCTAACTCTCATACGTTAGATGACACGTCTAAGTACGCATCCCTTCAGACTAATCTGAACGAATTATACTACATGTCTATCTACGTATCTGTTAGAATGCACGTCTAACTATGTATCTATTAGACTGCACGTCTAACTACGTCTATTAGAGTGCGCGTCTAACTATGTATCCATTAAACTGCACATCTAACTACGTATCTGTTAGACTACATGTCTAAATACGTATCTGTTAGACTGCATGTCTAACTACGTATCTGTTAGACTGCACGTCTAACTATGTCTGTTAGATTGCACGTCTAACTACGTATCTGTTAGACCGCACGTCTAACTACGTGTTTGTTAGACTGTACGTCTAACTACATCTGTTAGACTGTACATCTTATTACGTCTGTGAGACTGCACGTCTAAATACGTTTGTTAGACTGCACGTCTAACTACATATCCGTTAGACTGTACGTCTAACAACGTCTATTAGACTATATGTCTAACTACGTCTGTTAGACTGCCTGTTTAACTACGTCTATTAGACTACACGTCTAACTACGTATTAGTTAGACTGCATGTCTAACAATGTCTGTTAGACTGCACGTCTAACTACGTCTATTAGACTGCACGTCTAACTACGTCTGTTAGACTACACGTCTAACTACGTATCCGTTAGACTGCACATTTAACAATATGCATCTAATGACCAATTAGTCTAATGAACCTCATTTAGACTTAGTCTAATATAACATATTTTCGATACACCTGCACCAAAAAAGATTAGACGGCTTAAATTAAGTTTTATACACACTCATCATCAAAATTCTAATAGTCAAAATACTTTGACACTTAGTCAAAATAATTTGACCCAACACGTGCAGTTTAATAAACGTAGTTAGACGTGTAGTCTAACAGATACGTAGTTAGACATGCAGTCTAACAGGCGTAGTTAGACGTGCAGTCTAACAGGCGTAGTTAGACGTGCAGTCTAACAGGCGTAGTTAGACGTGCAGTCTAACAGGCGTAGTTAGACGTGCAGTCTAATAGACGTAGTTAGACGTGTAGTCTATTAGATATGTGGTTAGACGTGCAGTCTAACAGACGTAGTTAGACGTGCAGTATTACAGACGTAGTTAGACGTGCAGTCTGACAAATACGTAGTTAGATGTATAGTCTAACTCCTTCAGATTAGTCTGAATGAAAACGTAGTTAGAATGTCGTCTAACAGATGAGAGTTAGACGTGCAGTCTAACTCCTTCAGATTAGTCTGAAGGGAAACGTAGTTAGATGTGCCATCTAATAGATACATAGTTAGACGTGCAGTCTAACTCCTTTAGATTAGTCTGAAGGGAAACGTATTTAGACGTGTCGTCTAACAAATGAGAGTTAGATGTGCAGACTAACTCATTCAGATTCGTCTGAAGGGAAACGTAGTTAGACGTGTCGTCTAACAGATAAGAGTTAGACGTGCAGTTTAACTCCTTCAGATTAGTCTGATGGGAACAATAATTATACGTGTCCTCTAATTCCATTAGACCTGATGGTCTAACGGATCCTGCTATTAGACGGGGGCATCTAACTTTGTTAGACTTGTCAGTCTAATTGAAGCACGTCTAATTCCATGCTTGAGCAGTTGTTTGAAGCTAGCATCGGTCTACCCACGATCTACTAGTTGTATGATACTCCTGCTCCACTATTCTGTGCAGATCAGTACGACAACCAGTTGCAACCAATGAACTAATGCCACGTAAGCAAATATTCTTCCCACTACTTGTTTCTTGTAGGAAAATCATAGAATAATATTTGGCACACTACAAGATTGGTACTATGGAGGCTCTCCAATGGGTATTCGCCACGTGTTATTATAGAAGATTCGACCGTTGGTACCTTCTCTCTATTTAAAAATCCTGAAGAACAATAGATGAATAACGGAATACATAGAGAGACAACGGGCCGGACACACACACGAACATAGAAGCTAATACATGAACAAACTACTAAGCTTACAGAATCTCACGAATTGATTTCTTACTTTACTGTGTGTACATTAAGAGAGAGATTGAATCAAAGTATTGTCTAGCTGAGTGATTTTATTCAATATATTGTTAGTTGAACATAGTCTATTCTGTTCAATAGTGAGCTAGCAGTGCAACTGTATTTGATTCTAAGAAACGTATAGTGAATCCTTCCGGTGGTTGGAAGAATGGGTGACGTAGGAGAGTTTTGCTCCGAACATCCATAAACAGCTCTTTGTGTCATTTATATTCTGTCATCTTTTCCTTCTTTGGTTCTTAGCTTCAAACCTGAGCAAACGTTTCCGCACTTGAATCGTTCAAGAGGTTGTAAGGGTTTGTGAAGAATAGAAAGTGATTTAAATCCCTAATAGGATTTCTATCAAACCATTTTTGTACGAAGTTGTCATCAATAACTAGACCTCTGTCTCTATTGGTGCCACCGATCCTATCACAAGCTGTTAGATTAAGGTCTTAACTGATTTATTATAATTAACATACTTGATTTTGATGATTGATGATTAATGAAATGATTTTGATAATGAATGGCTAAAACTAAGTTTAATTATATATATAAGTGTTAGTCATATAAATTATATATATATATATATGAAAAGAAATCAATCTTAAGTGGTGTAGTGGTTAAGTGTTCATTATTTATTATAAAGATTGCGGGTTCGAATCTCACCCTGTGCATATTTATAATAAGTTTGAGTTTTATTATTTTAGGTTCAGCTTTAAAGATGTTCTTAGAAATGAGTTAAGAAAGCGAGCAGACGCTTGGTCTCAACATACGGGTTAAAAAGTTCACGAGCAGACAGAATCTAAACTACATCAGACGTGTTAATTTGAAGTAGTGCACGAGCAGATCAAGTCTGAAATACATTATACGTGTTAGTGTGAAGTAGTGCGCGAGCAGACGAAGTATGAACTATATTAAGTTGTTTAGTCTACAGTAGTGCATGAGCAGGACAAGTCTGAACTACATCAGACAAACTTGTTAGTATGAAATAGTGCACGAGCAGACAAGTCTAAACTACATAAGACTTATTAGTCTGAAGTAGTGCGGGAGTAAATGAAATCTGAACTATATCATACTTGTTAGTCTGAAGTAGTTCGCGAGCAGACGAAGTCAGAACTACATCAAACTTGTTAATCTCAAGTAGTGCGCGAGTAGACGAAGCTTGAACTACATCATACTTCTTAGTCTAAATTAGTGCGCGAGCAGACCAAGTCTTAACTACATCAGACAGACTTGTTATCCTGAAGTAGTGCGCGAGAAAACAATTCTGAACTACATCATACTTGTTAGTCTGAAGTAGTGCGGGAGAAAATGAAGTGTGAACTACATCAGACTTGTTAGTCTGAAGTAGCTCGAGAGCAGACAAAGTCGAAACTACATCAGACGTGTTAGCCTGAAGTAGTGCGCAAGCAGTCTGAATTACTTTAGATTTCTTAATCTCAAGTAGTGCATGAGTAGACAAAGTCTGAACTACATCAGACTTGTTAGTCTAAAGTAGTGTGTGAGTAGACGAAGTCCATCAGACGTGTTAGGTTGAACTAGTGCGTGAGGAGACGTCGTCTAACTTCATCAGACTTATAGTTTAAAGAATTGTGCAAGCAAACGACTTAGTCAAAAGAAGAGTTTTCCCTTCTGCTCAACCCATAAGCAATGTCTCTTATCAGTCGTCTTCCCAGTCTTTTTATAAGACTGTAACAGCTCAAGTGTCATGTATTAAATATTCCTGTAGTCCGTTTTGTACCTTCCCGTACATCACGTTCCATCGAATATTCTCTAGTACAATCTGGTACGCAATGATCCAACAAATATATTATTGTGTACCTTCGCGTATAGCTGGCGTACATCCAACAAATAACTTACACGTATCAAAGAAGAAGATTCGATCATTGCTGAGTCTTCAGTATAAAACGTGATCCAAGACAATGGAGTATCGGGCTCTCTCTCTTGCTCGATTCTCGAATTCTCTAACTCAAAACATCTCAAGCGCGAATTGTTCACTTTGTGATTATTCTGTAATGAATCTACTGTCCTTTTTGTGTGAAATCTCAGTATTGTAAGTTGAACAGAGGTTATTCTGTTCAACAGAGAGTTAGCTAGGATTTAAAAATACGCAGTTGTTAAGTCATGTGTATTTGAGCGGATTTGTGTAGTGTTCTATATACTAATCAAAGACTTCTAATGAAAAACCTTTTGGAAAAAGAAGAAGGGTGACGTAGGAGTTTTATCTTCGAACATCAATAAAACTCCTTGTTTTATTTCCTTTCCAGTTCTTGCATTCATTTTCCGGACGCTTTAAATCTAGCAAGTAGTTATCCGGTCAAGATCTTACAAAGATATGTGAAAAATAGAAATAGATCTTAATCCCTCACAGGATTAACATCGAATTGAAAGTTGAAAGTTGTTAACTATATTCAGAATCCCATCTCTATAGTTGACATCAATCCTAACAAGTGGTATTAGAGCCAAGTATTATATTCTCAAGCATCATCAGATTCCTGAATCATGTCTATTTTGATCAAGATCCCAATGTTCTCGAAGGAAAACTATGATTACTGGAAGTTAAGAATGTAAATGCATTTGTCTATCCTAGATGATGACATGTTGTATGTCATCACCGATGGCCCAATGAAGATAATGAAGGTCAGCTCCAACACAAACCTCGATGGCACTCCCATTATGAAGGAGAAATCGAGGTCTAAGTGGTCTGCTGAAGATAAGAGGAAGAACAACCTCAACAATAAGGCAAAAGATATTCTCTTCAAGACACTAGACGATAATATGTTCAGCAAGATCACCTCATGCACAACTACAAAAGAAATTTAGGAGATGTTAACTCAACTGTGTGACGGAAATGAGAAAACAAAAGAAAACAAATTCATGGTTGCCACACAGCAATTCGACAGTATCAAGATGCGTCCTGGAGAGAAAATGACTGAATTTAATGAATGATTCAGCAAGATTATTGTTGATCTTTATAATTTGGGTAAAACATACATCAAAAGAGAGGTTGTAATCAATGGTATGCGTGCTTTTCCCAGATAATGCGATATAAAGACAATGGACATGAGGGAATCCAAATACCTCAACAAGATGGAACTGCATGATCTGTTCTCGATCTGAAAGCTTACGAGTTTGAGATAAACTCTAGGAACAAATAGTAGCTATCCATATCATCCATCTCAACTAAGGCGCTGGTGACTGCTGAGGAGCCACATCTACCCAATGCTATGAAGACTACTGAGTAGGACAGCAACGATGTCATGGCTCTTTTCGTGAAGAAATTCGGAAAATTCATGAAGAAGACGCCCGATGGTGCCCTCTGTTGCATCATCAATTCCAGAAGAGCCTTGAGATCTGCTCCAATAGTATCCACTCTTTCTTCGAGTTTGGCGCTGACAGCACTAAGAAATTCCACTCTAGTTTCCAATTTGGCATTGGCCTCCTTCGTTTCGTTGGACACCACTTCCAGCCGCTCTACAATTTTATTGAGTGTCTCCTCTGTCGCCTTAGCTCGGGTATTATCAGCCATGAATGGGAACCAGACAGAGGATCAAGCCCGCTCTTCTACCAATTGTAACAACCCTTAGGAGAAGGTCAGAAGATTGCCTTGCAAAGAAAAGAAAGTTCTGATGCAATTTGGGAGGCCCATAGCTTTCCTTAGTAAGGCCCTCGCCCCCACCCACCGGGGTCTCTCCACCTATGAAAAGGAGCTTCTCGCTATTCTGATGGCAGTGAACAAGTGGCGACATTACCTCTAACGGTCCGGGCCTTCATTATTAGAACCAATCACCAAAGCTTGAAGTACCTCATGGAGCAAGGCATAACCACAGCGCTCCAACTAAAATGGTTGACGAAGCTTTTGGGTTATTATTATACTGTATAAAAAGAGCTCCACAAATAGAGCTGCTGATGCTCTTTCCAGACAAGGAGATGCTGAATTTTTTTGCTATCTCTGCTGTCAAACTAGTCTGGCATGCCGAATTGAAAGCGTCATACCAACAAGATGAATTTGCTCCTAACTCAAGCTCTAAAAATAATAATAATAAGAGTGATTACAAGGATAACTTAAAGTGTTTTAACTGTGATAAACTAGGACACTTCAAGGCTCAATACATAAAGCCAAAGCGGGGTGATAAGAAGAACAAGAAGGAGTAGAAGGCTCTTATGGCTGCTGAAAGTAAGGGAAAATTGGTCGAAAGTGATTCGGACGACTCATCATCAAGCGATAGTGATGAAGAAGTCGTCACATGCTTCATGGAAAATGGTGAGTCTGGTGTATTTGACTTCACCTTAGAAGAATTCACAAAAGATGACTTAACTGCTGCACTCAATGACGTGGTCATTGAGTAAAAGAAGTTGTCAGACTCTTTTAATGAGATGAGTTTGAAAAATAAAACAGATAACACATCTTCATCTCAAGCATCTGAACCAAAATATTTAGAAAACAAAATGGTTGAGCTCTCATCTGAGAATGAGAAGCTCAAGGAAAAGATTCAAATTCTTTCGTCTGAAAACCAATGTTTAACATATGTGGTCAGTTTTTGGACGAAATCTATGAATGTAGTAAGACAACAGATTAGTCTGCTGATGCCTGCCGGATTCAAATCCGGTTTAGGATTTGAGTATGGCAACCCAGTTGTACCATTCCTCAGACCTCCCACTCGACGGAGGTTCCTAACTTTACTCCTCCACCGAGTATCTCCAGTCCATTCAGTGCAGACAAGCCCAGCTGTCGAGCAACAACCATCTCCAACCGAGAAGCTAACCTCACGGCTATATCCAATCTCTCTACATTAGGAATTGAAATAATCACAGATATCTGTGCAGAGATTCCACAATCTGAACTCTCCTCTAGTGCTAGAACAGGTGAACCCTCCACGATCATATCCATCTCCAAAGGAGCCTATACTAGACGTTGACAAGGAAATAGCCTATCAGGAAAGTGAACATGCTATTCCCCTACAGATCGTACTAGCTGTCTCCACACATCAACAATTGACTCCTCATTTAGAAGAGGATTCATTACAAGGGACTATTGATCTCCGAGACATTATCCAAGACTCCCTTGATCCCCTATAATAGAGAATTGCGACTATCTTTAAAGAAATGGAATCTCACAAGGAGTAGGTGTCAACTGCCTCAACAACATCAGCCTATGATAAACTCCTTGACTAGGTCACGAAGGGCAATCTAGAGATTGCAATTATCAAGGAATCATTGAGCAGGCTAAAATGCGTGTTAAGCAACTCCCACAAAATTTATAACAAGGAGCTCTCTACAAAGATCAATACAATCAGATTGCAAATTGATGAAGTCATGGACTTCCTTAAATGATTGGGGATGCTGATGTTAACAAGGAGGAAGTTAGTAGGGGGAAGGTAGAGATGGAGAAGTTAGGAAGGGGAAGGTAGCAAGGAAAAGAAGCTAGTTGGAACGGGCTCAAGCAAGCTACAAAGGGAGAAGATACATATGAATATTTTACTTATTATATTTATCATTGTCTATATCTACTTATCTATCAATACTTCCTCTTGCATCATCATTTAATTTAACATCATTAAAAAGGGTGGAAATTTTTAAATTAAGGTAAAAGGGAGAAATCGTTAAAATTAATTTAAATTATAAAAAATGTTTTAATTGATTAAAATGAACTTATGATAATTAAAATAAACACCATATGGTTTGATGAATTATTAAATTATGTTCAGCAATGTGTTAATGCGCATTTAAAATTAAAGACTCGTTGGCAGTAATGTTACGCAAACAGCAGATTTCGTTGTCAGCAGAGTTACCATCAGCTGAAGATTCTCTAACAACAGAGATTCCATCAGCTGACTCGCTATCAGCTGAGCTGCTCCATCAGCAAAGTGCTTTATCCGTAGAGTTCTTCATCAACAGAGTTTCCATCAGTAGACTCTCTATGAGCTGAATTTTCAATCTGCAGAGTTTGCTAATAGCTGAGCTGATCAACAACTGAGTTATCTATTAGCAGAGTGCTTCATCAGTAGAGTTTCCATTAGTAGGACTTGCAATCCAACCAGCTCGCCATCGATAGAGTTCGCGAAGCAGCTGAGTTGATCAACAACTGAGATTGCCATTACTAGAGTTCACTAGCAGCTGAGTTGTTCAACATCTGAGTTTGGTATTAGCATAGTAGCTCATTAGCAGAGTGCTCCATCATAGAGTTGCCATCAGCAGACTTACTATCAATTGAGCTCGCCATCAATAGAGTTCGCTAGTGCTGAACTGTTCAACAACTAAGTTCGGGTATCAGCATAATAGATAATTAGAAGGTGTTGATTATCAATAGAGCTCGTTATCAATTGAATTCTACATCAGTTGAATGCTTATCAGCTAAATCAAGCAGCTGTGCACTTATAAACTGCAATATGACAAAATATACAACCAGCTCTCTATTCTGATATGCAAAACGATGAACGAATATTTCTTTCCCCTGTGAACTAAAATCCGTACGCTAGGTGATACGACAAACGTACCATTGCCACGTATCGACAAAATGGATTCGACTATTTCCATGCTTCAAGTATAAAAAGGTATCAGAGAACAACAGTTAAGGGCACTTGGTTTTTTGGCTCCTGAGTTTTTTTGCAAGTCATTACGTTATGCATACACTTGACGACTATACAATAATTAATTCGATAATCATTTTACTTGTGTAAGTTGAACAGATAGTCGTCTGTTCAACAAGATAGTGTGAGAGCTAGATGTTCAGACAGGAAAGTGTTATGACATGTGATCTGAGTGGGTTTGTGTAGCGTCTATACAAATCAAGGTCTTCTAGTGGAATCCTTCTAGAACAGAAGAAAGGGTAAAGTATGTGTTTTTATCTCTGAACATCCATAAAATCTTGTATTGTCTTTTCATTGCTTCATTCATTCTTATATCTTCCGCTTCAAACCGTTCAAGAGTTTGCTACGATTTGTCCTAGGATAGAAACGGATTTTTAATCCTTAACATGATTAAATTCGTATTTAAGTGAAAAATAGAACAATAGTATTCAACCCCTCCCTTCTACTGTTGTCTTCAATCCTAACAAGAAGCCTACCCGAAAGAGTAAGGAGAATGAAGACACAACCGCTTCAATGAAGTTTGCAAAATAATACTATATTTCTTCTAGGAAATGCCTAGACGTATTCTTCTTTTGGTCACTCTAGCTCTGAAAGTCAAGTTCTCTATATAAGTGTGTTTGGAATATAGAAATGACAACATTTTCCAAAATAAATGGGAGTTAATCATTATATACCCTTATTTAGGGTAACCTTGGAATTAATTAGTTTGGAAACCGGTAACTCAGTAAATGAGTTAAACCGACATATTCTTGCATTCAAATGAGACTTAGATGAGTCTAGTTCTATAGGTAACCAGTCATGCTACAAATTGTATTTTGAATAAAGTAAAATGGTCAAGTATAGGAATAGTTACATAGTTTTAAAATTCAGCCTCTTCTGTCTTAGTCTTAGATATATTGTTCATACGAGACTTCAAATAACTATAACATTTGACTCAGATTACCATTGAGGCCTAAACAATGTGCATTAGAAAGGTACTAAGGTTGGCTAAATGTTTTGTCTTTTCCATGAAGTTCAAGATAGGTCGCAAGCTTATACAATTTTCAATGGAACTTCATTTGCCCTGAAAGGAATAGTCTAGCATACGGGAGACCTAGCTTAGTGTAGGTTGAGGCATGATTACTTCTTATAATCAATTGAAAGATTATTCAAAGATCTTTTCAATGGTATATCACTTAAACCAAATGGTCAAGTGAGTCAAAAGATATGAAATTTAAAAGTCACATCAAGCTTCATTTCGCTTAAAGATTGAAGTTTATGTACTTGCATCAAGTTGTTTTTCTGTATGGACCACCTTATCTGTCGAATGGAGACTTAGTATTGGTAACACTCGATCAAGCTGCATCTTAGCTTTTCCAACCATACATCGAAATCTAATTTTGAGGCACCATGGCTCATGTTATGAGTTTTTAACTGTATGAATGTCCGATTGATCCTATTTTAGGTCGCATTGTCTTACAACACCGTTTTCATGGGGTTAAGAGATTCAAATCGAATAAGAAGTCAAAAGGTCCTTATAGAGGATTCTTCAAGCATTCTAAAACATTCAAGTGTAGCGATCTGGGTAAACATTTGAAGTTGAAGGTCCTGGTTGATCTTCCTTCAACTAATCAATAAAAAATCAAGGCATTTGGGAATTTTTTAATAGGTGTTGCGCCTGACGTCATGATGAAGTTATATAGTCTTTTGAAAAGCCTTGTACGTAAGAGAGTTCCTAGGTTGAATTTTGTTGACTTGATTTTGAACTAGAAAGTTTGACTTGGTTTTGACACATTTTCCCTTTTAAAAGTCTTCTGCTCAAAATTACAAACAATAATAATATGCTCAAAATTCAAAAATATTAGAACTGGTTAATCATGACATATCAGGTCTCCCGAATTCCGATTTTTTTAAGTAGTGTTTGGGTGCTAGAACAAGCCTAAATATATGTATTCTGTACAGTTTTCCTAATAACAATATTCTAATCAAAGTTCATGATTTTCTAAACTTCTGAAATCTAATTATTTTTTAAAATAAGCGTTTCGACCATTATTCAAGGGTCATTTTAAGCCATTTCTGAAGAGTGTCTTCTGATTTTTGTTCTCCTTGTCTAATAATCAAGTATGATCATCATACTAGACCGAGGATATATATTTTAATTTTGGGGTTTAAAATAGGGTGTCTACATAATGCCCCACTTGGAAAGACTTTGATGAAAAAAGATTCTCGTTTTACAAAATGTGTGTCAAATTTTCATTAAATAAGCACTAATTTTGTAAATCCAAAATATAAAATGAAACTAAAAAAGGTAAGAGACAATATGAAGTTGTGTATTTTTCATTATTATTTACCTTACTCGATAATATATTCTTGATGAATCATGTGTAGCTTTAGCACAACTCTTGAAAAGTACATATAAGAAGTAATAACACATGAAATAATATTATCGATATTTCACTGGTGAAAAAAGGGTCAAAACCGAGAGTTTTAACTCTCGGTTTGACCCTATAACTTTCGGTGAAGACACCTTACCGAAGGTTTTAGTAACCCTCGCCATCCTCGGTATTGACACTCTCGGGACTTCCATAAAGAGAAAAACCGAGAGTTATATTAAAACTTTCGTATTTTCTCTTTTTGAAAAAACCGAGGGTTTTACAAGAACTTTCGGTTTTTCTCTTTTTGGAAAACCGAGGGTTTTATACAGACCTTTCGGTTTTTCTCTTTTGTGGAAAAACCGAGGTTGTATATAGACCTTTCGGTTTTCTTCTTTTTACAAATAACTTTCGGTTTTTCTCTGTGTGGAAAAACCGAGGGTTTTGCAAAGACTTTCGGTTTTACCCGAAGAGGAAAACCGAGAGTTATATACAAAACTTTCGGTTTTCCTCTTCGGTTAAAACCGAAAGTTTTGTAAATAACTCTCGGTTTTCCTCTTCGGGTAAAACCGAGAGTTTTCCACTAACTCTCGGTTTTTCTCCTTTTCAAGAAAACCGAAAGTTATATTAAAACTCTCGATTTTACCCGAAGAGGAAAACCGAAAGTTTTGTAAATAACTCTCGGTTTTCCTCTTAGGATAAAAACGAGGGTTTGTCATATAACTCTCGGTTTCTCTTTGGCTAAAAACCGAGAGTTTTCTAATATCTCTCGTTTTTTCAAAAGAGAAAAACCGAGAGATTTCAATATTACTTTCGGTTTTTTCCCCTAAATTTTTAAAAATGTGCGGATTATTTTGCTCGCAACCAAAACCTGTTCAGCCAAACCAATATATTAATGATAAAAGAAATGCAGCATACATTAAACGATCACATTAATTGATCGTGAACATTACAAAATTCGAAACCAAACAAATATTCCGAACAATCTGTTATAAGTTCAACTATTATAATGAAAACATGTTCATAATCGAAACAACCTTAGCTTGTGGGGGGAGGAGGTGGTTGTTGCCTCGTATATAATTCGATTCTCTCCATTCTCGCGTTCATCTCTGACTTCTCTCTCTCCATTTTTTCGGTAATCTCTAACTTCTCCCTCTCCATTCTTTCCACAATTTCTTGCTTTTCCAATTGCATTTCATCCATTTTCCGCCTTCTTTCTTCATCTCTCTTCTCCAGTTCCTCCAGCTTGAGCTTCATTATTTGATTCTCTTCTAACAATCGCTCATTGTTTCGCTGTGAACTGTTTCCACTACGACGATCCTCACGAAAGTGTGTGGGTCGGACGCCTGATCCCATTCCGAAGACGACCCCGTGTTTTTGTTGTCCGAACACCCTCTCCGTCAATTCAAAATCAGATATTCCCGGTTCGTTACTAACAACCTCCTCCATCTCAGCCTGCACAATTAAAATAAATATCATTTCTATAATAAAAAAACTAGGCATATTCAATTCACTTACAATTTTCTCTTGCACGTGTTCGTCCGGGACGGGTGTTGGGTTTTCTTGTGTCGGTTTTGGTGTACGGGTCCTCTTGAATACTTCAATTACAGACGGTGGCCGTCCCATTTCAATCGCCTGTTGAAATAAATGATTTATATAATTAATAACAATCTTATATTAAGTTATTACAAATAATGTACTTACCAACTCGTCTTCAATTTGTGCAAACGGTCTACTTCCCGTTCGATGTGGAATTTCAGATTCTTCCGATTCTTCATATTTGTAGTACTGTGTCTCTGTATTTGAAATAACAAATGAAGTTAGATTAATTAATATCAACTCTTATTTGAATTATGAAACCGTACCTTAAACGTTTCTGTGAAGAAATGGTTGCGACACACAAACTCCCAATCATCTCGATCGTAGTCCGGTGGAGGATTAGCCAGTACCGCCGCCTCGTCCCCTTTGTGGACGCGGATATAATTCTTGTTCAAATCCGACCGCCATCTATCCCATATCTGATTGGCGTGTCCCAACCCCCTCGTTCGAAAAGAGTCAATGTCACCATTAGTCGCTTCGAACGGATCCTGAAAAAAATAACATTCAAATGTGAAAAATAATTATTTAATGACGTAATGTATAATCAAGTAATAATTATTAACCTTGATAGCAGTCCACAGTGAATCCAATTGGTCTGCACTTAAAGCCTTCCACTTGAGAAGACGGTGTGAGACGGCTGCGGGGCTCCGGATAATCGACCCCACATGTCTAGACCACAGTGTCCTTCCCACGTCTGTACCGCCTGGCCTCCCATCCTTCTCTCTAAACGTTAGAGGGATCCTCGTCCCCGCTAGCCTCTTAGACAGCGCAATATTCTTGTCTTCCCCCGTCTCTTGCGGGCAGAAGATTCTTCGAAATTATCAAAATCTTAATTAAATATGTCAATCAATTGAAACACTAACTATTTGTAAACGAAATACCTGTCGATGATGGGTCGGGAGTGGTCCCGTGCTCCTCCTCGTCATCCTGCTCCTCGATAGGCTCCTCAAGACCCTCGTCTTCAGCCTCATCGCTAGGCACGTTATCAGCGAATGTGCTCTCTATATACTCTGCGATGTCATCAATATCGTCTTCAGTCTCGTATGTTCGGGGAGGTGCAGTAGCTATCGGGACCACAGGAATCGGTGGTTGGTCTCTCGAAGACGATCCTCGTTGCTTTAACGACTCGGATTGGGCAAGTAGGTTTTGGTAACTCTTATCCAATTTCTTGGGTGTCTTCCTCATACTCTTCCAAGTTGTTTTAGGACCTTCAGACATTCTTAATTCACACCATTAATAAAAATGAGTGAATACTTGAAATAAAGTAGTAATAAAAATGAATTTAAAGTTAAAAACATAATTAAATCTACCTAATTAATTAATCTGAACTATATGTTTGTAAACCGGGGTTTTATTTTTGTCACAATCTTCCAACCGGGTCGGGCTGACATATCAGGGGCGTAGAATACTTGTTTTGCTTGACTCGCCAATATATACGGGTCTTGACTTTGCGTTTTCAATATTCGGTTTACATTTACACTTACGAAGCCATATTTATCCACTTTCACTCCTAGCTCCCCCGAGTGTGTATCAAACCACTTACACTTGAATAAAACAACTCGTTTGTGAGAATAGTATTGTAATTCGATTATATCCGTCAAAACTCTGTAGTATGACATAGTTTCAGATCCGTTGTATCCCTCAACAACCACCCCACTATTTTGAGTTGTCAAACCTTCGTCGTGTTTTTTCTGTACAGAATTTGAATCCGTTTACTTTACACCAAACATACATAGACGAGTACATACTTGGACCTTCTCCTAAGATCTTGAGGTCTCTTGATATGTCGTTACTTTCTGCTAAATGGGCGACCTATATATGTATCCGAAATGTAGTTGTTAATATGAATAAAAAGAGTTAGGATATATGGTTTGTAATTTACTCACTCGATGCTTGAAATATGCGGCAAACGTTTCTCCACTGGACTCGTTGTTATAATCTCTGCAAATAGATCGAATGCTAATTAGTAACACTCTTTAATGCTAATTAGTAACAGCAACTTTGAAACTTACATGTAAAAAGGTTCTGCTTCGGGACAATTTTTCAAAATGTAAGAATGAGCTGTCACTCGATCTATATAATCCAAGTTGTATACTTTTCCGTTGGATAGGTCTTCCAATGATGCAAATATTGAAATCCCCGAGATTTCAGGTTGTGCATTTTCTTGATCTTGTTCCTCCATATACCTGGCACATAAGCTAATACTTTCGTTAACAAGATAACTCTCGCTTATAGAGGCTTCGGGGTGATTATTATTCCGCAAATATCTTTTCATTGTACCCATGTAATGTTCAAAGGGATACATCCATCGATACTGAACAGGTCCTCCAAGCAAAGCCTCAAATGACAAGTGAACCGGGAGATGCATCATGATGTCGAAGATTGAAGGCGGAAAAATCATTTCAAATTTGCAAAGTGTCAATGTAATATCCATGTACAATTGTTCCAGGTCCTCTTGAAACAACTCTTTGAAGCACAACAACCGAAAGAAACGAGACAAATTTACTAACGCATCATACACATACTCTGGAAGCAATCCACGAGTTGCTAAAGGAATTAGATATTCCAACAAAATGTGACAATCATGACTCTTTAATCCCGAAAGTTTTTTCTCTTCCAAATTTACACAACCCCCGATATTTGAGCAAAACCCATCAGGCAACTTGAGATCTTTCAAGAAGTTACAAAGACGTATTTTATTTTCGGATGTCAAAGTGAAAGGCGCTTCTGGATAATGAACAACTCCTTCATCATTTATAGGATGTAACCATGATTTTATGCCCAAGAGTTCTAAGTCTTTACGAGCTTTAGGACCATCCTTAGTCTTCTCTTTCACATTCATTATTGTTCCCAACACGCTATCACAGATATTTTTCTCAATATGCATCACATCCAAATTATGTCTCAATAATAGCGATTTCCAATAAGGTAGACGGAAGAAAATGCTAAGTTTGTTCCAATTGTCGCCCCGCGTTTCATGATATATCTTGGTTCTCTTGCTCATATCCGCACTAAGAATAATGTCTTCTAGGTCTCGTGCTTGCTCATAACTTTCTTGGCCCGTTAACAATCTAGGGGGATCCCTATAATCAGTTCGACCATCAAACGACTCTTTATCCCTTCTGTATTTGTGCTTCGGTGGAAGGAAACGTCTATGACCCAAGTAACATTGTTTGGAACCATGGACCAGTCGAAGGGATACCGTGTCGTTGTTACAACAAGGACAAGCAAATTTACCTTTCGTACTCCAGCCTGATAAATTCGCGTATGCGGGAAAGTCGTTAATGGTCCACAACAACGCCGCTCGCATGTTAAAGTATTGCGAGGTGTGTGCATCAAACGTTTTCACACCTGTTTGCCACAGTTCATGCAACTCATCGATCAATGGCTGGAGAAATATGTCAATTGCATCTCCCGGACTCTTTGGACCCGGAATTAACATAGATAAAATGAAATTGCTAGAATCCATGCAAGTCGTGGGTGACACATTATAAGGGACGAGAATTACCGGCCAAACACTGTATGATTTTTTCCCATTTGCAAATGGTTGAAATCCATCGCTTGATAAACCAAGTCTTACGTTTCGGGATTCTGAAACAAAATCTGTATAATTTTCATCAAACGTCTTCCAAGTTAAGGAATCAGCGGGGTGTCTCAACGTATCACTGTCAACTCTTCCTTCTTTATGCCATCTCATCATTGGAGCCGTTTTTGAGGACATGTATAGTCTTTGCAGTCTTGGTATTAAAGGGAAATATCTCAACACCTTTTTTGGAATGAATTTCCCGTTTTGCTTCTCCCGAACTGTCCCACTTGTTTGGTCGACTTTCCATCTTGAAAGACCGCAAACTCTGCAAGAATCTTCATTTATGTCGTCCTTCCAAAATAGCATACAGTTGTTCTTACATGCGTCTATCTTGTCATATTTTAGCCCGATATCAGTAATGAATTTTTTACTTTCGTAGTACGAGTTTGGCAATTGAGCGTCAATCGGTAATATGTAGTCTTTAAGCAGACGCAGCAACATATCGAACGAAGAATTCGTCCATTGACATACATTTTTTATGTGAAGTAGTTTCAGTAGTGCCGATGATTTCGTTATTCGAGCACCTTCATACAATGGCCGTTTGCAATCATCAAGCAATTTATAAAATCTATGCGCATCTTCGACTGGTTCATCGTTATCCGGGCCGTCATTAACGTTGGGGAACATATCGTTTATAAATTCGTGCATATAACGTTCTTCGTTGACCTCTTCATTAACTGTATTATTCATCTCCGGTCTCGCATCGTTGAATTCCGGCACGGCATCCTCCGACTGATCATCGTCATCATCATCATCATCGAAGTCATCGGCATCTTCATCGACATCTTCATTAACCACTTGAGTAGTACGTCTCTTTTCTCCATGAAAATACCAATACTCATAATGAATATTTATTCCATAAACGATGAGGTGAGTCTTGACTTCGTCTATTTCCATAAACGGCGTGTTCAAGCATTTCACGCAGGGACATTTCACGGTTTGTCGGGATGTATTCCTAACAGCATACTCGAGGAATTTGTCAACACCTTCCTCGTAATCTGGATGATCTCGACGTAAGGTCATCCAGCTTTTATCGGGTACTTCCATATTTCTAATAAAATGGAAAACAACCCGCATTATTAATTACTTACATTTGTCTAAATTAATTAGGCTTACATAATGTTAACATAATTTCTAACTAATCTATCATTATCCAACCAAAATTCAACATACATATCATCTAGAATTATATCATTCATACACCTTTTGAAGCAATCAATTCTAATCCAACATAATTTTATTCATACATAATTCATTGCTTTTAACAATTCTAACCTACAATCAATTCTAATCCAACATAATTTTATTCATACAAAATTCATTGCATTTAACAATTCTAACCTACAATCAATTCTAATTCAATCCCAATCTAATCCAGCATAATCTAACAAACTTAATACCTAATCTAACATAAATCAAATCAAACAAAAATCTAACATGAAAAGCTAACATAATCAAACTAATCTAACATAAACCTAATCGAAAAATCAAACTTAAATCTAACATGAAGAACTAACCTTGCACCAAAAGAGCAACGAAGAAGAGCAGCGGATGTAGATTGACGGGCGGGCAGGGGGGCGGCTGAAATTCGTAATCCAAACCTAAAAACAATAAATTACACCCAAATCACAATCAAACCAATCACAATCAAAACAAAATCAAACCAAAACCTAAATGAAACAACATCTAACACAAATCAAACCAACCACAATCAAACCTAAATCAAAATTAAACCCAAATCATACCAACCACAGTCAAACCTAAATCAAAATTAAACCCAAATCATACCAACCACAGTCAAACCTAAATCAAAATTAAACCCAAATCATACCAACCACAATCAAACCTAAATCAAAATTAAACCCAAATCATACCAACCACAATCAAACCTAAATCAAAATTAAACCCAAATCATACCAACCACAATCAAACCTAAATCAAAATTAAACCCAAATCATACCAACCACAATCAAACCTAAATCAAAATTAAACCCAAATCATACCAACCACAATCAAAAATAAACCCAAATCATACTAACAATAACCTAATCTTAAACTTATAACCTAATTTAACAATAATATATACATAATCTAACAATAATCTAACCTAATTGCAAAAATCTAACAATAATCTAACCTAATTTCAATAATCTAACAATAATCTAACATAATCAACCCAAATCTAACAAGAATCTAAAATGAATCTAACCTAATTGCAAAAATCAAACCCTAATCTAACCTAATTTCAATAATCTAACATAATCAACCCAAATCTAACAAGAATCTAACAATAATCTAACATAATTGCAAAATAAATAAAAAACTAACCTTGCAGGGCGGCGGCGGCGGCGGCAGAGGATTTTCTTCACGTTCCGGCGGCGGCAGAGGGCTATTCTTCAAAATAATCGGTGGTCTTCGGCAGGGCGGCGGCGCAACGTCTTCGGCAGGTCGGCGGCGCAAGGTCTTCGGCAGGAGAACGCGCGGCGGCTTGTTCGTCGGGGAGAGACTTGAGTGCGGCGGAGATGAGAGGAGAAGAGGGAAATGAAATCGGGAAAAGAAGAGAAAGAGGCGCCCGTTTTTTAATTTTATGTTATAATTTCCGAGAGTTATATATATAACTCTCGGTTTTACCCTTATTAAAACCCGAGAGTTGTATATATAACTCTCGGTTTTACTCTTATTAAAACCCGAGAGTTATATATACAACTCTCGGTTTTGACCCTTATTAAAACCCGAGAGTTTTATATACAACTCTCGGTTTTCACTTAAAACCCGAGAGTTTTATATACAACTCTCGGTTTTCACCCTTATAATTCCGAAGGTTAAATATTTAACTTTCGGTTTTATCACTTCCAAATTTGTTAAATTCTTTTGTTTCTCACCTACTAATGACCTTTAACAACATTGATTAAACACATTTGTTATCCTTACAATATTGTACAATCCATATGATCAAACATTAAACACATTCTTAACATAATCAAACATAAACATTCAAACATATATAAATACACTTCTCTATAATAATCAAACACAATCATAAACATTTCAACATTAAACACAATATTCATTTTTTAAATATAACTCACACTTGATTATATTAGTTAGGAGTTAAGATTAGTGGCTTAAAAACAAAATAATTTAACAAATTAGGAATTGTCAAAACCGAAAGTTATAACATTAACTTTCGTTTTTTATGTGTATTTGCGAAGGATTTACATATAACTCTCGGTCCTGAACATAGTTAAAACCGAAGGTTTATTTGAAAACCTTCGGTTTTACCCTTCCCCATACTTAGAAAAAAATCTGATTTTTTTAATTCTAGGCCAAAACCGAAGGTTTATTTGAAAACCTTCGGTTTTTAGCCTTCCCCATACTTAGAAAAAAATCTGATTTTTTTAATTCTAGGCCAAAACCGAAGGTTTATTTGAAAACCTTCGGTTTTTACCCTTCCCCATACTTAGAAAAAAATCTGATTTTTTTAATGCTAGGCCAAAACCGAAGGTTTATTTGAAAACCTTCGGTTTTTACCCTTCCCCATACTTAGAAAAAAAATCTGATTTTTTTAATGCTAGGCCAAAACCGAAGGTTTATTTGAAAACCTTCGGTTTTTACCCTTCCCCATACTTAGAAAAAAATCTGATTTTTTTAATTCTAGGCCAAAACCGAAGGTTTATTTGAAAACCTTCGGTTTTTAGCCTTCCCCATACTTAGAAAAAAATCTGATTTTTTTAATTCTAGGCCAAAACCGAAGGTTTATTTGAAAACCTTCGGTTTTTACCCTTCCCCATACTTAGAAAAAAGTCTGATTTTTTTAATGCTAGGCCAAAACCGAAGGTTTATTTGAAAACCTTCGGTTTTTACCCTTCCCCATACTTAGAAAAAAATCTGATTTTTTTAATGTTAGGCCAAAACCGAAGGTTTATTTGAAAACCTTCGGTTTTACCCTTCCCCATACTTAGAAAAAAATCTGATTTTTTTAATTCTAGGCCAAAACCGAAGGTTTATTTGAAAACCTTCGGTTTTTAGCCTTCCCCATACTTAGAAAAAAATCTGATTTTTTTAATTCTAGGCCAAAACCGAAGGTTTATTTGAAAACCTTCGGTTTTTACCCTTCCCCATACTTAGAAAAAAATCTGATTTTTTAATGCTAGGCCAAAACCGAAGGTTTATTTGAAAACCTTCGGTTTTTACCCTTCCCCATACTTAGAAAAAAATCTGATTTTTTTAATGCTAGGCCAAAACCGAAGGTTTATTTGAAAACCTTCGGTTTTTACCTCAATATTTTTAAAATAATGGGTCAAAACCGAAGGTTTTCAAATAAACTTTCGGTTTTGGCGATGCGGTTTTTTTTTTAAAAAATATGAAAAGTAAATAAAAACATAATTAATTAATCAAACATATTAAACCAAACCAAACAAACATAATAACAATAATTCATAAATATTAAAATATAACTGTCATAAACCCATAATAAATCCATAATAAATCTACAAATTAATTATTAGATGGGGTGGAAGGAGCGGGTGGTTGATTCAGTCGACTCCTCAACAAGACAAGTTCCTGTTCGAGATTCTCTAATCTCTGAGACATTTCGGCCCGGTCCGCTTTGATTTCACTCAGCAAACGACCTCTTTCGGCATCCCTTAGTCGGATTTGTTCCATTTCAAGCGTCATCTTTCTAACCTCTTCCTCACGTGCCGCAATTTCTGATTGTGTTATCAGATTCTGGTAACACGGATGCAGTTTCTCCGGTGTACGCCGAAGTCTCTTCCATGTCGAATCATCACCCATATCCTAAATGCATTTCAGATCATATATGTATATATATATATATATTCATCAAACAAAATAACGTAAACTAACAAAAATGTAGATCTATAATATATATATATATACAAACTTAAGAAAAATCTAAATCTTACAATAAACAAAACAAAAAAACCAAATCAAACAAATTACCTGAAGAAAGAACCCGCGGCTTGGAGGAGGCAGGCGGCGGCGGAGGCGGAAGAGAGAGAAAGGAGAGAAGCGGAATGAAAAAGAGAAGGGTTAGGGTTTGTATTTATAGAGGTTGAGGCCGAAGGTTTTCATAAAACTTTCGGTTTTGATATTAGTCAAAACCGAGGGTTTATTATAAAACCTTCGGAAAAACCAATTTCAAAAATTTGAATTTTTTTTTAATGAGCAAAACCGAAGGTTCTTTGTACAACTTTCGGAATTAAAAAACCAAGGGATTTCAAAAACGAAGGTTCTTTGTAAAACTTTCGGAATTAAAAAACCAAGGGATTTCAAAACCGAAGGTTTTCACAAAACCCTTCGCAAATAACCCACATCCAACACTTAGAATTTTTTTGGGTTTTTTGGGAAGGTAAAACCGAAAGTTCTTTGTAGAACTTTCGGTAATAATGAATAAACCCGAGGGTTTTACACCCCTCTCGGAATCTATTTTTAATAGCGAAGGATTTGTTCCTCTCGGGAGTATTTAGGAGAGGTTTACAAAACCTTCGGGAAAAACCGTCGGTAAAGACACTTTTTTTACCAGTGTTTTCAAACCATAAGTTTTGGAAATTGTTGCGATCTGATCCGTGAACATTCGCAAATTGATTAATTTTGGCATTTCTACTCGTTGAATGAATTTGTGGGATACATTTGGATTAGTAACACTTGGATAAACAATTCATAATAAACCAGCAACCATGAGTTATGGTGAATCGATAGTGGCAATGGAAGCTCTGACACGAGTAACTACAATAATATTTCTACGAGCGTTCTTTTCTGAAAGAGGAGAATTTATATCATTGACCTATAGGGAGGTCTGTATTTATGTATTCCCATCATTTTCATAATCTCTATATTTAGAAGCCTTTTCATTCTTAGTAGGATCCCTAAATATTTGAACCTGACTTTGTTGAATGTTCTTAGAAATAGGCCTTTGCCTAGTTCTCGGGTACCAAGGCTGTTCATGAACAGGGATTTTTGGAGTAATAACATGTTGGGCAATAAGAGGGTTAACTTGAATATTGGACATAGGAGTCGTCTCCTTCACTGGCTTATTACCATTCGTGCTTAGGACATGGATCTCCATACATATCTTCATAATAGCCATCATCATTTCTTTCATCATTTTCTTGTATCTCATTAGGCTTAAAGGAGGAAACTATTGGGTCTAGTTTTGGTATTTTTATCATTTCAAGGTTTGGTAGCATGGTTTTAACAAACCTACTAGTTAAATGGCTCTTTGTAGGACCATTGTAGCAGAAACGCTTGAAAAACTTGAAGGAAAATTCGCGTATTAACGTTTTTTTTCGTATTTCTCATTTTAAGTTCAATTTAAATTGAACTACATAAATGCAAACCTGTCCTAAATAGAAATAGACTATTAGAACTGATATCTAGATTTTAATTATGAAATAGATGCATCACAAAGAATGGCTTTTTACAAATATAAAATAATATATTGTTATTCATGCACACAACAGGTTGTGCATGAATTATGATACAAAATTATATATAAATTTGTGCGTAGAGAAACTAAAGATCAGACTCATAGGTAAGATCTTTCTTCAGATTCGTCTCAAGGTGGGAATTGTCTGAATCGATCTTCACCTCCTCTTCTACGAGCAAAGTTGTGTCATGCTCGAATTTTAACCTCAAGTCCAAATAGATATATGAAGGATAACCATTGGAGTATGTAGGATCAATATTGGTTGAGGTAATGACCCATTATACAATTGTAGGCTCAATGATCAATATAACCTCCTACTCCATGGGTGTGTAGTCAAGATCTCCATGATGGCTATCCATAGCAATCTTTATCCCCTCAAATAGATGATCATATTGAGATACATCTATGTATGTGGGATCATCGCATTCAAGCGAGCTCGGATCAAAATTCGAGTGAGAAGAGTCGTCGTCCGATCTTGACTCAATGACCATGTTGAGGTCATGTACATTAGGTGTCACACCGATATGATCAGGAGGAGTAACCTACGCTTGGATGGTGAAATAGACATCATGCTCAGAATCATTGTATTTTGAAGAATCTTCTATTTTTGCTAAGATGTCCACTCCACCTTAGTATCTCAATGGAGATTTCTATTTTTGATAATGGAGTTGTACCAATAATCAATAGGTTGCAATGCCCATGTAGATTGTCACATATATGAATAGGCATCGTAAATCTTACATGTAATCAGTTCATCAATGATAGGGCTAGGCTCACGATAGGAGGTCTATACCAATTAATAAATTTAAGATGTAAGTATATCATGATTATCGGCGATAGGATGAGTATATGAAACTGTAGCAACTCTTTATTCAAGCTTTTGACCATGATCATAATAGTCAAAATCTTCAATGGAGGAAGGAACTGAATATTTTTCATCATCCATAAGTAGATGATAAGATGGGATCCTCTCCTAAAAAAAGTGGGTTTGTCTAGGAAGGTTCTAATAAATCCCAAAGATAGTCTATGCAAGAATGAGCACCGTTAGATCCAATTGGTCATTTTTCACAGCCACATAAGATATAAGAGAAAGGTCGACGTGTCTCATCTAGGCATAACATAATCTAACCCATGAGGATGATCAAGGTCTTGCGATACTTCATCCCTTGGTCTTCATGATCAGTAGATCATTCCATACGTTTCTGCCACATATATATGTTAATATTTCTGTTTTGAGGTAGAAAGTGGAAAGTATGATCATTAACGACGAAGAAAGTTTATTGCAAATCCATAGAGGGTCATGCATCCTCTATCGAGGAGATATAAAAGATCTCGATCGGAAGGGTAATTTTGTATCATGATTGGTCGTGATCTTTAAATTTTGTTTTGAGTTTAAAAATTTTTTAACTCATATTTTCAAAACTTGAGCCTAGAAAAATTTAAACTTAATGATGGATTTAAAGGGATTGACCAAAAATGTTCATGAATGGTTTAAAAAATTGTAAATTTTTCGGTTATTAAAAAAAAAGGGTTTTAATCTTAAATTTTTATGCACTCATAGGAATCATATTTAATATTAATATCTTGAGTCCAATAAAATTTAATTTTTAAACAAATAGGGCATTGACCGAAAATATTAAAAACAAAACATGACATTTGGTTTTAAAATGATTCTTCCTTGACCTTGAGTGTTCATGGTTTTAAATGATTTGTTTTATTTTATTTTATTCATATTATGTAAATATTGCTTGATACTAACATTCAAGTTTAGAATTATATGAGTTTGGAGCCATTCTTGCTTACCAATTTGTTAAAATTTATAAATATGAAGTACAACTGAATTCTTACTTTAACGACACTTCTCAAGACTTCTAGCACTTCTCCAGGCTTCCTAACGCCTAGAAACCGATGCTTTTTCCGCTCCTATTGATCTCTTCACGAGAGACTAACTAAATAATTATTCGCTACTAGCAAGGTTTACTGATGCATTCGACTGAGAATTTTGGTGTTGGTATGTTACTTGGTGTCATCTGATTTAAGAAAGTTGTTGAAATTCCTCTCTTGATTTTTGCGACCGAAGAACTTCCTTGTTGTAGCCAATCGATGCTCCTATGCGCTATTCTTTTCTTGAATGAGGAAATAAGTTGGTTTATTTTACCAACAAATCCGACCTTAGGAGCTTGTTGCTTCTTCTTTTCGTCCACTTGACCAAAAATATCAAATCCCCCGTTGTTTCTGTCGACGCATAAGAAAGAGAGGATGTAGGTTGTTGCTTATTTCTCGCTACCTGATCGTGGATATGCACCAACTATTCACCATCCTATTGAGGCTTTTGGCTACGACTAAGGATCTATATCAACCCTTTTATATCCGACCAAGAGCGTTGATCACTACCGATTTATTCTACTTGCTTTCATTTATTTTCGGTTTTGCTTAAACTTATTTTATTTTTTTTTGTGGTTTTTATATGCTGTTTTTTTGGTCGTGACTTCTCTTATCTTAAAAGTTTTAGATTTTATTTAGCGTTAAATATCTTTCCTATCGTAGATTTTATCCATTCGAATACCCCGTCTTTATGGGTAGTTTTTATGATCCGAATTTGGTCAATCTCATGACATATCTATCCTTTCCAGTGCTCAACCCACAGGGGGATGTACATAAATATTTGATTGGTAGATTCAACACATGCATTATATTTAGAAGAAGTATTTTTTACAAAAGTTATGTTATAGAACCCCTTAAATTATCTTCTTCTCGATTCTCATAAAAAAGTAGATAAGAACCCTATCTATATAGGATATTGTCATATATTAGTGACGTGGAGCCAAAATAGTGTTATATAACATAAACTTTTTGGTTTGGCCCATATAAGTTTTAGATTAGTACGTGTGGAAATATAATAAGTCAATTGACTTTAAGAGTTACAATTTCAGTTTACTTCAAAAAGAAACTAAACGAAAGAAAATCACCATGGTATGCATCCATATCGTTTGTCTCACACCCTGCGAATGTTACAAACGATACTCTAGGAGTGTTCTCCCATTGTTGGTATGCATCCAAAATTACAATATCAAATATATGACAACAATCTCCAACTTCAGTTCACTTCACTAAGAAACTAAATGAAAGGGTCGTAGAGCTATTTTTCATACGCCTATCCAAAATGACAATCTCTACTCAAATACAGTTGTCTTTTGAATTTTATGAAGATCTTACACATTCATTTTGAGTTTAGAATTCTTTTACTTGTGAATATCCTAACCATGTGTCTAAACTAAGAGATTAACTATATTCCTTGCTCAAAGATTACTCTAAGTTTCCATTATTTTAGTCAAGTTTGATTTAAAAACCATTAATTCTTTTGGTTTTTCATTATCATATATTATGTCTATTTAAAGGACTAACCTATTCATTGTTTAATGTCCGTTAGGTTTTAGACAAAGATAATATAATAAAACTTCGAATGTGTCTTAGGAACATGTGAACACTAATGTGAATCCTCTTATTTTCATGTTGTTAGTTCAATGTGTGAATTCTTGTAGAAAAAATATGAAGATTTAGGATTTCAAATGATTGGAGCCCCATTTATAACACAACAAAAATTAATATTTTAGTTCCCTTGTAATAGAAGAAAAATGTGTGAAGGAATGAGAGTGTTTTGTTATTGGATACTTTATGGGAGGCACTAAAGTTCCATTCCCAACTATTAAGAGCTCTTTGTTAATATCTGGAAGAAAGTTGATCTTGAAAGAATAACAGTCAATGATCATGGTTACTATATACTTCAATTTCGTAATGAAAGTGATATTAATGAGATCACCTATAGTTGATTTAATTTCATTATGAACCAATGCTTTAAAGTGACTAAATGGGATGAAGAAATGGATCTCAAAAGTAAGCCTCCTAAGTGGGAACAAATATGGGTGAATCTAAAAAATGTTCATCCACATTTTTGTAATGCAACAACTTTTTGTTATATTTCCAGTTTGCTAGGAAAATCATTAAAATTTGACCCGACAATGGAAAAGTATGAAAGATCCTCGGTGGTAAGGGTTAGTAATGAAATTCACCCAAGCAGTATCCTTCCATATATGCGTGAGCTTAAGGATAGAATGTGAAATCATTTTCAAATCATAGTAAGATATGAATGGCGCACAAACAATGTGTGAGATGTAACACTTTTTCACATTCCATTTCAAAATGTCCAACAAAAATATTCATAAACAATCATGTTCCAAATCCAGAATCACTAGGAAGTATGATGCGGTTCATAGTGCAGATGCAGAACAGGAAAGTGATGAAATTCAGAATGTAAATGTGGTTTAGAATATTGATGATGGATTTCAGATTGCTCATACAGTCCATGATATGGTACATAATGTTCTAAATGTGGATGAAGTTCAGGAAGTGGATGGAATTTTTAAAGATGTTAAGATTTGAATAGTTGATGAAGTTGTTCAGAAGGCTTATGGGGTTCAAATGACTGGTGTAGTTTAGACAACTTTTAGCGTCAGATAGCTGGTGTGGTTCAGAAAGCTGATGTGGTTCATATGGACGTTATAGTTGGAAATGTTGATAGGGTTATTCTAAAAGATGATTGGATTCAGATGGCTGGTGTAGTTAAAAAAACTAATGGGGTTCAAAATTACTATTGTGGTTCATACATCTGATATGGTTTATTTGGATGTTATTGTTCAGAATGCTGATGGAATTCAAAATACTAATGTGATTCAAGGTGTTGAAGTAATTCAGAAAAGGAATATCGTTCATGAGCACTAGTGAAAAAGGGGTCAAAACCGAGAGTAAAAACTCTCGGTTTTGACCCTATAACTTTCGGTAAAAACACCTTACCGAAGGTTTTAGTAACTCTCGCCATCCCTCGATATTGACTCTCTCGGTTTTTCCACAAAGAGAAAAACCGAGAGTTATATGAAAACTTTCGGTTTTTCTCTTTGTGGAAAAACCGAGGGATTTACAAATAACTTTCGGTTTTTCTGTTTGTGGAAAAACCGAGGGTTTTAGAAATAACTTTCGGTTTTTCTCTTTGTGGAAAAACCGAGGGTTTTACAAATAACTTTCGGTTTTTCTTTGTGGAAAAACCGAGAGTTTTGATTTGACTTTCGGTTTTCCTCTTCGGGTAAAAACCGAGAGTTTTCTCATAACTCTCGGTTTTCTCCTTTTGAAGAAAATCGGGAGTTTTGTAATAACTCTCGGTTTTTCTTCAAATTGTGAAAACCGAGAGTTATATGAAAACGCTCGGTTTTTACCCGAAGAGGAAAACCGAAAGTTTTCATATAACTCTCGGTTTTCCTCTTTGGGGTAAAAACCGAGGGTTTGTCATATAACTCTCGGTTTTCTCTTTGGGTAAAAACCGAGAGTTTTCTAATATCTCTCGGTTTTTCCATTTGAAGAAAAACCGAGAGATTTCAATAATATTTTCGGTTTTTTCCCGTAAATTTTTAAAAACGTGCGGATTATTTTGCTAGCAACCAAAACCTGTTCAGCGAAACCAATATATCGATGATAAAAGAAATGCAACATACGTACATTAAACGATCACATTAATTGATCATTAACATTACAAAATTCGAAACCAAACTAATCTTCCGAACAATCTGTCATAAATTCAACTACTAATGAAAACATGTTCATAATCGAAACAACCTTAGCTTGTGGGGGGAGGAGGTGGTTGTTGCCTCATAAACAATTCGATTCTCTCCATTCTTGCGTTCATCTCTAATTTCTCCCTCTTCATTCTCTCGTTCATCTCTAACTTCTCCCTCTCCATTCTTGTCACCAT
Organism: Impatiens glandulifera; assembly: GCF_907164915.1. NCBI lineage: Eukaryota > Viridiplantae > Streptophyta > Magnoliopsida > Ericales > Balsaminaceae > Impatiens > Impatiens glandulifera. The sequence continues at coordinate 27,882,409 of NC_061863.1, forward strand.
TTCTTCCTTTTCCGCTTCCATTTCTTCCATTTTGCGCCTTCTTTCTTCATCCCTCTTCTCTAGTTTCTCCAGCTTGAGCTTCATTATTTGATTCTCTTCTAACAATCGCTCATTTTTTCGCTGTGAACTGTTTCCACTTCGACGATCCTCACGAAAGTGTGTGGGCCGGACGCCTGATCCCATTCCGAACACTACCCCGTGTTTTTGTTGTCCGAACACCCTCTCCGTCAATTCAAAATCTGATATTCCCGGTTCGTTACTAACAACCTCCTCCATCTCAACCTGCACAATTCAAATAAAATATAATTTCTCTAATAAAAAACTAGGCATATTCAATTCACTTACAATTTTCTCTTGCACGTGTTCGTCCGGGACGGGTGTTGGGTTTTCTTTTGTCGGTTTAGGGGTACGGGTCCTCTTGAATACTTCAATTACAGACGGTGCCCGTCCCATTTCAATCGCCTGTTGAAATAAATGATTTATATAATTAATAACAATCTTTAGATTAAGTTATTACAAATAATGTACTTACCAACTCGTCTTCAATTTGTGCAAACGGTCTACTTCCCATTCGATGCGGGAATTTCAATTTCTTCATGTTCTTCATATTTGTAGAACTGTTTCTCTGTATTTGAAATAAAAAATGAAGTTAGATTAATTATTATCAACTTTTATTTGAATTATGAAACCATACCTTAAATGTTTCTGTGAAGAAATGGTTGCGACACACAAACTCCCAATCATCTCGATCGTAGTCCGATGGAGGATTAGCCAATACCGCCGCCTCGTCTCCTTTGTGGACGCGGATATATGTCTTGTTCAAATCCGACCGCCATCTATCCCATATCTGATTGGCGTGTCCCAATCCGGTCTTTCGGAAAGACTCAATATCACCATTAGTGGCTTCGAACGGATCCTGAAAAAAATAACATCCGAATGTTAAAAATAATTATTTAATGACGTAACGTATAATCAAGTAATAAGTATTACCTTGATATCAGTCCACAGTGAATCCAATTGGTCTGCACTTAAAGCCTTCCACTTTAGAAAACGGTGTGAGACGGCTGCGGGGTCCCGGATAATCGACCCCACATGTCTAGACCACCATGTTCTTCCCACGTCTGTACCGCCTGGCCTCCCATCCTTCTCCCTAAACGTAAGAGGAATTCTTGTCCCCGCTAACCTCTTAGACAGCGCAATATTCTTGTTCTTCCCCCGTCTCTTGCGGGTAGAAGATTCTTCAAAATTATCAAAATCACAATTAGATATGTCAATCAATTTAAACACTAACTAATTTGTAAACGAATTACCTGTCGATGATGGGTCGGGAGTGGTCCCGTGCTCCTCCTCGCCATCCTGCTCCCCGATATGCTCCTCGAGACCCTCGTCTACGAGACCCTCGTCTACTGCTTCATCGCTATCCACCATATCAGCAAATGTGCTCTCTATAAAGTCTTGGAGCTCATCATCGTCTTCAGCCTCGTCGGTTCGGGGAGGCGCAGTAGCTATCGGGACCACAACAATAGGTGGTTGGTCTCTAGAAGACGATCCTCGGAGCTTTAAGGACTCAGATTGGGCAAGTAGGTTTTGGTATCTTTTATCCAATTTCTTGGGTGTCTTCCTCATACTCTTCCAAGTTGTTTTAGGACCTTCAGACATTCTTAATTCACACAATTAGAAAAATTGAGTGAATAATTGAAATAAAGTAGTAATAAGAATGAATATAAAGTTGAAAATATAAATCTACCTAATTAATTAATCTGAACTATATGTTTGTAAACCGCGGTTTTATTTTTGTCACAATCTTCCAACCGGGTCGGGCTGACATATCAGGGGCGTAGAATACTTGTTTTGCTTGACTTGCCAATATATACGGGTCTTGACTCTGGGTTTTCAAAATTCGGTTTACATTTACACTTACGAAGCCATATTTATCCACTTTCACTCCTAGTTCCCCCGAGTGTGTATCAAACCACTTACACTTGAATAAAACAACTCGTTTGTGAGAATAGTATTATACTTCGATTATATCCGTCAAAACTCCGTAGTATAACATAGTTTCAGATCTGTTTTACCCCTCAACAACCACCCCACTATTTTGAGTTGTCAAACCTTCGTCGTGTTTTTCTGTACAGAATTTGAATCAGTTTACTTTACACCAAACATACATAGACGAGTACATACTTGGACCTTCTCCTAAGATCTTGAGGTCTCTTGATATGTCGTTAATTTCTGCTAAATGGGCGACCTATATATGTATCCGAAATGAAGTTGTTAAAATGAATAAAAATAGTTAGGATATATGGTTTATAAATTACTCACTCGATGCATGAAATATGCGGCAAACGTTTCTCCACTGGACTCGTTGTAATAATCTCTGCAAATAGATCGAATATTAAATAGCATACTCTTTAATGCTAATTAGTAACAGCAACATCGAATCTTACATGTAAAAAGGTTCTGTTTCGGGACAATTTTTCAAAATGTAAGAATGAGCTGTCACTCGATCGATATAATCCAAGTTGTATACTTTTCCGTTAGATAGGTCTTCCAACGATGCAAATATTGAAATGCCCGAGATTTCAGGTTGTGCATTTTCTTGCTCTTGTTCCTCCATATACCTGACACATAAACTAATACTCTCATTAACAAGATAGCTCTCGCTTATAGAGGCTTCGGGGTGGTTATTATTCCTTAAATATCTTTTCATTGTACCCATGTAATGTTCGAACGGATACATCCATCGATACTGAACATGTCCTCCAAGCAAAGCCTCAAATGACAAGTGAACCGGGAGATGCATCATGATGTCGAAGATTGACGGCGGAAAAATCATTTCGAATTTGCAAAGTGTCAATGTAATATCCATGTACAATTGTTCGAGGTCCTCTTGAATCAACTCTTTGAAGCACAACAACCGAAAGAAACGAGACAAATTTACTAACGCATCATACACATTATCTGGAAGTAATCCACGAGTTTCTAAAGGAATAAGATATTCCAATAAAATGTGACAATCATGACTCTTTAATCCCGGAATCTTTTTCTCTTCCAAATTTACACAACCGCCGATATTTGAGCAAAAGCCATCGGGCAACTTGAAATCTTTCAAGAAGTTACATAGACGTTTTTTATTTTAGGATGTCAAAGTGAAAGGCGCTTCTGGATAATGAACAACTCCTTCATCATTTATAGGATGTAACCATGATTTTAGGCCTAGAAGTTCTAAGTCTTTACGGGCTTTAGGACCATCCTTAGTCTTCTCTTTCACATTCATTATTGTTCCCAACACGCTATCACAGATATTTTTCTCAATATGCATCACATCCAAATTATGTCTCAATAATAGTGATTTCCAATAAGTCAGACGGAAGAAAATGCTAAGTTTGTTCCAATTGTCTCCCCGCATTTCATGATATATCTTGGTTCTCTTGCTCAGATCCACACTAAGAATTATGTCTTCTAGGTATTGTGCTTGCTCGTAACATTCTTGCCCCGTTAACAATCTAGGGGGATCTCTATAATCAGTTCGACCATCAAACGACTCTTTATCCCTTCTGTATTTGTGCTTCGGTGGAAGGAAACGTCTATGACCCAAGTGACATTGTTTGGAACCATGAACCAATCGAAGGGATACCGTGTCGTTGTTACAATAAGGACAAGCGAATTTACCTTTCGTACTTCAGCCTGATAAATTCGCGTATGCGGGAAAGTCGTTAATGGTCCACAACAACGCCGCTCGCATGTTAAAGTATTGCGAGGTGTGTGCATCAAACGTTTTCACACCTGTTTGCCACAGTTCATGCAACTCTTCGATCAATGGCTGGAGAAATATGTCAATTGCATCTCCCGGACTCTTTGGACCCGAAATTAACATAGATAAGATGAAATTGCTAGAATCCATGCAAGTCGTGGGTGACACATTATAAGGAACGAGAATAACCGGCCAAACACTGTATGATTTTTTCCCATTTGCAAATGGTTGAAACCCATCGCTTGATAAACCCAGTCTTACGTTTCAAGATTCTGAAGCAAAATCTGTATAATTTTCATCAAACGTCTTCCAAGTTAAGGAATCAGCGGGATGTCTCAACGTATCACTATCAACTCTTCCTTCTTTATGTCATCTCATCATTGGAGCCATTTTTGAGGACATGTATAGTCTTTGCAGTCTTGGTATTAAAGGGAAATATCTCAACACCTTTTTTGGAATGAATTTCCCGTTTTGCTTCTCCCGAACTGTCCCACTTGTTTGGTCGACTTTCCATCTTGAAAGACGGCAAACTCTACAAGAATCTTCATTTATGTCGTCCTTCCAAAATAGCATACAGTTGTTTTTACATGCGTCTATCTTGTCATATTTAAGCCCGATATCAGTAATGAATTTTTTACTTTCGTAGTATGAGTTTGGCAATTGAGCGTCAATCGGTAATATGTAGTCTTTAAGTAGACGCAGCAACATATCGAACGAAGAATTCGTCCATTGACATACATTTTTATGTGAAGTAGTTTCAGTAGTGCCGATGATTTCGTTATTCGAGCACCTTCATACAATGGTCGTTTTCAATCATCAAGCAATTTATAAAATCTATGCGCATCTTCGACTGGTTCATCGCTGCTCGGGACGTCATTAACGTTGGAGAACATATCGTTTATAAATTCGTGCATATAACGTTCTTCGTTGACCTCTTCATTAACTGTATCGTTGAATTTCGGCACGGCATCCTCCGACTGATCATCGTCGTCATCATCATCGAAGTCATCGGCATCTTCATCGACATCTTCATTAACCACTTAAGTAGTACGTCTCTTTTCTCCATGAAAATACCAATACTCATAATGAACATTTATTCCATAAATGATTAGGTGAGTCTTCACTTCGTCTATTTCCATAAACGGTGTGTTCAAGCATTTCACGCAGGGACATTTCACGGTTTGTCGGGATGTATTCCTAAGAGCATACTCGAGGAATTTGTCAATGCCTTCCTCGTAATCTGGATGATCTCGACGTAAGGTCATCCAGCTTTTATCGGGTACTTCCATATTTCTAATAAAATGGAAAACAACCCGCATTATTATTTACTTAAATTTGTCTAAATTAATTAGGCTTACATAATTGTAACATAATCGCTACCTAATCTATCATTATTCAAACGAAATTCAACATAAATCTAACATTTTCTAACTAAAATTCAACCTAAACAAACTATAATAAAACCTAACATAAATCAAACTTAAATCTAACATACATATAATCTAACATTATTTCATTCATACACATTTCAAATCAATCAATTTTAATCCAACATAATTTTATTCATACACATTTCAAACCTAATCTAACCTAAAATCAAATCTAATTCAAAACAAATCTAATTCAACATTATTTCATTCATACACATTTCAAACATAATCTAACATAATCTAACATAAATCAAACATAATCTAACATAAATCAAATCAAACTTAAATGTAACATGAAAATCTAACATAAATGTAACATTAAACTAACCTAACCATATAATAAACCAACAATAACTAACCTTGCACAAAAAGAGCAACGAAGAAGAGCGGCTGTGGGTAGATCGAACAATAATAAACCCTATTAATCAAACAATAAAGTATTAATCAAAAACCAAATCCACCAAAATCAACAAATATAAACACATATATCTTTTAATCAAACAATAATAAACCAAATCTAACATGACTCCAACAAAATCAAACATAAACATATACCAAATCAATCCAATAACATGAATCCAACAAAATGAAACATAAACATATACCAAATCAATCCAATAACATCAATCCAACAAAATCAAACATAAACCTATACCAAATGATCAATCCAATAATATAATCAATCTATAAAAATCAAACTAAACTAACATTAATCCAATACATAATATAAACTAATATAACAATAATATAAATCTAAAATCTAACAATAATCCAACATAATCTATCCAAAAACAAAATCCAACAACCAATTTCAATCAAATCCAAAATCAATTCCAAAATCTAATCCAATAACCTATCTCAAACTTATAACCTAATCTAACAATAATATAAACCTAATCTAACAATAATACAACATAATCTATCGGAAAAAAAAATCCAACAATCAATTTCAACAAAAATAATCCAACAACCAATTTCAACTAAATCCAAAATCAATTCCAAAATCTAATCAAATAACCTAATCTCAAACTTATAACCTAATCTAACAATAATATACACATAATCTAACAATAATTCAACATAATTGAAAACATCTAACAATAATCTAACAATAATCCAAAAAATCTAACAATAATATTGAAAAAAAATAAAAAACTAACCTGCAGGGCGGCGACGACAACTAGCAGCAGGCCGGTTCTCCGTCATCAATAGGCGGCGGCGATTTTCTTCAGGCGGAGGCGGCGACTTTCTTCAGGCGGAGGCGGCGTTCTGTGACTTAGTCGTAGGGTTGGGCGGCGTCTTCGTCTGGTTGGGCGTCGCGTCGGGGAGTAGGCTCGTCTGGTTGGGCGTCGCGTCGGGGTGTAGGCGGATGAGAGAAGAGGAGAAGAGGGAAAGGAAATCGGGAAAGAAGAAAAGAAGAGGAGCGTTTTTTTTATTTTATTAGGTCATTTCCGAAAGTTTTATATAAAACTTTCGGTTTTGATAAGGGTCATTCCCGAAGGTTTTATATAAAACTTTCGGTTTTGATAAGGGTCATTTCCGAAAGTTTTATATAAAACTTTCGGTTTTGATAAGGGTCATTTCCGAAAGTTTTATATAAAACTTTCGGTTTTGATAAGGGTCATTTCTGAAAGTTTTATATAAAACTTTCGGTTTTGGTGGTTATTTTCGAAAGTTATATGTTTAACTTTCGGTTTTATAATTTAACAAATTGTTATATTATTTGGTTTCTCAATTTCTAATAACCATGAACAACATTAATTTAACACATTTGATATCATATGATCAAACATTACACAAATACATAGGATAATCAAACATAAACATTCATATACACTTCTATATATAATCAAACACAATCATAAACATTTTAACATTAAACACAATATTATTTTTTAAAATACAACACACAATTGAATATATTAGTTAGGAGTCTATATTGGAAAGAAAAAATACTTTAATTTAACAATTTGTCAAGTGATAATTCCGAAAGTTATATAATTAACTTTTGGAAATAACCATCAAAACCGAAGGTTTTATATAAAACCCTCGGTCTTGAGAAATGTAAAACCCGAAAGTTTATATAAAACTTTTGGTTTTGATGGTTATTTCCGAAAGTTAATTATATAACTTTCGGAATTATCACTTGACAAATTGTTAAATTCTTTGGTTTTTCACCTTCTAATGACCTTTAACAACATTAATTTAACACATTTAATATCTTTAAAATATTGCACAATCCATATGATCAAACATTACACACATTCATAAGATAATCAAACATAAACATTCATATAGACTTCTCTATAATAATCAAACACAATCATAAAGATTTTAACATTAAACACAATATTAATTTTTAAAATACAACACACAATTGATTATATTAGTTAGAAGTTAAGATTTGTGGGTTAAAAACAAAATTATTTAACAAACTAGGAAGTGTTAAAACCGAAAGTTATACAATTAACTTTCGGTTTTTATGTGTATTTGCGAAGGTTTTAAATATACCTCTCGGTCTTGACCTTGATCAGAATGTTTTTGGGAATTGTTAAAACCGAAGGTTTATTTGAAAACCTTCAGTTTTTACCCTTCCCCCATATTTAGAAAAATTTAAGATTTTTTTAAACAGGGGTCAAAACTGAAAGTTTTCAAATAAACCTTCGGTTTTTACCCTTCCCATACTTAGAAAATTTTCAGATTTTTTTAAATGAAGGTCAAAACCGAAGGTTTTCAAATAAACCTTCGGTTTTTACCCTTCCCATACTTAGAAAATTTTCAGATTTTTTTAAATGAAGGTCAAAACCGAAGGTTTTCAAATAAACCTTCGGTTTTTACCCTTCCCATACTTAGAAAATATTTTAGATTTTTTTAAATGAAGGTCAAAATCGAAGGTTTTCAAATAAACCTTCGGTTTTTACCCTTCCCCATATTTAGAAAAATTTAAGATTTTTTTAAACAGGGGTCAAAACCAAAGGTTTTCAAATAAACCTTCGGTTTTTACCATTCCCCATACTTAGAAAATATTTTAGATTTTTTTAAATGAAGGTCAAAACCGAAGGTTTTCAAATAAACCTTCGGTTTTTACCCTTCCCATACTTAGAAATTTTTTTAGATTTTTTTAAATGAAGGTCAAAACCGAAGGTTTTCAAATAAACCTTCGGTTTTTACCCTTCCCATACTTAGAAAATTTTCATATTTTTTTTAAACAGGGGTCAAAACCGAAGGTTTATTTGAAAACCTTCGGTTTTTACCCTTCCCATACTTAGAAAATATTTTAGATTTTTTTAAATGAAGGTCAAAACCAAAGGTTTTCAAATAAACCTTCGGTTTTTACCCTTCCCCATTTTTTTAAGCAGGGGTCAAAACCGAAGGTTTATTTGAAAACCTTCGGTTTTGGCCATGCCTTTTTTTAAAAACGTGACAAGCAAACAAAAATAACATAATTAATTAACAACATATTAAAACCAAACCAAACCAAACATAATCATAATAATTCATGAAAATTAAAACAAAACACATAAAAATATTGTAATCGTTCGTACGGAAAACACAAATAAACACATAATTAATCTAGAAATTATTAGATGGGGTGTGAGGAGGGGGTGGTTGATTCAGTCGACTCCTCAACATCACAAGTTCCTGTTCGAGATTCTCTAATCTCTGGGCCATTTCGGCCCTATCCGCTTTAATTTCACTGAGCATACGACCTCTTTCCGCATCCCTCAATCGGATTTGCTCCATTTCCAGCGTCATCCGTCTCACATCTTCCTCAAGTGCCGCAATTTCTGATTGTGCTATCAGATTCTGGTAACACGGATGCAGTTTCTCTGGTATACGCCGAAGACTATTCCATGAATCACCCATATTCCTACATACATTTCAGATATATAATGTATATATATAATAATTAAACAGAATATAACCGTAACCTAAATCTAATATATATAACTTCAATCAAACAAAAAAACAAAACTAACATATATTTAAAAAACTAACCTAAATCTAATCTAAACAAAAACGTATAGACAAATCTAAATCAATGAAACAAACAAATAATTTAAACTAGCCTAAATCTAGATAACTAATATATATATATAAACTTAATAAATCTTAATCTAATAATAAAAAAACAAAAAAAAAACAAATGAAACAAATCTGGACGAGAGAAGAACCGGCGTGGAGGAGGCGGCTGCGGCGCGGGAGAGAGAGAAATGGCAGGGTGGAATGAAAAAGAGAAGGGTTAGGGTTTGAATTTATAGAGGTAGATACCGAAGGTTTTCTTATAACTTTCGGTTTTGATATTAGTCAAAACCGAAGGTTTATTAAAGAGCCTTCGGAAATAACCATTACCAAATTTAGAATTTTTTTTTATTGAGCAAAACCGAAGGTTCTTTGTAAAACTTTCGGAAATGAGAATTTCAAAAAAGGTAAAACCGAAGGTTCTTTGAATAACCTTCGCAATTAAAAAACCCCGGGATTTCAAAACCGAAGGTTTTTGTAAAAACCTTCGCAATTAACCCACATCCAACACTTAGAATTTTTTTTGGTTTTTTGGGAAGGTAAAACCGAAAGTTCTTTGTAGAACTTTCGGTAATAATTAATAAACCCGAAGGTTTTACACCCCCCTCGGAATCTATTTTTAATCCCGAAGGATTTGTTTCTCTCGGGAGTATTTAGGAGAGTTTTACAAAACCTTCAGGAAAAACCGTCGGTAAAGTCCTTTTTTTACTAGTGGAGGTTTATGAAGGGAGTTAAAGTTTTCTGACGATTCCAAAGATAGATTTAGTACTTAATATTGATGGAGGAATTTAGGTTGTTGAGGTGATTCATAAGGTGGATGCAAGTCATAATATTGTTGAAAAGAGGACTTATATAAAGGAGGCAGTACATATTGCAGAATTTGCTAATAAACATAATGAGTATAATGATATAAAGATGAAACTGAAGAAGAAATTCTAAAGCTCAATGAGCGAATGAAGGATGGAACTAAGGAGGTGAGGATTCATGTGATAGAAACTAAAACGGATGATGTAACTAATGAAAACGCAATTGATACAATCACGTATGAAATTCAAATGCCCATTATTCAATCTTTATCAAGTGTTAATAATAATGATGAGAAGTTAAGTGAAGAAATTAGCTCTGATGAATATGATTCTCATTAGGGTACAAATAATGTTGAATAGGGGAAAGGCCAGACCGCGTCAAGTGAGATAGTTCAATTTGCAAGAAGAAAGTGTAGTAAAGGAATAAATGAGAATGGAATTTAGGAAGTTAATTCTTATATTCATTCATGAATATCATGACATGGAATATTAGAGGCTTCAATGATCATCTCAAAATTAAGGAAATTAAGTGGATCATCGAAACTTGGGATGTCATTATTTTAGGTATTCTAGAAACGAAGTTAAGATCAATGTTGATCATATTGGAGCTCTCTATAATGAAAGTTGTTGGAATTTTATTTATAACTTGGTCAAAAAAGTTAATTAATAGAAAGAAAATATGGTGGTGTTATGGCTATCATATTAGGTGTATGAATCCGAGTGAATAATTGGGTAAAGTATATAGAAAAGAACTCACACTTCTATTCTATTAGTATTAGTTAGTCATTTCGGTTCAACTACAGCGACTGATATGTGAACTTAATATCTCGATCTTACAGAAGAGGAAGAGTTAAGTGATTAGAAGGACCCAACTTTTAATAAACATCGATATCAATTCAATCACATATATCATATCAGGAAACTTCAAAACAAATCAGCTAACTTAAAGAAAAAAAGATCATTGGATAATTCGTTCAAACGCCACCTCTACAACATTTCCCTCTCCATCCAACTTGTTGGGTTGAGAGTCCGGATCAAAGACATTGGGAAATGCATAGGTCATTGTTGGGTCAAATTATTTTGACTAAGTGTTGAAATAATTTACCCACTGATATTTTGATGATGTAATAATATGAGTTTTGATACAAGTTTATTGAGACAACATATTATTAGACTTGGATCTAATGATGGCCATTAGACCGATGATTATTTTCATTCGCATAAAATTAGACGTACAGTCTAACTCATCGGAGTTAGACGTGTAAGTCTAATAGATGTAAAGAATTTGACGGATAATCTAATGAATACACAGAATTAGATGTGAGTCTAATGGAATTAGACGTACAGTCTAACTCATCGGAGTTAGACGTGTAGTATAATATTCTTGTAATTAGACGGGTAGTCTAATTGATTTTCGGAATTAGACGGATAGTCTAATTAGTGAAAGTTAGACGTGAGTCTAACTCGTTCAGATTAGTCTGAGGTAGAACCGGAATTAGACGCGCCAGTCTAACTCAGTGGAGTTAGACGTGCCGGTCTAATGGTTATTGAATAATTAGACGGATAGTCTAATTAGTGAAAGTTAGACGTGAGTCTAACTCCTTCAGATTAGTCTGAGGTAGAACCGGAATTAGATGCGTCAGTCTAACTCAATGGAGTTAGACGTGCCGGTCTAATGGTTATTGAATAATTAGACGGATAGTGTAATTAGTGAAAGTTAGACGTGAGTCTAACTCTTTCAGATTAGTCTGAGGTAGAACCGGAATTAGATGCGTTAGTCTAACTCAGTGGAGTTAGACGTGCCGGTCTAATGGTTATTTAATAATTAGACGGTTAGTCTAATTAGTGAAAGTTAGACGTGAGTCTAACTCCTTCAGATTAGTCCGAGGTAGAACCGGAATTAGACGCGTCAGTCTAACTCACTGGAGTTAGACGTACCGGTCTAATGGTTATTGAAGAATTAGACGGATAGTTTAATTACTGAAAGTTAGACGTGAGTCTAACTCCTTCAGAGTAGTCTGAAGTAGAACCGGAATTAGACGCGTCAGTCTAACTCAGTGGAGTTAGACGTGCCGGTCTAATGGTTATTTAAGAATTAGACGGGTAGTCTAATTAGTGAAAGTTAGACGTGAGTCTAACTCCTTCAGACAAGTCTGAGGTAGAACCGGAATTAGACGTGGCAGTCTAACTCAGTGGAGTTAGACGTGCCAGTCTAATGGTTATTGTAATTAGACGCGAGTCTAATTCTATTAGACCAGGCGGTCTAATAGACGTTTTTCCATTAGAAAGAATTGACTTATTTCATTAGACTGATTTTCATAAATCCGTCTAACTGAAATACGTCTAATGCTATGTTTAAGCAGTACGCTTGAATCTAGAATTTCTATTACCCACGTGTTATAGTTGTACCCTACTTCTGCTCCACTTTCTGTGAAGATTAGTACAACAACTATATGCATCCAATCAAGGAATGCCACGTAAGAGAATTTTCCTCACATTACCTGTTTTGAAGGTACATCCCTGATGGAATATTCGGCGCACTACAAGTTCGGTACGGCCCCAATCCTTGTGCTCAGAACTTGCTGTGTACAATGGAGGTTTTCCAATGAAAGAGTTCCATGTATCATTCTTGAAGATTCGACCGTTAGCTCCTGCTAAGTATTTAACAAATCCTAAGGACAACGGACAATCTGCCGAACGAACAAGCGAATACAAACGAACAAGCAATCTGATTTTGTAGAGAGAGACTACTCAATCATCTTGCTTACTGAACTTATTCCTTGAAGCTTCTTTCTGATTGTACTGTGTGTGAATCGAGAGAGAGAGCTAGAATCAAAACACCTTTAGCTGAGTGATATTCTTCATCTGGTAATTGAACAGAAAGTGTTATGTTCAATAGTGAGCTAAGTGTGTGTATAAATTGTATTTGATTCTTATCATCTTATAGTGAATCATTCGGTGTTTGGAAGAAGGGGTGACGTAGGAGAGTTTCTCCAAACATCCATAAACAAACTGTTGTGTTCTTCATTTCTGTCATCTTTTCATATTTCATCTTGTGCTTCAAACCCAAGTAAACAATTCCGCCTTGAATCTGTTTCAAGTGTTTACACAAGTTTGCGTAGAATAGAAAGAGATATTAATCCCTAACAGGATTTCTATCAAATAGTTTTTCATAAGTCTTCATCCTTAGCCAGACCCCGTCTGTAACGATAAAGCCGATCCTATCAATTGGTATCAGAGCCCTATTTCTATTCTCAAGCCTTTCCTGAAATATGTCGAACATACCCAAAGATGCCAGTGCTACAGCCATTCCAACCTTCTCTCGTCAAAACTACATTGTTTGGAAGAAAATAGTTCGTGCTCATCTCTCTTCTCTTCATGATGACATATGGAGTGTTGTCACAGAAGGTCCTATCAAGATTGACAAAGAAAAGGCCGACTGGACCGCTGATGAAAAGAGGCAGAACAATCTCAACAACATGGCTCTTGATGTTCTGTACAGATCTCTCGATGAAAGTATGTTCAACTACATCATCGAATGTGACACTGCAAAGAAGGTTTGGGACAGACTCACTCAACTGTGTGAGGGCAACGAGCAAACCAAGGAAAACAAGATCATGGTTGCCACTCAACAGTTCGACAGCTTCAAAATGCGTCCTGGTGAAACAATGAACGATTTCGACACCAGATTCAGCAAGATCGTCTCCTCTCTGTCCATCCTAGGCAAGACTTATAGCAACCGGGAGCTTGCTATCAAGGTCATGCGTGCTCTTCCAAGGGAATGGGACATAAAGACTATGGCAATGAGAGAATCCAAAGATCTGAACAAGATTTCTCTCTTCGATCTCTTCGCTGACCTCAAGGCCTATGAGTTCGAGCTGAACTGTAGGATGGAAGAAGATCAACCCTCGTCCGTTATCATTGCTAAGGCGCTGGTGACCTCTGAAGAGCCACCAACCGCTCCGGACGTGAAGATGGCAGCTCATCAGCTGAGTAGCGATGCCATGTCTCTCTTTGTGAAAAAGTTTGGCGACTTCATGAAGAAGAGCAACTCTAACTCAAACTCTTAAAATTCTAATGATAATAAAAAATCTAAAGCTAATGTTACTTGTTTTAACTGTGGTATTAAAGGTCATTATGCATCGGAATGCCGGAAGCCAAAGCGTGAAGATGCCAAGGAAGATGGAAAAGAGTTGAAGGCTCTTATGGCTGGTGACGGAAAGAACAGAGGAAGCAGTCGTGGATCATACTTCTCATCCAGTGAAAGTGATGAAGAAGACGTGACTTGCTTCATGGCCAGAGAAGATGGGAAGGAACTCAAGAAACTGAGGTATTTGATATCTCTTCCGAAAGGTTTTCAAGGGAACAACTGGTAGCTGCACTAGATGACATGGTCATCGAGTACAGAAAGCTAGCAAAATCTCTGAATGAAACTAAATCTTCATCAGATTTAAATGAACCAAATCTGTCTAAAGAAGAAGAGTCACATGTTTTTAAAAAGAAGATTGAAGAGATCTCATCTGAAAATGAGATGCTCAAGGAACAGATTCAAACTCTTTCATCTGAAAAAAAGTGCTTAACTATGTTATCTGTGCATGGACAAGGTCTGGTGATACTGTCTAATATCAGATCAGCATGTTGAAACATGTTGGATCTAGATCCGGATTGGGATTTGATAGCAATGATCCTAACCTGTCTTGCAAAAAGTCAAAGCCAAATGACAAACTTAAGCCAATAAGTTTTGTCAAAGGAAGTATGACTGACATTGAATCTGATCCTATTCATGAAGAAGTTGCATTTAAAAATGAAATAGTTTATGTTCCACCAACTATTAGCTGACTTAAAAACAAGTTAGAAAAAGCTAATAAGTCTGGTAATTTAAAACTTGACTCTAAGTCAAGGAGTTTTAAAAGAAAACTTTCTTCAAAAGTCAAAGGATCAGTGGGAGGACCCAAATGAGTCTCGGTACCAAAATATGTAAATAGTTTATTTTGTAGGTGGTGCAGGAGGATAGCAGGAAGGAAGCTAGAAGAGTACTCCTCTGAGTACACAGCTTGGAAGATCAACAATGGCACTTGCCATTTTGGAAGAATAAATGCTTTTATTTGTTAAAAATATTTTTGGTCTTTAGACTACAAAAACTGTTTATAAAACTCTAATGTCCATATTCATTGTGAGAAATAATTTTTTTTTTGGAAAATTAAAGATATTCTCTGGACGAATATCCTTAATCGGTCTAGTTAGACAAGGGTGTCTAAAAGAAACAGTGTGTACTTAGACGTATTTTTGCTCGCAATCCATACATCTAAGTCTATATGTTGAGGTGTTATACCTACGCAAATAGACGGACACGTCTAACAGACGTTAGACGTTTTTACGTCTTGAGCAAAAGGATGCTCACGTCTAATAAACACACGTCTAACACGTGTTGTTTATGCGGAATTAGACGTACACGTCTAATAAACATTAGACGGATTTGTTATAAACACGGAATTAGACGTATGCGTCTAATACACTCATCCATCTAATAGACGCTTTGTTACATTGGATTTGTGAATTAAGAAAAACGTCTAACTACGTGTCGATTAGACTGATCAAGGACAACTGTCTCACGTTGAGAGCTATCTGCTTTTCCAGCTCAAAACATTAAACAGTCATCTCATAATAACATGAAGACACGTGTCTATCAAGTTTAGAGAAAATGACTGATATACCCTCGTTTCTAATGATGATTTCTTGAAAAAGGACGTCTAACATTTATTAATGGGACATACCCTTAGAATAGACGATTATTCTGTATTTCCATCCTTCTTCTATATAAGGACATTACTGCATGATTTTGAAAACTCTCAATCTCTCGAAATCTCTAAGAACCCTAACTTTCTTGCATTTCTCTCACCAAATCTCTCTGAAATATCGTGTCGATTCACATTCTCTCAAAATGGTGAAGAAAATCACTCTCGGTCACTATACTTTGTAGGTGGACTTTCCATCGGTGTACTCTTTCGATTAACCGGAGGTGGTGAATATGTTCCAAACCCTAGAATATTCTGGGTTGAGGAAGTATCTGGGCGGACCGTTCATCTTCTATGAAGACGAAGTTCGCGAGTTCTTTAAGACGGCAGTTATGGTTGAAGATTCCATCGTAGCAACCGTCAACGAAAAGGAGATCTCTTTTGACGAAGCGGTTTATGCGGAGTTCTTTGAACTTCCGACGGAGGGTCATCTGTTCAAGTTGGTGCTCCCTTCAGAAATCATGGAGGAAATGAAAACTTCCTTCTCTGCTGACGGTTCTAAAATCCATGTAAATGGATACAAGAAGGTATTCAAACCCCACATCATTCTTCTAAACGACGTGGTGGCGAATGCGTTGCAAGGGAAGGTTGGCTCCTCCAATCTCTATAGTCAAGACCGTTTTGACTATATGTGCGCCATTTCTAAAGGTATCCAAGTGAACTGGAGTCACACCCTTTTTCAGAATCTGTGTTACTCTATCAGGCAGACGAAAAAGGAGAGTATCACGTATGCGGCTCAACTAAGTCACTTGTTGAAGTATTTGGGAGTTCTTGTTGGTGAACCGACGCAGATCAACTCTCCAAGAGTTTTTACTGCTCTTACGGTGGCCAACACTCTGACTAGGATGAAGAGCAACCTAGAGTCTGCATCTGGGGCTTCTAGTTTACAGACTGGTGGAAAGCCGTCCACCTGGTCAAAGCCTTTTGCTTCTGTTATGTCAACAGGAGCAAAGAGAACCAGAACTGTGAACGAATCGGAGGCCAGTTCCTCCAGCATGAAAAGCCCAAATCAGAAGGACTCTGAATCCGTTGATTCAAGGGTGAAGCAAGGTCCAGGCGTACTTGCTGCTACCCCAATGACATCGTTATCCACTCCCTCAACTTATTTGAGAAAACCTTCGAGGTCTTGTGCCTCAAAGGAGAAGAAGACAAAGGCGCCACGCGCGTCTAAATCTGCTAAGGTAAAGTCTTCTAAATCTCTGGCTACTGTGCCAAAATTTAATATTCCCGAAGTGGAACAAGCTGAATCTGTTTTCTCTCCTTTGAGAGAATTTGATGAAGGGCCTGCTGTTGAGTTAGTCGGTCCAAATGTTGAAACCATTAATAGGGAGGAGTCTCATGTTATGCAATCTGATCATGTAGCCGCCAGTGCTCCAGAGTCGACGCAACCAGAACAAGGTGCTGATCTTACCCTTGTTGCTGGTGAACCCAAAATTCCTGCTCCCAAGGATTCCTTGGTGGTCGGAAAAATTGACTATAGAGAGCTCCCTGTTGAGTTCTGCTTAAAACCCCAATATGCCTTTGAACTGTTGCGGGCTAGAAAAGGGACCAGAAGAATTGTAATTGGTGAACCCTAACCAGCTCCAAAACCTATAGAGGTTGTTGGAAAAGGGAAATCCATTGCATTTCAAGCTCTTGAGAAGGTATCTGAAGCAAGAGGTATCGTTGATCTTATTCTGGATCAAGTGAAAGTTCTTTCTGCTGAAAAGTTAGAAGTTTATGATTCCTGATGTACTGAGAGGCTGTCATCTAAGTACAACGACTCTCTATCTAACGCTGCCATAACCAAAGAATGGAAGAAGAGAGTGGCAAACGAGAAGAAAGTCCTGAAATGGGCAAGAACTTCAGATGTGGGTGAAGCCCTGAATAAAAGAGAACTTGTCGAAGCTTGCATTCTTGGAAAAGCTCTGTTTCCAATCTATGAAGCCAGGAAAGCTAACTTCATCCTTGATGCAAAAGGAGTTGATGTTGAAGAAAAAGTTCTTAAAAAATTGAATGATATCATGGAAAGCTATGTTTCTGCTGCATCTATATACATTCATGGCGCCGATTACTCTGGCGCAGTACCTCTAAACGAAGAAAAAGCAATGGATATTCCAGATGCTGATGAATCAGATGCTGCTCTCCTAATCGAATTCGGGAATCTTTCTGCCAAAGAGAGACGCATTCTAGATCACCATATCCATGGAAATCCGAGTGAAGAAGAAGGAACGGTGAATGTTCAAGAGCCTGAACAAGCTCTTGAGACAAATGTTGAAGAAGTGATCATAGAAGATGTAGAAGAGGAGGCTTTGAAAGCTCCTAGTGAAGAAGATGAAATTATAACCCCTGTTGCAAGAACAAAGGGTGTTCAAGAGAAATTGGCTGAGGTCACTCAGCTGGAAACCGCAAGAACTGAGGGGGAACCCTCTAAAGAGAAAGATGATGAAGAAGAAAGTTCCTCATTTGAGGAGGAACAGGATGAGCAACCAACGTTTGTTAAGCCCCGTTTATTTCCCGATGGTGTTGTGGGAAGTGTTCACGAAAACATCAACATTCCCCGTCACTACTCTGGAAATCTACTTGAAAGATTTGAAAGGGCACAAAAAGAAATTGAAGAAGAGGCACAAGATAAAGCTGCTAAGAATGCTGAAGTAAATCAGCCAGAACAATCTGTTACGGTCTGCTCATCAAAAACCTCGGTCCTAAAATATTTTATGCACCCATCTCCCGGCCCAAGTGTCCATATAGGCCAGTCTATGTTTTTATTGACTAGTTCTGTTTTGTTTACTTTCTCTCTTATTTCTCTTGAAACTGAATTAACTTGAAAGTTTGTTGTAACCGAATCCTTTTGGGTAAACCAGCCTCTTTAAATGGTGATACCCACCCCACTTTTTGGGGCTATGAATTGAATATTTTGGAACTTTGTGCTCTAAGTTATCTCTCGGCCCTCCTCCCCCTTCTTGGACCTCTAGGTGTAATCTAGTGGTATTTCTCTTCTCCCCTTTGGCTCTTCTCTCCTTAACCTCGAATTCTCATCTCATTCTATGTCCGCTGCGCTTGAGAATTGAATTATGTCCTTGGTCCCTACAATAAAGAACTTGTTTCTTAAACTAAAGAACTCGAAAGGCTCGGTCATAATTTAAAGTCTAACATTTTGGTATTAGAGCTGGCCGATTCTCAACAAGGTAGAAACTTGCCAACAATCAGATATGGATGCGCTCAAGGCCCTCATTGGAAACATGTCCCAACAAACAGCTGCGATGCAAGCTGCCATAGACCGAAGATTTGATGCAGTTGAAGAAAGAATGGAAGCCTTTGAGAGCGGGGCATCTGGAAATGTGCAAGAACCCCGCCACAGACCCTATGAAGATAATTCTTGCCACGGTCCTTCACCATTTAGGCCCCCGCACCCTGGACAGAATCGCAACCAACACTATGCTCCTCCTACTCGGCTAACCAAGGTCGATTTTCCTCGGTTTGATGGGTCGGATGTCGAGGGCTGGCTAATATCTGCCGAGCAATTTTTCAGGGTGGACAAAACTAAGGATGTCACTAAATTAGAAATCTCCCCCATTCATTTTTCTGGAGAATCAAGAATGTGGTACGGGTCATATCTTCAAAACCGAAATCATATGGAAGCTTTATTTTGGGACGTGTTCAAAAGAGACCTTATGACTCAATTCGGGCCCTCTATACATGACACACCAATGAGACAGCTGATGAATTTAAAACAGGTTGGGTCGGTTCAAGAAAATAATCTGCGATACATGTCGATCTCTCAAAAACACTACAGCATGCCAAGGGAGTACGTCATAGATTGCTACTTGTCCGGTCTAAGGTAGGAAATTGCAAACTGCATCAGGCTGCGATTCCCAGATTCATTAAACAATGCCATGGCCATGTCTAAAGTTCAAGAAGCAACATATCGATCCTTAATGAGCAGTGGTAATTTGTACAGCGCTGAAGCATCGTTGCTGCCCACGCCATCCAACATCAACACAGCCGGGCCAAGCACTAATACTGACTTCAAGAATTCATCATATGGGTCCTCTTCAAATGCAAACCAGGGCCATGTTAAGCAATTAGACACAGCCTCAATGGAAGAAAAGCGAAAGAAGGGACTATGCTACTCTTGCAATGAAAAATGGCAACCAAACCATAGGTGTAAATCAAAGTTATTCATGGTCTCGGCCAATCAAGAAGATCAAGAACCCAACCAAGAACCTGTTTTGGATGATCTACCTTCATTGCTCGGCCCAAGGGATGAACCAGCCATATCCTTACATGCCTTGACCGGGTCTAAAGCTTTCTAAACGCTCCAGATTCTTGGCAAAGTTGGGAACCTACCGGTGGTGATCCTGATTGATACAGGCAACACCCACAATTTTATCAATAGCAGGATTTTGGAGAAAATAGACCACAAAAGCATAGCAACCAGGGTGCAATCGTTTAGAGTGGTCGATGGGTCTAATGTGTTATGCTCTAGTGTTTGCAAGGACTTGAAGTGGTCGATGGAAGGCAATGAATACCAAACAGAAATGAAGGTAATTTCCATGGACGGATATGATATTGTGCTGGGAATTGAATGGTTGATTACTCTAGGCCCGTCTTCTTGGGACTTTGAAAAACTGACCCTATCCTATGAGAAGCAAGACAGAACCACGGTCCTAAAAGGAATTCCTCAGTCGCAGGCCAGTCTGATGCATGGAAACCATCTGGAAAAGACCTTAGATGAATATATTATTGCTGCCAAAATGCAAGTAAAGAGTAAGCCCGAAGGCCAAACTGTTTCACTCGCGACATTGACCTTGGAAGATATTCCTAATGATCTAATTAGAACCTATGGCTCCTTCGATGCTGCTGTTATGCTAGTTCGGGAAAAATACTTGGCCTGGATTTTTAAGCCAAGTATGGAGTTTAATCGAAGTTAGAAGAAATTATTTTTGCACCAGGCGCTGAGGACATTGCAGCAACCAAGGCCAACTCTAAACACTGAAAAACTCGACCTTAGGTGCACATAAATTCCTCACATGGGCGGAGTGGCAAGCGACCCGGCAGCGCAAAAGACCGCAAGGACCCGGCCAGTTCCACTACTGAAGCGATTCTGCCGAACATTTTTTGAGAAAATACGGTCTTATGCGGCGACCCTTGCTGAATGTAGCGAAGCCCGACCGAAGCAATAGTTTTTGAAGTTGAAGATGCGTATTAGAGACTGACCAGTCCACGTTCTTTTCGTCGAGGGCGACGAACCTCGAAGGGGGAGATTATGTTACGGTCTTCTCATCAAAAACCTCGGTCCTAAAATATTTTATGCACGCGTCTCCCGACCAAAGTGTCCATATGGGCCAGTCTATGTTTTTATTGACTAATTCTGTTTTGTTTACTTTCTCTCTTATTTCTCTTGAAACCGAATTCTATTATCTTGAATGTTTGTTGTAACTGAATCCTTTTGGGTAAACCAGCCTCTTTAAATGGTGATGCCCACCCCACTTTTTGGGGCTATGAATTGAATATTTTGGAACTTGGTGCTCTAAGTTATCTCTCGACCCTCCTCCCCCTTCTTGGACCTCTAGGTGTAATCTAGTGGTATTTCTCTTCTCCTCTTTGGCTCTTCTCTCCTTAACCCCGAATTCTTATCTCATTTTATGTCCGCTGCGCTTGAGAATTGAATTCTCTCCCTGGTCCCTACAATCAAGAACTTGTTTCTTGAACTAAAGAACTCGAAAGGCTCGGTCATAATTTAAAGTCTAACACAATCCTTGCAGGTTCATACAAACTTTGAGTCTATTCAAAGTATGGCAGCAAAATATGAAAAAGTGTCGTCTCACGAAGGGTCATCTGCTGGAGGAAATAAAATGTTAAGATCTACGAGGTCTATGCTCTCCTCAATGCAGAAGACTATGTGTCAGACAATGATCTCCAGGGAAGAGGAAAGAGAAAATTTTGGCAATATTTTCAAGATCCTAACTGAGCTGGATAAGACCTTGAAGATGAATACTTATGAGACCCATGTCTCGAATGTAAAGTTTTCAAAGTTTGAAAAGGAATGCTTCAGCCGCCAAAGTGAACTGTTCGACATTGAGAGGCATATCAATGACAAACGCCACAAGGAAACCATGGATGACTTCAGTCTGGTGAAGAATCAGATGGTAGAAATGCAGGGTTGCATGAGCAGAAATGATAATGAACGTCAAGCATTTGTTGAAACCATTGCTAGAAAGTTTCAAGCGAAGGAGGATGCTTTAGGCAATGCTGAAAGTGCTCAACCTCGACCAATTCAAGGTGAGTCAAGCAGAAGGAATGATGGTGTGTTAACCGGGACCAGATCTAGGCGGGCCCCAAGTATTGATGACAATCCTAGGCCAACCAAGAGAGGTGGTGGTCGAAGCGGTGCTGAGCGTGGAGGAAGAAGTGGTGGTGGCCGGAGTAGGCTATCCAATGTCGATCAAGGTGGACATGCTAGTGTTGGTGAGCGTGGAGGAAGATCGAATGCAGGAGGTCGTGGTGGTCGCGGCTATCCTCATTTCATGAACATGCTTCCCGGGCAAGAGATGAGTCCAACCTATCCTCGAGTGAAAAGGGAAGAAAAATGATTTCTCTTCTTTTACTCTGCTTAACTTTATTGAACATGGTTTCTTGATAGTTTTTCGAATACTGGTTCTTTTTGGATGAATGGTGTAAGTGAACAAGGTGTTTGTTTATTTACTTGATGAATGCATGTTGTTACATAGGTATACAAGTTTGCAATTTCTTCATCAAAAAGGGGGAAATTGTTGGGTCAAATTATTTTGACTAAGTGTAGAAATAATTTACCCACTGATATTTTTATGATGAAATAATTTATGAGTTTTGATACAGGTGTATTGAGACAACATATTATAGACTTGGATCTAATGATGACCATTAGACCGATGATGATTTTCATTCGCATAAAATTAGACGTACAGTCTAACTCATCAGAGTTAGACGTGTAAGTCTAATAGATGTAAAGAATTAGACGGATAGTCTAAAGAATACACCGAATTAGACGTGAGTCTAATGGAATTAGACGTACAGTCTAACTCATCGGAGTTAGACGTGTAAGTGTAATAGATGTAAAGAATTAGACGGATAGTCTAATGAATACACAGAATTAGACGTGAGTCTAATGGAATTAGACGTACAATCTAACTCATCGGAGTTAAACGTGTAAGTCTAATAGATGTAAAGAATTAGAAGGATAGTCTAATGAATACACGGAATTAGACGAGAGTCTAATAGAATTAGACGTATAGTCTAACTCATCGGAGTTAGACTTGTAGTCTAATATTCTTGTAATTAGACGGGTAGTCTAATTGATTTTCGGAATTAGACGGATAGTCTAATTAGTGAAAGTTAGAAGTGAGTCTAACTCCTTCAGATTAGTCTGAGGTAGAATCAGAATTAGACGCGTCAGTCTAACTCAGTGGAGTTAGACGTGCCGGTCTAATGGTTATTGAATAATTAGACGGATAGTCTAATTAGTGAAAGTTAGACGTGAGTCTAACTCCTTCAGATTAGTCTGAGGTAGAACCGGAATTAGACGCGTTAGTCTAACTCAGTGGAGTTAGACGTGCCGGTCTAATGGTTATTTAATAATTAGACGGGTAGTCTAATTAGTGAAAGATAGACTTGAGTCTAACTCATTCAGACAAGTCTGAGGTAGAACCGGAATTAGAAGTGGCAGTCTAACTCAGTGGAGTTAGACGTGCCAGTCTAATGGTTATTGTAATTAGACGCAAGTCTAATTCTATTAGACCAGGCGGTCTAATAGACATTTTTCCATTAGAAGGAGTTGACTTATCTCATTAGACTGATTTTCACAAATCCGTCTAACTGAAATACGTCTAATGCTCTATTTAAGTAGTACGCTTGAATCTAGCATTTCTCCTACCCACGTGCTATAGCTGTACCCTACTTCTGCTCCACTTTCCTGTGAAGATTAGTACAACAACTATATGCATCTCTAATGGAATGCCACGTAAGAGAATTTTCCTCACATTACCCGTTTTACAGGTACATCTCTGATGGAATATTCGGCGCACTACCAGTTCGGTACGCCACGATCCTTGAGCTCAGAACCTACTGTGTGCAATGGAGGCTTTCCAATGGAAGAGTGCCACGTATCATTCTTGAAGATTCGACCGTTAGCTCCTGCTCAGTATTTAACAAATCCTAAGGACAACGGACAATCTGCCGAACGAACAAGCGAATACAAACGAACAAGCAATCTGATTTTGCATTGAGAGACTATTTAATCATCTTGCTTACTGAACTTATTCTGTGAAGCTTCTTTCTGATTGTACTGTATGTGAATCGAGAGAGATATATATAATCAAAACACCTTTAGCTGAGTGATATTCTTCATCTTGTAATTGAATAGAAAGTGTTCTGTTCATTAGTGAGCTAAGTGTGTGTATAAACTGTATTTGATTCTTATCATCTTATAGTGAATACTTCCGGTGGTTGGAAGAAGGGGTGACGTAGGAGAGTTTCTCCGAACATCCATAAACAAACTATTGTGTTCTTCATTTCTGTCATCTTTTCATATTTCATCTTGTGCTTCAAACCCAAGTAAACAATTCCGCCTTGAATCTGTTTCAAGTGTTTACACTAGTTTGCGTAGAATAGAAAGAGATATTAATCCCTAACAGGATTTCTATCAAACCGTTTTTCATAAGCCTTCATCCTTAACCAGACCCCCGTCTCTAACGATAAAGCCGATCCTATCAGTCATTCCGACCTTCCTCAGGTCCTTTTAGGGTGACCATCACTCCTCTTTTTTCGACCTTCTTCTCACATTCCTGATTGTGAGACTCTCTTAGTGCGAGAAAGACCTGAAATGGTTGCACGAACGTATATAAATGGACTTTCAATAGAACGAGTTTTTCCTGGCCTTTTCTAGTGGGAACCCAATCTCTCATCCGTTAAGCAAGTATCTTCCCTCTAGATACTATAAATATATCGATAAATCAGGCACATCTTCTTAAGTAAGTCTAGTTAACTATCATATCTAATCTACTTATATGTTCCTTTTAGGGCTACTAACTTACTAGATTTTCCACAAATCCTATTCTTTCTTATGTAGTAGTATATTCAGAACACAAGTGTTTAACGAATCTGAAAAAAGATTTTTGAGTCGAAGAAGAAAGATCTAGGACTCATAAAGTGTAGTAAACCATTTGCTCTTAGTAACTTCCTTTTTTGGTAACGAAGTTATTAAGATAAATAAGGCGGGGTTCTAACTTACTCTTTATTGCACTTTATTTAAAGAAAATCAATGTTGTAATCCAAATTATTATAAAAATGAGACTATCCCAAGAGATCTTAAACCCCGAGTTTCCCTTAAAAGAATGGGACTTCCTCGTATCATACCTTTCATAGACGTATGGTTTCCAAGAAAGACGGTCCTACAGTGATAAATAGAATCCCCATAAAAATACTAATAGATCAAGCAATAATGATTTCGTATCCAGTCAAAATCATAGTTAAATGATCGAAGTGGTAGCTCTAGTAGACCCATAGATCATGGAAGAAATAGGATTGGTAGACCCAACCTCCACACTACACGTATATACGCGAACCCCTCTCGTTACAGTACGTGCGACTCTCACCTCATACGGCTTGTAAAGACTTCAAAATCTATCCCCAAGCATTTTTTTTCCTCTCCAATCCTCGATCAAACATGGTTGAGATTAACCTTAATTTCTATAATACCTAAAATAATTAGATCATGAGTTTCAATGATCCACTTGATTTCTCATTGAAGCCTCTAATATTCCATGTTGTGATATTCATGAATGAATATAAGAATTAGCTTCCTAAATTCTATTTTCATATATTCCCATACTCTCTTTCCTTCGTGCTAATTGAACTATCTCGCTTGACGTAGTCTGGCCTTTATCCTACTGAACATTATTAGTACCCTATTTAGAATCAAATTCATCATAGCTAATTTCCACACTAGAGTTATCATCATTATTATTAACAATTTATAAATTTTGAATAATGGGCATTTGATTTTCATACGTGATTGAATCAATTGTGATTTCATTAATTACATCATCCGCTTTAGTAACCACTACATGAATCCTCACCCTCTTAGTTCCATCCTTCATTCGCCTATTGAGATTTAGAATTGCTCATTCAGTTTCCATTTTCAGATCATTATTCTCATTATGTTTGTTAGAAAATTCTGCAATATGTACTACCTCTTTTATATAAGTCCCCTTTACAACAGCAATATGACATGCATCCACCTTCTAAATCACTTCCACAATCCGATTTTTCGAGTAGCATTAAGAATAAAATCTACTTTTGGAATCGTCTGAAAACTATGAGTCCCTTCATCAACCTTATGAGTGATATTCTTTTTCTAAATTACATCAATACTTTGAATCACAAGAAAATTTTCAAACACATAAGCTTTTTCTTGCGATCACAACATGAAGAAGTGAAAAAGAGGGGCTTTCATTAAAACTATTGAGCCAATAAAATAGACCAGTATAAATAAAAATGGGAATTGAACGCTAGAAGGCGCAGATAGGAACTGTGGGCACATATTATAATAAGAAGGCGAGCGAATTGTGTTCACTTAAAACTAAACTTTAGGTTTTGTAGTAGGAAATACTCCAAGGAAAGAGATTGGAAGAAGTAGCAGTCTAGAAATAGACCTCAAAAAATGAGTCTTTCCTCCTGAAATAGAAAACCGGGTGGAAACCGACCAATGTTGGGATGTGTGAAATAAACTAAGCAACTATTATGGTTAAAAACTTTCTTTTTCCTTAAGATTTCTTGTCACAAAGTTGAGAAAACAAACTATAGAAATAAAAAGCAATACATGTCGAAATCAAGAATAGATCATTGCCTGAAAGATGGATGGTTAACGGTATACATGCTATACATTGTGTGTGTTAATGGTATACATGGTGGATACTTTAAAAGATAAAGAGGGGTAGGCAAGGGGATCCTCTCTCTTCATAAATGCTCCGAAATAATCGGCCATATATCTAGCATATATTATGTGGAGAGGAGAGTATTACACATATTAGTTTTGCTGACGATCTTTTCATTTTGCTCACGCGGACGTGGTTACCATTAACACAATTAAAGAGGCGTTAATCATCTTTTATAATGTTACAAATCTTTACATTGACGAGGATAAAAGCTTTCCTTTTTAAGGTGGTGTTAAGGAGGAAACAAAGGTGGAGATATTCAACATCATGGGTATATAAGAGGGCTCTCTTCCGGTGAAGTACTTGATATTCCTTTAATGTCAAAGTAGCTTCATATTTCACATTATCGACAACTTATTGAGAAAATCAAGAACACTATTAACGGATGGTCAACAAAGAACCTTTCATACGCGTGTACAATTGAACTTATCTCAAGAGTCACCATGGGTATTGTAGCATATTGATCACAACAAATGGTTCTTCTAAAAAGGGTGATGGAAGATTTTGATAAACTAATTAGGGACTTTATTTGGGGGAATCAGGGTCATGATGGTAAGAAGGTCAAATTGGAGAACGTTTGCAAACCTAAAGAGAACGGGAATATTGTTCTCAAAAGTTGTATTGAATGGAATAAGGCATCGACTTATAGGCACTTCTAGGCAATTGAAAGGGTACACTTAAGGTATATGAAGAGTGAAACAAATATTTGGACGTGTAAATTGAAAATGGATATGGTATGATCGCTTAAGAAAATTATAATGTTTTTTTTGTAAATTTCTTCCAATAGTAATATTGTAATCAAAATTCATGATTTTCCAAACCAATCAATCGGTAGTTATTGGATCATCCAAATTTTGAGTGTTTTCAAAAATTGGCGTTTGGACCACTTTCAAAGCGTCATTTCAAGCCAATTATGAATTGTGTTTTTGATTTTTGATCTCCTGATCAAATATCAAGTATGATCATCATATTAGACCGAACAAATTTATTATAATTTTGAGGTTTTAAAATGTGGTGTCTATAGAATGCCCTCTTGGACAGAATTTGGAGAAAAAAGATTGTCGTTTAGTATAATGTGTGTCCAAGCTTGATAAAATAGGCACTAGGTTTACAAATTCCAAAACATAAATTTCTAAAATATATAAGTAAAGATACAACCTTAAGTGGTGCATTTTCTGTTCTAGTTTATCTTACTTGATACCATGTTCTTGAGGAATTAGATGTGTAGCTATAACGAGGCTTTTATAAAATACTTGTAAGAAGCAATAGCACATGCAACCATAATATCAACATATTTAAAGGATAAATCGATTGGGAAGTTAATTGTATTTCGATCTCATTAATGATCATCACAAGTTGTTCTTTAACCATGTGTTTGTTATAGGATCGGCTTAATCAATAGAGACGGGGTCTGGCGATTAATGAAGGCTTAAGAAAAACGGTTTGAAAGAAATATTGTTAAGGATTTAATTCACTTTCTATTCTACACAAACCCTTGTAAATGCTTGAAATATAATCAAGGGTGGAATATTTACCTGGGTTTGAAGCTTAAGATGGAAAATGAAACGATGATAGAAAGGAACAACACAACAATTTGTTTATGGATGTTCGGAGCAAACTCTCCTACGTCACCCCTTCTTCCAACCACCGGAAGGATTCACTATAATATGATTCGAATCAAAAATAGTTTGCACACACTTAGCTCACTATTGAACAGAACACCCTCTGTTCAACTTACAAAATTAAGAATATCACTCAGCTAAAAGATGTTTTGATTATAACTCTCTCTTGATTAACACACATTACAATCAGGAAAGTAGCTCACATTATGAATATTCAAAAGCTTGATTTCTCAGTAAGCAAGATGATCGAATGATTTCTCTCTCTCTAATTCTGGCAGTTCGTCCGTTGTCCTTAGGAATCTTTAAATATGCATAGGTACCAACGGTCGAATCTTCAGAATGATACGTGATACTCTTCCATTGGAACACCTCCATAGTACACAGCAGACTCTGAATACAAGGATCATGGCCGTACACAACAGGTAGTGCGCCGAATATTCTTTAGAGATTTACCTGCAAAATAAGTAGTGGGAAGGATATTCGTTTACGTGTCATTTCTTGATTGGTTGCATCAGAATGTCGTACTGATCTACACTAGAAAGTGGAGCAGGAGTAGCGTACAACTGTAGTACGAGGGTAGGCGGGTGCTAGCTTCAAGCCACTACTTAAGCAAGCAATTAGACGTATTTCAATTAGACGACCTCGTCGAATGAAATCAAACGTCCCCGTCTAATAACATTCTCCATTAGACCACCTAGTCTAAAGGGATTAGACTTACGTCTAATTATAATCACTTCAGACTAATCTGAAGGGGTTAGACTACACGTCTAACTTTTACCAGTTAGACTGCACGTCTAACTTTCTCTTTCTATTAGACTGCATGTCTAACTCCACGAGTTAGACTGCACGTCTAATTCCGTTTTACTTCAGACTAGTCTGAAGGAGTTAGACTACACGTATAACTTTCACAATCCATTAGATTGTACGTCTAACTCCACGAGTTAGACTGCACGTCTAATTACGGATTCATTAGATTGCACGTCTAACTCCACGAGTTAGATTGCACGTCTAATTACGAGATCCATTAGACTGCACGTCTAACTCCACGAGTTAGACTGCACGTCTAATTACGAATATGTTAGACTGCACGTCTAATTTCGAATACCATTAGACTGCACGTCTAACTCCATTATTAAGACTGCACGTCTAATTCCGCTGGATTAGACTACACGTCTAATTATTGATCTATTAGACTGCACGTCTATTTCCATGAGTTAGACTGCACATCTAATTGCATGCATCTAATTACAAATCAGTCCAATAAACCTCATTAAAACCAAGTCTAATGAAATTTGTTTTCAATACACCTGCATAAAAAACAATTAGACGTATATTTAATCCATTCATCATTTCATCAATTTCCCCCTTCCAATAGTCAAACTATTTCAACATATGGTAAAAATAATTTGACCCAACAATTTCTCCATTTTTGACGATGACATTGAAATCCTACATAGACAACAGATTAGCGTATCCATCATCTAAATACAGGGTAAAATTTGTTCATCAATCACACATAACCACTTTCAAAAACCAATATTCCATAAACATAGTCAAAGTAACATAGTTTAAAAACAAAGTAAGAGAAAGGACATCATTGTTCTTCCCTTTTCACTCGAGGATCGATAGGAAAACGAGTTTCTTCATAGCTCATCCCTTCATAGCTCATCTCTTGAACGGTTAGCAGATTGCGAAAAGAAGAGAGAGCGCGACCACCACGACCGCTTCCACTGGTTCTCCGACCACGATTACCACCACTCAATAGACCTCCTCGATCACTACCAGACTGTTTTCTTTCAGCAGCAGCTTTCGCATTTTCTTTCTCTTGAAACTTTCTTGCAATGGAGTCGGCATACTTCAACCTTTCACCATCTGTTCTTCTCAGACTTCCTTGAATTTCAACTAGCTGATCCTTGTATAATTCCATTGATTCCATGACCTCACGATGATTATCAAGATATATTTGTCTTTCAAGACTCATCATTTCAGATTGCCGATTGAAGAACTCATTTTCAAATTTGGAGAAATTTAAATTTGCAACATTCGTCTCATACGTATTTTTCTTTAGAGTATTATCCAATTCTTTAAGGATTTTGACACATTCAGCAACTTATTTTCTATCCTCTTTCTGGGTCTTCAAAATATTAACTACGTGTGATTCCAAAACTATCACATTTGTCTGAAGATAGGAAAGCAAAGATGTCATCGACTTTAGAATCTTGGTACCATCAGTCGAAGATCCTTCATTGGATGAATCATCTTGTGATTCTGCTGCTATGCTCTGAATGGGATTAGCTTCAATGTGAATCTACAGAGATTGCTCGGGTTCACCCTTCTCAGACTCATTACCAGTTTTATTCTGCTCTTCTTCTTCTAGCTCCCTTTCTGCTCTTTGAAATCTATCATACAGATTTCCCTTGCATTGGAGAGGGTGAAGAAAATTCTCATGAAGACTACCAACTATAATATTGGGAAAAGGAAGAGGCTTGAGAGTTCTAGTATTTTGATCTTGTTCCCCCTCAGACGAGGAACTCTCTTCTTCTGCATCTTTGTCTTTTGAGGGTTCCCCCTCAAATCTGGTAATCCCTGGCTGACTAGCTTCAGCCTCTTTTTCTTGAGCTTCCTCTGTTCTGACAACATGGGATATCACAACTTCTTCTTCATTTGGAGTTTGAACAGTCTCCACAACAATTTCGTTCTCTTGAGTTACAAGAGCTTGGACCAGCTCTTCAACAACAACTTCTTCTTGATTTAAAAGAGCTTGTTCTGTCCCTTGAATTATCTCTTCTTCTTCTTCTAGAGATGGATTCTCTTGAATGTGTTCCTTATTTAGCTCGACAACGGGTTGAGCCATTAAATGTCTTTCTTCTGCAGAAAGGTTTCCAAATTCTATCAGAAGAGCAACAACTTGCTCATCTGTATCATCATTATCAATAGAGACATCCATTAGTTCGTCTTCATCAGAGAAAATGCTAAAATAGCTCACTCCTGAGCAATTAGCTCCATCAATGTATCGAGTGACTATAGACAGATAGTCGGCCATAATCTCGTCTAATCTCTTTAGGACTTTTACTTCAACTTCAGCACCTTTTTCAATGAGTTTAAAATTGGCTTTTCTGGATTCAAGAATGGGGAATAAAGCTCTTCCTCTCAGACAGGCTTTGATAAGATATTTCTTTTTCAGAGCTTCCGACACCTGCGGTGTTTTAGCCCATTTGAGAACCTTCTTCTCATCTGCTACAAGCTTGTGCCATTGAGTACTTATTCCTGAACTCGTGATGACCTCATCATACTTAATAGATAATCTGTTCTGACTCCAAGAGTCAAAAATTTCCATTTTCTCAGCAGTAATATCCTTGACTTGATTCATCATGAGGTCAACAATGCATGTTGCCTCAGAAACATCTTCACTTTCTTCAATTACAACATTTTTCCCTTTTCCAACAACCTCAACAGGTTTTGGAGAAGGTCTCGATTCACCAAACACAATTCCACACGACTGCCTTATGGAACGCATCAATTCATAAGCAGATACAACTTTCTTGAAAAGTCCAGGAGGAAGCTCTCCTCGAGTGACTTTCCCGGTAACTATTGAATCTTTCGAAATGGGGTTGGTGGAGAGAGGCTCTCTAACAGAAGTAGAGGGTTCTTTTTCAGAATCATTACCAGCAACATGGGTAAGAACTGCACCTTGTTCTTGTTGGGAAAATGCTGTAGCACCTGCGGCTACTTGATCAGGTTGTTGAACAGGAGACTCAGTCCTGTCAATATTCTCAACATTTGGACCAGATGACTCAACAACAGGCCATACAGCAAATTCCTTTTCAGGAATAAAAACATATTTATCTAGTTCCATTACAGGAACATCAAACTTGGGCACATCGGCCAGGGGTAGAGAGGAGGTTACCTTCGATGACGCCTTCATCGATTTAGACGCACGGGGTGCCTTTAACTTGTCACCTTTTGGAGCAGATGACCTTGAAAATCTCCGCAACTGATTGGCAACCGGAGACAAAGGAGACATGGGAAGGGTGGCAAGTTCAACTGGACTTTGCCTGATTCTGGAATAAACAGTTTCAGAAACCTTCTTTGAAGAGCTCCTTAGGCTAGTGGAACTAGCCTCTAATTCGTTGATAGTCTTGGATCTCTTTTCTCCCGTTGACGAGATGGAAGCGGCTGGCTGTTTAGATCGAGTAATCGAATTTCCACATCTCTGTTGGCTGGAAGCACCCGAATGTATTTCCTTAAGATTCTTCATTCTGACTAGAGTGTTCGCAATTGTGAACACATTATATACCCTAGTTGAGTTGATCGGTTCTGGTTCACCCATCGGAACCCCCAAATGTCCAAACAAACGACTTAGTTGAGCAGCAAACGTTATACTTTCTTTGTTCTCCTAGTTGCTGGAGAAGCAGAGATTGTTGAATAATGTTGAGGCCCCGTTTACCTGGATCCCATTTGAAATGACACACATATAGTCAAATTGATCTTGACTATAGAGGTTGAAAGAACCATCCTTCCCCTGAAGCGCTTTTTCTTCCACATCATTTAGTAAAATAAATTGTGGTTTAAGGACTTTATTACTTCCGTTTACATGAATCGTCGAGCCATCGGTAAATAAAACCTTCTTCATCTCTTCCCTTACTTCTGTTGACAGATCCTTGTTGAAGGTATGACCCTCTGACGGAGGTCAAAGAACTCCGCGTAAGAGGCTTCATCGAAAGATACTTCCATCCCATTCACAGTCGCTAAGATGAGATCGTCCACCATTATTGAAAATTTAAAGAACTCTTGAACTTCCTTTTCGTAAAAGATGAAAGGACCGCCAACATATTTTCCGAGACCGGAATACTCGAGGGTTCTGAACATATCTACCACTTTCGGCTGATCAAAAGAGTAGACAGATGGAAAATCCACCTGCAAAGTACAATGACCTAGCGTGATTCTCTTGTTCACCATTTTTCAGTGGAATATGAACAAACACAAGATTATCACAGATTTTTTAGAGAGAAAGACAAATAAATCTAGGGTTCTTAGAAGTCATTAGAGATAAAAAAAACTTTCAATTTCATGCAAAGATGTCCTTATAAAGATCATGATAGGTTATGCAAGATAACCTTCGTTTTACCTAGGGGTATGGCCCATCATTAAAATTAGATGTCCTTTCCAAAAAGTCATCATTATAATGAGGGTATATCAGTCATTCTCTTTTAACTTGAGAGACACATGTCTTCATGTTATTATGAGATGACTGTTTTATTGTTTGAGCGGGAAAAACAGATATCTTCTCACGTGGACAGTTGTCTTTGATCAGTCTAAAAGGCACGTAGTTAGACGTTTCTCTTACTACACAAATCTATAAAACTAAACGTCTATTAGACGTGTGGGTCCATTAGACGCATACGTCTAATTACGTGTTATAAAGAATACGTTTAATGTCTGTTAGACGTGTATGTCTAATTTCGCATAAACATCACGTATTAGACGTGTGTTTGGTTAGACGAGAGCATCCTCTTGCTCATGACATAAAAACGTATAACATCTATTAGACGTGTACGTCTAACCGCGTTGGTTTTAGACCATTACATATAGACTTGGATGTATAGTTTGTGAGCAAAAATACGTCTAAGTACAGACCATTTCCTTTAGACACCCTTGTCTAACAAACCGATTAAGGTCATTCATCTTTAGAATATCTTTACTTTCAGAGTAATTTTTCCCTCTCATTTTGTACAATTACAAAAATAAATAACCAAATGTTTTGAGATCCTTAGAACCAAAAGTATTTTACTACAAAAACACATAAAAATATTTATTCTTCTGAAATGGCAGCAACCATTGTTGATCCTCTGAACTGCATACTCAAAAGAGTATTCTCCATGCTTCCTTACTGCTGTCCTCCTGCATCACCTACATAACAAACTATTTACAAACTTGGTACCCATATTCAATTGGGTCCTCGATCAATTAGTCCCTTAGGAATCCATATTTGACATATTCGGATGGATTTCCCTTGTTGCGTTGTAATTAATGCGTACGATTTTGACTTAGTAGACGACTTTCTGCTAGCCACTGATCCCTTAGCCTTTGAAGAAGACTTTTTTTAAAACTCCTTGACTTTGAGTCAGGTTTTAGATTGTCAGACTTGCTAGCTGCTTCTAATTTATTCTTCAGTCAGCTAACAGTCGGCGGAACATAAGTAATTTCATTCTTAAAAGCTATTTCTTCATGAATGGGATTAGATTCAATATCAGTCATACCACTTTTGACAAAACTTATTTTCTTAAGCTTGTCATTTCATGAGTTTGACTTTTTGCAGGACAGGTTAGGGTCATTGCCATCAAATCCTAGACGGGATCTAGATCCAACAGGTCTTAACATGCTGATTTGATGTTTGATAGCTTCTCCAGACCTTGTCCATACACTTACAATTTAGTTTAACCTCTTGTTTTCATCTGAAATCGTTTGAATTTGTTCTTTGAGCATCTCATTCTCAGATGAGATCTCTTTAACTTTCTTTTCAAAAACATTTGATTCAAGAGTTTGAGGTAAAGCTGGTTGAGATACATCAGGTGAAGATTTTGTTTCATTTAGGGATTCTGCTAGCTTTCTGTACTCAATGACCATGTCATTTAGTGCAGCTACCAGTTGTTCTCTTGAAAATCTTTCAGAAGAGAAGTCAAATACCTCAGTTTCCTGAGTCTGTTCTTTATCTTCTCTTGCCATGAAGCAAGCCACTTCTTCGTCATCACTATCACTTGATGAGAAGTAGGATTCACGGATGTTTCTTCGGTTCTCCCCATCACTTGTAATAAGAGCCTTCATCTCTTTTCCATCATCCTTCGTATCTTCACGTTTTGGCTTCTGACATTCCGATTGATAATGACCTAAAATACCATAGTTTAAACATCTAACATTAGCTTTTGATTTCTTATTATCATTAGAATTTGAAGAGCTTGAGTTAGGGTTGCTCTTCTTCATGAAGTCTCCAAACTTCTTCACAAAGAGAGACATGGCGTCGCTGCTCAGTTGCTGTGCAGCCATCTTCACATCAGTAGCAACAGGTGGCTCTTCAGTAGTCACCAGGGATTTGGCAATGATAATGGATGTGGATTGATCTTCTTCAATCCTACAGTTTAGCTCAAACTCATAGGCCTTGAGATCAGCAAACATATCGAAGAGAGAGATCTTGTTGAGATCTTTGGACTCCCTCATAGCCATCATCTTTATGTCCCATTCCCTAGGAAGAGCACGCATGACCTTCATAGCAAGCTCCATGTTGCTGTAAGTCTTGCCTAGGATGGATAGGGATGAAACAATCTTGCTGAAACTGGTGTCGAACTCGTTCATTGTTTTACCAAGACGCATCTTGAAACTGTCAAATTGTTGATTGACAACCAAAATCTTGTTTTCCTAGGTTTGCTCGTTGCCCTCACACAGTTGGGTGAGCCTGTCCCAGACCTCTTTAGTAGTATCACACTGGATAATGTAGTTTGAACATGCTATCATCGAGAGACATGTACAGAACATCAAGAGTCATGTTGTTGAGGTTGTTCTGTCTCTTTTCTTCACTGGTCCAGTCAGCTTTCTCCTTATCAATCTTGATAGGACCCTCTGTGATGACACTCCACATATCGTCATGAAGGGAAGAGAGATGAGCACGAACTCTCTTCTTCCACACGATGTTGTTTTCTCGAGAGAAGGTTGGAATGGTGGTTGCACTGACATCTTTGGTTAGAGTAGTCATTTTTCAGGAAAGGCTTGAGAATAGAAACAGAGCTCTGATACTAATTGATAGGATCGACTTAATCAATAGAGACGGGGTCTGGCGATTGATGAAGGCTTAAGAGAAATAGTTTGAAAGATATCTTGTTAGGGATTTAATTCACTTTCTATTCTACGCAAACCCTTGTAAACACTTGAAACAGAATCAAGTGCGGAATGTTTACTTGGGTTTGAAGCTTAATATGAAAAATGAGAAGATGACAGAAAGGAACAACACATTGTTTATGAATGTTCAGAGCAAACACTCCTATGTCACCCCTTCTTCCAACCACCGGAAGGATTCACTATAATATGATTCGAATCAAATACAGTTTGCACACACTTAGCTCACTGTTGAATAGAACACCCTCTATTCAACTTACAAAATGAAGAATATCACTCAACTAAAGGATTCTTTGATTTTAACTTTTACTTGATTAACACACAGTACAATAAGGAAAGAAGCTCACGGTATGAATATTCAAAAGCTTGATTTCTTAGTAATTTCAGTAAGCAAGATGATTGACTGATTTATCTCTCTATAATTCCGACAGTTCGTCCGTTGTCCTTAGGAATCTTTAAATATGCATAAGTTCCAACGGTCGAATCTTCAGAATGATACGTGGCACACTTCCATTTGAACGCCTCCATAGTACACAGTAGACTCTGAATACAAGGATCGTGGCCATACAATAAGTAGTGCGCCGAATATTCTTCAGAGATTTACCTGCAAAAAACAAGTAGTGGGAAGGATATTCCGCTTACGTGTCATTTTTTGATTGGTTGCATTGGGTTGTCGTACTAATCTTCACTAGAAAGTGGAGCAGGAGTAGCGTACAACTGTAGCAGGTGGGTAGGTGGGTGCTAGCTTCAATCCACAATTAAGCAAGCTATTAGACGTATTTCAATTAGACGACCTCATCTAATGAAATCAAATGTCCCTGTCTAGTAACATACTCCATTAGACCACCTGGTCTAAAGGGATTAGACTTACGTCTAATTACAATCACTTCAGACTAATATGAAGGAGTTAGACCGCACGTCTAACTTTCTCTTTCTATTAGACTGCATGTCTAACTCCACGAGTTAGACCGCACGTCTAATTCCGTTCTACTTCAGACTAGTCTGAAGGAGTTAGATTGCACGTCTAACTTTCACAATCCATTAGACTGCACGTCTAATTACGAGTCTGTTAGACTGGACGTTTAACTCCACGAGTTAGACTGCACGTCTAACTCCACGAGTTAGACTGCACGTCTAATTACGGATTCATTAGACTGCAAATCTAACTCCACGAGTTAGACTGTACATCTAATTACGAGATCCATTAGACTGCATGTCTAACTCCACGAGTTAGACTGCACGTCTAACTCCACGAGTTAGACTGCACGTCTAATTACTAATATGTTAGACTACACGTCTAATTCTGAATACCATTAGACTACACGTCTAACTCTATGAGTTAGACTGTACGTCTAATTCCGCTGGATTAGACTACACGTCTAATTAATGATCTATAAGACTGCACGTCTAATTCCATGAGTTAGACTGCACGTCTAATTCCATGAGTTAGACTGCACGTCTAATATCATGTATCTAATACCAAATCAGTCCAATGAACCTCATTAGAACCAAGTCTAATGAAATTTGTTTTCAATACACCTGCATCAAAAACAATTAGACGTATATTTAATCCATTCATCATTTCATTATCAAAATTCCAATAATCAAACTATTTCAACATATGGTCAAAATAATTTGACCCAACAGTTTGTATGTAGAGACACTATGAGAACTTGCAAGAAAGTTTCATTTGGCAGTACTACTTATGTAGTTAATTTGAGATGTACCACTTGAGTAGGACAACCTACAAAAACAATAAATAATAAACCAACGATTTTGAGTTTTAATATATCTTGTGTTTCGTCAATTACATGGTCATGTTGACCGAGGAAATATATAGACGATATTGGTGAAAGGTGAGTCATGCTGATTGGGATTCACGTTGATAGGAGAATTTGGTCTGGGTTGTGAAGGTTTCATTTGTTCAGGAATAATGAAAGCCTACCAATGACCCCATAAATTCAATTTAAGGACACTGAGTTCTCATATCAACTATATGATGAGAGACTAATGAAGACATTTAGTTCTTATATCGATGAGATGATGAGAGACTGTCGAAACATTGAGTTCTCATATCGACCAGATGGTTATATACTACTGAAAACATTTAGTTCTTATATTGATCATATAATAAAATACTTCTGAAAACATTGAGTTCTCATATTGATTATATGTTGAAAGATTGTTGAAAACATTGATTTCTCGTATCGATTAAATAATGAGAGACCGTTGACGACATTGAGTTCTCATATCGATTAGATGATGAGTAACTATTGAGATGATGAGAGAGTGCTGAAGATAGAGATTTCTCATATCGATAAGATGATGAGAAATTGCTGGAGACAACGAGATCTCATATCAAGATTATGAGAGACTGGTAACAACATTGATTCCATATATTAATATATTAATATGATAATGAGATATTGTTGGAGGCATTTAGTTCTCATATCGATAAGATGATGAGAGACAATTGGAGACACTAAGTTCTCATATTCACATGATAATGAGAGACTACTAAAAACACTAGGTACTCATATCGATAAGATGATGAGAGACTGTTGGAGACATTGAGTTCTCATAATTATAAGATGATGAGAAACTGTTGGAGACATTGATTTCCCATATCGATTAGATAATGAGAGACTAGTCATGATATTGAATTCTCATATCGACACAATTATGAAAGTCTTCTTAAGACATTGAGTTATTATATCGACACAATGATGAAATGCTTATGAAAATATTGAGTTCTCACTGATGAAAGACTGTTGAAAATATTGAGTTCTCGTATCGACATGATGATGAGAGACTGTTGAAGAAATTGAGTTTTATATATACACAATGAGGAGAGACTGTTAAAGACATTATTGAGTTCTCTTATCAATCATATGATTAGAGAACTACTAGTTATGTTCCAATCTCACTATTGGGTCAACAAAAAGTCTAATTACATGAACATCCATTAGGTGATATTCATGGTAAAGAAAAAACGTGCAATTAATTTATCTATTATGAAGAGAAATTGATAAATTTCAAAACATATAATATAATTTTTTTTCTAAAACTTCATTCCAAGTCTCGACAATGTCCTGACACTATCCTTTGAAACAAAAAAGTAGAATTTAACGCGCGAAGGCAATATATTCCAGCAATCATGACTTGGTAAGGAAAATCAAGCATATCTTAAGAGCATTATCATGTCTCTTTATTATATTATGACATCTAGAAAGATGGTTTTAAATATTAATCTCAGATCTTGACAAAGACTAGTAATTCTCCTAGACAAGCACAAAAGATGAATCTAGCACGCGATGGTCGTAGATCCGATCAATCTTAAGAGAAGTATCATGTATCTTTATTCCAATATGCTTTTTTTAAAGATGGTTTCTAAGAGTTACCTATGTTCAAGAACTAGTTTTACACTACGAAGATTTTGAGGAAGGAATTATGTATAGGCGTGTCAATGTTCCATAGGAGAATTTCAAAGAATACACCTAGCATAATCTAATGCAATATTCACGCCCTATTAGAGAATAACTATAAGATGTATACTGAGGATACTTGTGACTTGTGTTGATGACATCTAGTTTGGACTAGGAAGATACATACATAACTCTAGTGGTGTTTGTTGATTTTATACATGCCTTTAAATAAATACTAATATGAACTAGTGTGTTTTTCTTTCATAATGCATCAATGCATGTTTGGATCGAGGTCGAAATGTTAGACTGTATTTTTTAGATAAAACATGTAACAATGAATGCATGTTTTGAGACATAATATTTTTAGTATGAACTAGCAGCTTAGGATTTTCATGATGTAGAAATCCATAATTAACTCTAGTTTAAATGGATGCATGCTCGAAATTCTCATAGTAAAGACCATAGTATTTTTATTTCTTGACATATAAGTTAATGAATATCTTGATCTCATTGTTGTGTAGTTAGCTCTGGATCGAAACATCTTCAGCATTCTTAAGACTCGTGAAAGATTCTAAACCTTTAGAGAGGATGTTGAATTTAACTCGCTTTTGTTTTTCTCAACACAATGGAAATGGACTAGAGTTAATTCTAAATTGTAATCAAGAAATCAATTTCAAAAATAATTATTTACAAAGGAGACCGACTCTTAATGCAGATTTTGATTCTTCGTACCGATTGTCTTTTGGGCCTAACATTTCAGAATTTCTTCTACTTCAGTGTGCCCTTTATTTTTCTTCTTTTTTAGATATAAATTCTAGAAACTCTATGCTTGAGTGTGCATATACTTGGGGTGTTTGATTGAATAGATACGTCTAGTGAAACTGCCCATCGGAAATTTCAAAATCTTAACCACTGTGAGTATGTTATTTTTTATGAAAATGGTACATATGGCCGAATCGACACACCTAATAAGATTTCTCAGTGGTGATTTCAAAACCTCAACCTTCACATAAGCATTCATTGTTTCCTTTTTACTAAGTATCATCGGTATATCTGATAGATCATCATACCTACCGAGA
The DNA here is from genome assembly GCF_907164915.1 of Impatiens glandulifera. NCBI lineage: Eukaryota > Viridiplantae > Streptophyta > Magnoliopsida > Ericales > Balsaminaceae > Impatiens > Impatiens glandulifera. The sequence goes on from NC_061863.1 coordinate 27,923,185, forward strand.
TTGCCCAATAATGTTATCACTGTCTAAACCTTGTGATGAATACTTTGTGTATTGACTCTTTTTACTAAGTTTTTTAGAGTTTCAAGTCAAATCATCTTCATCTTCTTTTTTCTTCTTTTTTAGAGGCCGCTTTGAGATTAGGGGCCAATTTTTTTTGAACTTCGTAGAGTCTAAATATTTTTTTCGATTTCCAAGATACAAGAAGGAACATAAACAAATAATTCTTCGCATGAATTTAAGGTATGTTTTAAAACGCTCTATCATGACGAGTCCCACTTTTCTAAAGCGACGGGTAAGTTATGATGAAGCTCTGTCAGAGAAAATGATGTTTAGATTGGAAGAAGAGATTGTCTATCTATTCTTCGACTTTAGAATACAGCATTCCTTGGACAGGGAGCTAAACGAAGGGGAATGACATATTCCTAGGTGACAATCGATACATGTCCTCGGTCGGAGATATTGTTGAACTTCTTCTTATCAAAGCTTTGGAGATGATTCTTTAGGAGCTTAAGCTTCTCAGAAACCCTGTACATGTTGGATCCCCTGACATCTGTAAACCATACTCTTTTTAAAATACCCTTGAATTTGTCATTTTCCATCTAGAAATTGAAAATTTTAAAGGGCCTTTTGAATCTTTCTTCCTTTTCTCAGAACAATTTAATCGGGTACTGATCAGATATACTCGGATTTAGAACGTGAAGTTGACTTCCCGGAAATTGGTTAATCCAGTTCTCATTTATCAGACATTTGTCAATTCTACTTCTTCTAATTTTCTCATTCCCTCTCGTAGAAGACCAAGTGAAGAAATTCCCAAAATTGGTAGGCTCGATACAACCCATATCTTTGATGCAGTCATTAAATTCAATCATATCCCGAGTTATTTTAGATTCTAGGCTACGATCAGATTCATTTCTAGTTACGTTATAAGCACCGAGGATAGCCCAAGATTTATCACTACCGATCCAATTTCTAAGACAATTCTAGAGGAGTCTTCTATCAGTGCTTGAGTTGCTACCATAGACAATAGCAGGATTAATCACGATTCTTGTGATTCTGTGTTTGACCTCCACTAGGATTGCTTGATCATTCGAAAATAGATCCCTGACCTCAGCAACTTTGTTATCCCAGATAACCTAAATTCTTCTCATTTTGTCATTTTAGTTGTGAATGGTTTCCCAGCTGCTATCAATACACATCTTACTAACCTTCTCAACGTTCCAGCTTTTGACTTTTGTCTCAAGAATACCCATAATAGTTATTTTCGGGTTCTCAATGATCCACTTGATTTCTTTGCATTTCAGAGGGTCATTGAGTCCCCTTATGTTCCATGTCACTATATTAATGAATGGTTATAAGTGTTGGGTTCCTGACTTTCCAGATTGTCCTGGGCCTCTTCATCAGAGAAATCGTAAGCATCACTTTCCTCGCTATCCTCAATGGCTATAGCTTGATTATATGGAATACTATTGCCATTGAGTGGGGGTTTCTTCACATAGATCTCATCTTCTCCCGTTATAGAGTCAGTGGCTTCTGGATCCAGGATCTTTCTGCTTTGTCTCCGATTTTCATATTGTTCTTCTTTAGTAGGTCTTTTCTGATTTTGAACCTCTTCACTACTGAATTCATGTCTATTATCGATTTTAATTCTCCTTACTTCAAAACTAAGGCTCACTACCTTATTCAAGACCAAATTGTCTTCTTCTGCTCTTGATCTTTTGATTTCACAAAACCCAAGATTTCCCAGTCCATTCTCAAGAGCTTCCTTATTGCTTGTTAGTTTTTCAATGTTTTTTTTCAGGATTCTCATGTTCATTATCTCGAAAGGTGGCTCTGAGCCCATGGAGATGGTCGTTTCAAATTATGATGACATTGTTTTTTCAGTTTCTGCTTGCATTCCTAGAATTGTGAAGAGTGGACTTACGACCTATTGGAGTTCCATCAGCCCCATTTTTGCTTGTTTCATATGGGCCAAGTATTCCCCGTCCCATAGATCTATCGATTCTAGAAACTTTAGAACCAGGACCTGTAGTCGCATCAAGACCAGTTCTTTGATCAGTATTTGGACTAGTGGAGTTAGGACCAACAATCGTATCATCCACAATAATAGGACTTGTGCTAGTATAAGGACAAATATAATCAGGACCAGCAATAGTTTCACATTTTTAATCAGGACTGGTAGTAGCAAGTCCGGTAGCTTGAGTAGTATCAGGATCAGCAAGTCCAGGACCAAGCTTAACATAGTCAATATGGCTAGGTGCGGTAGTATTATGAGAAGCTCTAGGACCGTTGTGGGTATGTCCAGCTTTATCAGGATCGATACCTTGACTAGGACCGACGTTTTGAACAGGACCTATTCTTGAGAAAACAGAATCTCTAGCACCGGTGCCCTGAACATGATCAATATGATCAGCGTTAGTAGGGCCAACTTGTACCCTTACCCACTTCATTCTTTTTCTATCGTCTTCCTTACCCTTATCTGTTCTTGATTTTGGTTGCCCATCCTATCATTATCAGTGCGTTCATTATTATTACATTCAAACCTGTTCACATTTCTCTCAACCTGAGCCTGATTAGAGTCATTGATATTGCCTTCTTGAGCGTTGTTATTGTCCTTCGAGTTTAGATTAATATTGACTAGACATTTATTCGTAGTGTGTGTAAAAGTGCTACACCATATACATCAATTTGGTTTCCATTCGTATTGTACTCCAATGTCAAATAAATTTTCCATTCTATCTTTAAGTTCAAGCTTGATTGGAAGAGAGCTACTTGGATGGATTTCGACAATAACTCTGGCCACAGATGCACGCTCGTAGCCTTTCATTATTGGGTCAAACATAAGTTGTTTGCCTATAATGCTTGAAATATAGGTCAGGCCCATGGGGTTGCACAAGTGTGGTAGAATATTCTTTTGATTCACCCAGATTTGTTCAAGTTCAGGCGGTCTATGATTAGTATTAAGTTCCTTGCTCCACTTGTACAACGTGAATGTTTTTCCTCTGATAAAGGTATATTCGCTCTCTATGATCGGCTTTATTTCGCTTCCATTCCTGAAGGATAGAAAGTAGAATATGTGATCATTGATTGTGATCTTCTCTAGACTAAAGGATTCCACTGACCCATCAGTGTTCTTTTAACCTAAGCAAATGGTGCTTCATGTTGCCCATAAAGTAACCAACTATTAAAAGATCCCATGTCTTTATGCATTTTTCTTCAATTTCTGGTGGGAGCTGAAACTAGTGCGGATGATCACGTGTAATTACCTTTGGGTATATGGTGTCCATCTGGAATTTTCTCTTTTCTGGATTGTTCATGACATTTCCATTCCACACCTTTCATTCTTACAAGGTTTTGTTTGGGTTGCTCATGATTGTATACACATTTGTTTTATTACATTTCGAAATTTCCTTCATGGCGTCAACCGTCCACTTGATCACTTCATAATATTGGTCTTTGTTGAAGAGATTTCAATTCTTTAGATAATGATTGTTGAACTGAGAATTTAACTGATCATTTCTTTCATGGTGCATCGTAATCTCTTATTTATTAACTTGGAAAAATAGCTTCTTCATCTGGTTTCTCAGTCCTGCCAAATTTGTTATTTTGTTTTTCCTCATTGACCACGTTGGACCAACAGTAGGATCCTTGTTATCAGCCTGGGTATTTTTTTTGTCAGGAATTGCAGCAGTAGCAGGAGTTGAGGAGATGACTATTTCAGGGTTGCTATCTTTCCTGACTTGTTTGTTCTTTTCGGCCCATCTAACCCTTGTATTTCCCACAAAATAGTTTCCTTCAATTGTTCCAATCTTCTTTAGAATATCTCCTTCAGAGCTCTTCTCTTGTGTACCAGTTTTCCTCTTTTGAATGCTATCATTTGGAATTTTAGGATGCAGATTAACGAGTGGAGAAAACGCACCCATGTTCAATATCTTAGGGTTAGCCTCCGGTGTCATGGGTTTCATGGGATTTACTTCAACATTCTTCTTGGAACTTGAGTTGTTTTCCTTCATGTTTTCCTTTCTTTAATTTTCGATCCATTCTTACCCTTCTTAGTTGTTTTAGAATTATTCGATCATATTACTTGACCGATCCTTTCAATTTCAGCACTTGTTTTGGAAAAACTATGCCCCTTTGCTTTTGGTTTGATCTTTGTTGCTGACGTCTTCTTCAGGGAATTTTGATATTCATGTTCACATATTATTGTTTCATCATTGTCGGTGCTATCGTCTGATTCCAAATCAACATTCATTCTTTGGTTCTTTTGATTCGACCGGTGGCTCATAGCTTTGATTGTAGAGTTATCATCATATCAAATGGAACCGGTAGATGAAACAATATTATGACCAGAAACGTGAGTTGCACCAGGGCTTATGTGAGCAACCAGATTATCTTTTTCAGACCCAGCCAAGCGAAAACCGTTGGCTAATTTTTCCAATTTCATACATTCTTCACCACTTATACCCTAACATATATTCTGACCCAACTTATTTGTAGCTTCCATGAGATCAAAACCCAAACCCAGATTTTCAAGCAGATTGTCATTCATGGTGTCATCAATCAATGAATCAATATAATTATCAGTTAAGCTTTCACCATTGACTATACCAATCAAGTTTAGTTCATCATCCTTTAAATCTATTTTATTAGGCTTTTTTGATTTAGCTGAATTTATTTTCTTGACCTACTCCAACTTAGATCCAATTTCTTTAGTGTTTCCAGATTCTGTTAGACTATATCCTTCAACAACTTCAGCTAGATGTTTAGGTTGTTTAGAAGATCCTACAGTTTTAGCCTCAGTTTCAAAATCCTAAGTGTATTTAATGTCTTCGGTCTAACCTTCTTTTGTCTGTGTAGGTTGTTAAGATTCCTCCATAGTCTGGTTGTCTGACTCTCCATCTGATCCTTAGAATTTTTTATTTTTTCTAAAATTATTTAAAGGCTCCAATTAAAGAAACAAGGTGATTTGATATAAAATGAAACTAAACAAGCCCGAAAGTATTTCCCAAAAGTTAGAAATTTCACAACACAAAAAGGGAAATGTATCAAAATAACTCAAATATAGATTCCTAAGGGACTGATTGAACGAGGACCCAAGTGAATGTGGGTACCAAAAGATTGTAAATATGTTTTTGTGTAGGTACATCAGATTAACTGCTTGGAGGAATCTGTTTTGTATCTTGATAGTGGATGATCCAGACACATGGCTGGAGATTGACGACTTCTGACTAAAATTACAGGTTGCTTAGGGCTTTTGATCACTTTTGGGGATAACAACAAGGGTAAGACCATAGATAAAGGTAAGATTATCCATGGTAATCTAACCATTAACAACGTGCTACCTGTTGAAAACATGTGTTATAACCTGATCAGTATTAGTAAATTATGTAATAATGGATTTTCTGTTGATTTTCAAACTCATGCATGCCTGGTCAAGGATCAATAGGGTAACACTCTACTGACTGGAAGTATGGTAGGAAATTCTTACAAAATGAACTGTAAAAATATGATATGTAATCCCATATTTATGAATGCCAAAATGATTAAAATTGGCTATGGCATAAGAGGTTAAATCATTTTAAATTTAAAAACCATTAACAACATTTGTTAGCATAATTTGGTTTTTGGTTTACCTAATTTGATGTTTTTAAAGGACAAGGTTTGTTCTACTTTCCAGTTAGGCAAGTAGAGTAAATCATCGTTCAAAAGTAAAGATAAATCTCAGTCCAACCGGTTCTTGGAACTTTTATATATGGATCTTTTCGGTCCAATTCCTGTAAAGAGCATAGGAGGAATGAGATTCACCCTACTCATTATTGATGATTTTTTAAGATATAATTGGGTTGTGTTTTTGCGATCTATGGCTTAGACGGTTGAGAATTTAATTTAGATCCTTAGAAGACTTCAAAACTAAAAATCTTTAGGAGCTCACCAACAGAAGTGATCGGGGAACCGAGTTCACCAATAGATTCCTAACTTCACAGCAAAATGACATTGCTGAGAGAAGAGTCAAAACACTAAAAAAATCAGCGAAATTTATGCTTTCCGACTCATGTGTTCCTAAGAAGTTTTGGGCAGAACCCATAAACACAGCATGCTATACACAAAATCAGTCAATAATTAATAAACGCTTTGACAAAACACCTTATGAACTGTTTTATGGAAGAATTCCTACAGTTTTATACTTTCGAATCTTCGGGTGTAAGTGTTTCATTCATAACAATGAGAAAGATTATTTGACCACTTTTGATGCTAAATCAGATGTTGGAATCATCTTAGGATACTCTTCAGTTAGTAAGGCTTTTACAGTGTACAATAATTGAACACAAACTATTGAGTAATCCTTTCATGTTGTTTGTGATGAATATGTTGAAAACAACTCTATTGATCCCATTGATATTGCTAACAGATTAGAAGCTACAAGTCTTGAATCTGATAGTGAAGATGAAGCTCCTTCCAAAAGGAATTGTTCGTTAGATCAAATGGATGATCTAGTTGAGAATCGACTAGACATCCAAACTCCTAGTCAACAGATTGTTGACAGTTTGGACTTCGCGGGGCCATCTTATTAGACGTCTAATCCTTTAGGGTCAAACTTCATATGGAACAAAAATCATCCACCTAAATTGATAATTTGCAATCTTAACTCTCTTTTTAGGACAATACATTAATTATTGGATGAAATGGAAAACTCCGCCTTTATTTCTTAAATTGAGCCAAAAAAATCGATGAGGCAGTTCTTGATCCAGATTGGATCAATACTATGCAAGAGGATTTAAACCAATTTGAGAGAAATAAAGTGAGACATTTAACTCCAACGCCGACTGTTCAATCGGTCATTGGAACAAGATGGGTTTTTCGAAACAAGCTTAGTGAAGATGGCTTAGTTGTGAGAAACAAAGCACGGTTGGTTGCTCAAGGATATAGACAGGAGGAAGGAATTGACTTTGAGGAGACATTTGCACCTGTAGCAAGACTTGAGGCAATCAGAATCTTCCTAGCTTATGCATGTTTTAAGAATTTTAAAGTTTTCAAATGGATTTGAAAAGTGCATTTTTAAATGTTACTTTAAATGAAAATGTATATGTTGAACAACCTCTTGGTTTTCTAGATCACTCTTTACCAAATCATGTTTTTAAACTTGATGAAGCTTTATATGGTTTGAAACAAGCTCCAAGTGCTTGGTATGACACTTTGACTAAATTTTTTATTGATCATAATTTTGTCATTGGAACAGTTGATAAAACTCTATTTAGATTTGTTAAAGATTCTCATATTTTACTTGTTCAAGTCTATGTTGATGATATCATATTTGGGTCAACTAACCCCAAATTAGGTGAGAAATTTGCCAAGCTATTGCACAATAAATTTGAGATGAGAATGATGGGAGATTTAACCTTCTTCCTTGGTCTTCAAGTTCGGCAACTTAAAAAAGGAACTTTCATCAACAAATCTAAATACACCAGGGAGCTTGTAAGGATCGGCTTAATCAATAGAGGCGGGGGTAAGGCAATTAATGAAGGCTTAGGAAAACGATTTGATAGAAATCTTGTTAAGGATTTAAATCACTTTCTATTCTGCGCAAACCCTTGTAAACACTTGTAACATAATCAAGCGCGAAAATGTTTACTTAGGTTTGAAGCTGAGAACCAAGAATAAAAAGATGACAGAAAGAAACAACACAACAATTTGTTTATGGATGTTCGGAGCAAACTATTCTACGTCACCCCTTCTTCCAACCACCAGAAGGATTCACTATAATATGCTTTGAATCAAATACAGTTTGCACAAATAGCTCACTGTTGAACACAACAGACTTTGTTCAACTTACAATAAGATGAAGAATATCACTCAGCTAAAACGATGTTTTGATTCTAACTCTCTCTTGATTAACACATAGTAAAGCAAGAAAGCAGCTGATAGTTTCGATAGAATACTCTTAGTACTGATAGATCAATTAATTGTCTGGCAGTTCGTCCGTTGTCCTTGAGATACTTTAAATAAGAAGCATGTACTAACGGTCGAATCTTCATAATGACACGTGGTGAACTTGCATTGGAACACCTCTATAGTACACAGCATACTCTTAGCACGAGGATCGTGGCCGTACACAACTGGTAGTGCACCGAATATTCTTCAGAGATGTACTGCAAAATAAGTAGTGTGAAGGATATTCGCTTACGTGGCATTTGTTGATTGGTTGTAGCTGGCCGTCGTACTAATCTTCACTAGAAAGTGAAGCAGGAGTAGCGTACAGCTAGAGCACGTGGGTAGGCGGGTGTTAGCTTCAAGCAACTACTTAAGCATGGAATTAGACGTATTTCAATTAGATGACCTCGTCTAATGAAATCAGACGTCCCCGTCTAATAACAGGATCCATTAGACCACCTGGTCTAATGGGATTAGACTTCACGTCTAATTACCGTTCACTTCAGACTAATCTGAAGGAGTTTGACTGCACATCTAACTTTCACTAGTTAGACTGCACGTCTAACTTTCATATTCTATTAGACTCCACGTCTAAATACGGTTCCCTTCAGACTAGTCTGAAGGACTTAGACTGCACGTCTAACCCCGTGTATCTAATGTCAAATCGTTCTAATGAACCTCATTAAGACCACGTCTAATAAAGTCTGATTTCGATACACCTGCACCAAAGACAATTAGACGTATAGATTAAGTTTTATATCCATTCATCATCAAAATTACAATAGTCAAACTACTTTGACTGTTAGTCAAAATAATTTGACCCAACAATTTCCCCCTTTTTTATGATGAGATTGAAACTTTTGCATATATAACAAGTTAAGCAATCATTATATAAAATGCAGAGTAAAACTTGTTCATCCATCTTACACAACCACTTTCCAAACCCAATATTCAAAAACATAGTTAAAGAAACATAGTTCAAGAGTTAAAAAAGTAGGACTGTGGGGTCAAATTATTTTGACTGTGTGTTGAAATAATTTAACTATTGAGATTTTGATGATGAAATGACTTATGAGTTTTGATGCAGGTGTGTTGAAACAATATTTCTTAAGACTTGGCTCTAACGAGGATCATTAGACCTATTTTGGCAATTAGATGCATAGAATTAGACGTACAGTCTAACGCATCGGAGTTAGACGTGTAGTCTAATGAATGCATATAATTAGATGTACAGTCTAACTCATCAAAGTTAGACGTGTAGTCTAATGAATGCATAGAATTAGACGTACAGTCTAACACAGTGTAGTTAGACGTGTAGTCTAATGTACACGGAATTAGACGTAAGTCTAATGTATTCAAAATTAGACGTACAGTCTAACTCACCGGAGTTAGACGTGTAGTCTAATAGACTTGTAATTAGACGGATGGTCTAATAAATATTCGGAATTAGACGTACAGTCTAACTCAGTGGAGTTAGACGTGTAGTTTAATATATTTGCAATTAGATGGATAGTCTAATATGTGCGGAATTAGATGTGCAATCTAACTTAGTGGAGTTAGATGTGCAGTCTAATAGAACGTGAAAGTTAGCCATGAGTCTAACTCCTTCAGAAAAGTATGAGGTAGAATCGGTGTTAGACGTGCAGTCTAACTTAGTGGAGTTAGACATGCAGTCTAATGGTTGATGGATAATTAAACGTGTAGTTTAATTAGTGAAAGTTAGACGTGAATCTAACTCCTTCAGACAAGTCTGAGGTAGAACCGGAAATAGACGTGCAATCTAACTCAATGGAGTTAGACGTGCAGTCTAATGGTTGATGGATAATTAGATGTGTAGTCTAATTAGTGAAAGTTAGACGTGAGTTTAACTTCTTCAGACAAGTCTGAGGTAGAACCGGTATTAGACGTGTAGTGTAACTTAGTGCAGTTACACGTGCAATCTAATGGTTATTGTAATTAGACGTGTAGTCTAATTAGTGAAAGTTAGACGTGAGTCTAACTCCTTCAGACAAGTCTGAGGTAGAACCGGAATTAGACATGCAGTCTAACTTAGTGGAGTTAGACGTACAGTCTAATGGTTATTGGATAATTAGACGCGTAGTCTAATTAGTGAAAGTTAGACGTGAGTCTAACTCCTTCAGACAAGTCTGAGGTAGAACCGGAAATACACGTGCAGCCTAACTTAGTGGAGTTAGACGTGCAGTCTAATGGTTGATGGATAATTAAACGTGTAGTCTAATTAGTGAAAGTTAGACATGAGTCTAACTCTTTCAGACAAGTCTGAGGTAGAACCGGAATTAGACGTTCAGTCTAACTCAGTGGAGTTAGACGTGCAGTCTAATGGTTATTGTAATTAGACATGTAGTCTAATTCTATTAGACCAGTCGGTCTAATAGACTCGGTTATTAAAAGGAGATGTTTGATTTTATTAAACTAATTTTCACAATCCGTCTAACTAAAATACGTCTAATGCTTAGTTTAAGCAGTATGCTTGAAGCTAGCATTTCACCTAACCACGTGCTATAGCTGTACCCTACTACTATTCCACTTTCTAGTGAAGATTAGTACAACAGCTATATGCAACCAATCAAGGAATACCACGTAAGAGAATTTTCCTCACATTACTTGTTTTGCAAGTACATCCCTAATGGAATATTCGGCGCACTACCAGTCATGTACGGCCACGATCCTTGTGCTCAGAATCTGATTTGTACAATGGAGGCTTTCCAATGGAAGAGTTCCACGTTTCATTCTAAAAGATTCGACCGTTAGCTCCTGCTCAGTATTTAACAAATCTAAAGGACAACGGACAATCTGCCTTAACAAGAAGAACTATGAGCCTTACGAATTCATCCGAACACAACGAACAAGCAATCTGATTTTGCAGAGAGAGAAACTACTCAATCATCTTGCTTACTGAATTCATACTGTGAAGCTGCTTTCTGATTGTACTGTGTGTGAATCAAGAGAGAGCTAGAATCAAAACACCTTTAGCCGAGTGATATTCTTAATCTTGTAATTGAACAGAAAGTGTTCTGTTCAAAAGTGAGCTAAGTGTGTGTAAACTGTATTTGATTCGAATCATATTATAGTGAATCCTTCCAGTGGTTAGAAGAATGAGTGACGTAGGAGAATTCTCCGAACATCAATAAACAAACTTCTGTGTTCTTCATTTCTTTCATCTTTTCATATTTCATCTTGTGCTTCAAACCCAAGTAAACATTTCCGCCTTGAACCTGTTTCAAGTGTTTACATGTGTTTGCGTAGAATAGAAAGCGAATTAAATCCCTAACAGGATTTCTTTCAAACCGTTTTTCATAAGCCTTCATCCTTAGCCAGACCCCCGTCTCTATCGATAAAGTCGATCCTATCAATTGGTATCAGAGCGTCGTTTATATTCCCAAGCATCAAGAACCTGAAGCATGTCTATCATCAATGAAATCCCTATTCTGTCAATAGACAACTGCGAGTATTGGATGATGAGGATGCAAGCTCACTTGGCTGCTCTTGACTGTGATATGTGGAGCGTCATTACTGATGGCCCCATAAAGATTCCGAAGCCAAGAAGTAAGTGGACTACTGAAGACAAGATGACTAATAACCTGGATAATGTTGCAAGGAATATTCTGTACCAGTCGATCAACATGAACGTGTTCTATGAAATCAAGTTTTGTTGCTCTGCTAAAGAGATATGGGACAAACTTAATCAGATCTACTGTACAAACACTCAAGCTAAGAAGAACCAGAAAGCATTCATATGCAGTGAGAACAAATCCAGATGGGCTGAAAGTGATACAGAAGAGTCTCTTGCTGAAAAAGAGAACGAAGTTGTAACTTGTCTGATGGCAGATGACCAATTTAAGGTAAATGATATCTCTGCACCAGAATTTACAAACGAGGAGTTAACTGATGCACTTAATGAAATGGCTGTTGAGTACAAGAAGTTAACTAACTCTTTTTATGAAATGAAAGTCAAATATGAATTAATTGTTCTTTCCTCCAACAAAGAATCTGAATCAAACGTTTTTGATGAAAACTTAACAGAGATCTCATCTGAGAATGAGATGCTCAAGGAACAGATTCAGAATCTCTTATCGGAAAACAAGAGATTAAACTATGTAGTCAGTGCATGGACAAGGTCTAGAGATGCTGTCAAATATCAGATCAGCATGTTGAAACCTGCTGGATCTAGATCCGGTTTGGGATTTGATAGCAATGACCTAACCTGTCTTGTAAAAAGTCCAACTCATCTGACAAACTTAAGCCAATAAGCTTTGTCAAAGGGAGTATGACTAACATTGAATCTGATCCTATTCATGAAGAAATTGCTTTCAAAAATGAAATAGTTTATGTTCCACCGACTGTTAGCTGGGTTAAGAATAAGCTAGAAGTAGCTAATAAGTCTGGCAAATTAAAACCTGACTCTAAGTCAAGGAGTTTTAAAAGAAAGTCTTCTTCAAACGCTAAAGGATCAGTGGCTAGAAGAAAGTCGTTTACTAAGTCAAAAACATACGCATTAATCACGACACAAAATGAAAAATCCATCAGAATAACTCAAATATGGATTCCTAAGATTGACCGAGGACCCAATTGAAGGTGGGTACCAAAAGATTGTAAATATTTATTTATGTAGGTACAAATAAACGAAGGGCTGTAGGAATCTGTATGGTATCTTGATAGCGGATGTTCCAGGCATATGACAGGAAACAGACGGCTTCTCACTGATATATCAGATTGCTCTGGACCTAAGATCACATTTGGTGACAACAAGAAGGATAAGACCATGGGTAAGGGTGAAATTATCCATGGTAACCTAACTATTAATGACGTGCTGCTTGTTGACAATCTGTGCTATAATTTAATCAGCATTAGTCAATTATGTGATAATGGTTTGTCAGTAGATTTTCAAACTCATGCATGTCTAGTTAAAGACCAAGATGGAAACATTTTATTGACTGGAAGTAGAGTAGGAAACTCATATAAAATGAATTGGCAAAAAAGAGTCTTCTGATCCTATGTGCACGATTGCCAAGAATGACCAGAAATGGTTATGGCATAAACGTTTGAACCGTTTGAATTTTAAAACCATCAACAATATTTGTTCAAACAATTTAGTTATTGGTTTGCCCAATCTTCAGTTTTCAAAGGAAAAGATATGCACTGCTTGCTAGTTAGGCAAACAGGACAGATCATCCACCAGAATTGATAATCGAAAATCATTTTTCTCTTCGAAGGACAAGACGTCAACTGATGGATGAAATGGCCAACTCTGCATTTATTTCTAAAATTTAACCCAAGAAAATTGGTGAAGCTATAGTTGATCAAGATTGGATCAATTCTATGAAGGAGGAGTTAAACCAATTCGCTTGAAATAAAGTGTGGTATCTTACTCCTAGACCAACTGACAAGTTAGTCATAAGAACAAGATGGGTATTTAGGAACAAGCTTAGTGAAGATGACTTAGTCATTAGAAACAAAGCTCGTTTACTCACTCAAGGATACAGACAAGAGGAAGGTATTGATTTTGATGAGTCTTTTGCACCGGTTTCAAGACTAGAGGCAATCAGAATCTTCCTAGCATATGCATCATTTAAAAATTTTAAAGTCTTTCAAATGGATGTGAAAAGTGCATTTTTAAATGGAAAATTAAGTGAAGAAGTATATGTTGAGCAACCCCCTAGTTTTGTAGATCATGTGTTGCCAAATCATGTTTATAGGCTTGACAAAGCATTGTATGGTCGGTCTGAAACAAGCTCTTACAGCTTGGTACGACACATTAACCAAATTTTTGTTTGATCATGACTTTGTTGTTGGAACTGTGGATTCTCACATTCTACTTGTTCAAATATATGTTGATGACATTATTTTTGGTTCAACTAACCCCAAATTGTGTGAGATATTTTCTAAGCTGATGCAGGACAGGTTTGAAATGAGCATGATGGGGGAATTGACATTCTTCCTTGGGATTCATGTCCGTCAGCTAGAAAATGGAACTCTTATCAACCAGGCCAAATACACCAAAGAACTGCTAAAGAAGTTTGGCTTGGACAACTGTTCTGCATCAGCTACTCCAATGAGCTCTTCAACTAAATTGGATAAAGATGAAGGAGGACAAAGTGTCGATGTAACAGCATATAGAAGACTCATAGGATCCTTGTTGTATGTAACTGCTAGCAGACCAGACATTTAATTTGCTGTTGGTGTTTGTGGCAGATTTCAGGCCGATCCTAAACTCTCTCATTTCACTACTGCTAAACGTATTCTTAAATACTTAAAGGGAACTCAAAATGTGGAACTGTGGTATCCGAAGGATTCCAGTTTCAATTTAACTAGTTTCTCAGATGCAGATTATGTATGGTGCAAAATCGATAGAAAAAGCACAAGTGGAACTTGCCAGTTCCTTGGAGATCGTCTAATCACATGGTTCAGCAAGAAGCAGACGTCGGCCGCCACGTCTACAGCTGAAGCAGAGTATCTTGCAGCTGAAAGTTGTTGTTCTCAAGTTCTGCGGATTCAACAACAGCTCAGAGACTATGGGATTGAGGCTGATGAATTTCCAATTTTCTGCGACAACATAAGTGCTATCGCAATCACCTACAATCCAGTTTTGCATTCTCGGACAAAGCATATTGAAATAAGGCATCATTTCATCCGAGAACATGTCAATCAGAAGCAGATTCGTCTTGAACATGTCTCTTTAGATCAACAAATTGCAGACATCTTCACAAAACCCCTATCGGAAGCTAAGTTTTCTAACTTTAGAAACATGTTAGGTCTTGTTGATCTTGATTGATGTGATTACATGCATAAATTAAGTGGGAATGTATTGTTCAAAACGCAACTGAACAGACATGAAAGACAAAGGTCTTAATTTGTCCTAAGGATTTAGAGTTTGAGGAACACAGCTACTTAGACGCACGTCTACTTTAGCAGTTTCATCTTTGTTAGATAAATTAGACCGGTTAAAATAAGAACTTAACAAAAACAAACTTCCTGTGCAGGAACGGTTAAGAATCTGACCGGTCAAAAATTTAACCGATCAAGGAATCAAACCGGTTAGAAGAAGAAGCAAAGGATGTATCCAAAACCGGAAAGTTATCCGGTTAACGTGAAGCTATGAAAAACCGGTGGACATCCTAAACCGAAATGCAGTATCCAACCGGAAAAACCGATGAAGAGACTACTTAAAGAAAGAAGTCAGGATTATCAAACTAAGTACAGTTTACAAATCGGTGTAAACAGACACTTTGGGTATATGCAGAAGATGATATCATAGGATTAGACTATGACATTGCCATATCAATACAAGTCTGATGATACTCTGAAAGCTGTAGAAGATTGCCTGAAGAAACAGTTACCATTTTGGTACAAGTCAAAGGTGCAGTCTTCCAGATACAAGCAACCGGCCAACCGGCAGTTGCCATATTAAGTAAAAGACAAATGAAGTCGGTCTGCCCTATGCCTTGGAAGCTTAAACCGTAATTAATGCCTCTGCTCAACCAATTAGATTCAAGGATTACCCTGAAGGTATCCGTTGAAGAAATGTGACCGTTGACACATTTCACCTATAAAAGAAGGAGCTGAAGTGGAGTAAATGCAGTTCTGCAGTTCTGAGAGTTCTAAAATTACAAGATATACAACATTAAGAGTTCCAACAACCCAAGATACAAGTTGTGTTTATCTCTCTACAAAGTTTAAGTGTGCATTTGAAGTGTGATTACAATCTCTGTGAGAATTGTACGAGTGTTCATCGAGCAGTAAATAAGTCTCAATCGTGTATTGTGTTTATGTATTCCTTAGTGAATATCTTTCTCGCAGTTTCGAGAAGAAGGGGTGACGTAGGAGTTTTATCTCCGAACATCCATAAAAACCTGTGTCTTGTTCTTTACTTTCTGCCGGTTCTACTTCCTAACTGACTGGTACTATTCTAACTGACTTACATCATTCTAACCGATTCACTAAACCTTAAACCGACCTCCTAAACTCAAAACCGATATTCTACAAAACCTATCTCCATTCATCCTGTGTGCGTTGCTTCAGTCTGAAACAAACCACTTCCGCACTTGAACTCGGTTCAAGGGTTTGTGACAGCTTGTGTAGTATTGAAACCCGATGTTAATCTCTAACCGGATTAAACACCAACCGTTAAGTGTATTCAGAAAGTGTAAACTGGTCAGACCCTGGTTCCCCACCCGCGATATAGATCCTAACAATCTTCATCTGAAATTATCATCTTGGTTATTCTAACCTGCATGGTTAGACGGATGCGTCTAATAGACGGACACGTCTAATGGACGTTAGATGTTTTTACGTCATGAGCAAGAGGATGCTCACGTCTAACTAGACACGCGTGTCTCACGTGATGTTTTTGTATAATTAGACGTATACGTCTAATAGACTAATTTTCAAAAGGAAGTTATAAATGTGAAAAGGAGAATAAACGTCTAACTACTGTTGTAATTACACTCTTCATCTTCTGGCTAGTTGGACATCTGTCCTTTGCTGGTTTCTGATCAAGTTTGTTTTCCCGCCGAAAATCAAATCAGTCATTCCTCAAAAGAATTGAAGACACCTGTCTCTCAATATACAAAGAATGACTAATATTTCTGACAGCTCTTGCTTGTATACATAGTATAAAATGTCAAGTTTCATGCTAACATTAAATGATACGTTTATTGGGAACAGACTTTTTAAGTTCTTGACGGTAGGAGTAATCATTAGTTATTCTCTACATGATTAAACCTTGATATTTATAGGGTTATTCATTCTAAAGATTAGAGCTCTTCGAAATCCCTCTCTCTCTAGAATTTGAATCGTCAAAACCCTTGTTCATCAAATCGAAATGTCGTCTTTCCTTCCTAAATCTATTCAGGTGGATTTTAGATCCGTATCCACTTTACAATCTCCGGGAATGTATAGGATGTTTGAATCTCTAAAAGCTTCTGGGCTGAGAAATCTATCATGATTAGTTGGTTCATGATTTTTTCGCAACCGCTGGGTTCTATCAGGAATAAAGTTATCGCTGGGGTCGTGATGGGCCAGATGATCTCCATCATAGAAGAGTCTTTTGGTGCGTTTTTCCAACTTCCAAAAGTAGGTATTGATGATTTCTCAACCACTCATCATGATCTAATGATTACAATGATAAGAGTCTTTTCTGATTACCCTCAAGTAGACATTCATGGAAAGAAAAACCTCCTGAAGGTTGAATTTGCTCTGTTAAGCGATATCATTTCGAAATCTCTTCTCTCCAAAGAATCTTCTTACAAGTATTATACGAAGGTTTTTCAGAAAATGGTGGCAATCACCAGAGGAGTTCCTGTCAACTAGACAAGTTCCCTCTTCGGAAATCTTGTCAGGATGGTTGTTGCTCGGAAGAAAATTTTTGGCTTTGATGGTCCTCTTAGCTCTCTTCTTTGTGTCCTTCTGAATGAACCCGGTAAGAGCTTTCCCATTCCTTCTAAAATTCTGAATTTCCAGAAGGTTGTCGATTACATTCAAAGGGTGGAGACGCTCAAGTCTAAGAAAACGAAAAGAGAAGACTCCAACTCCCCTCTAAACGCAGTCTTAGAGATCTCTTAGGTTGAAGTCTATCCTTTCCAGAGTAAAGTCTAGGAAGAAGAAGAAGAAGAATAGAATTTAAATTTCTTTATGAAATTTATTTTGAATATTTAGATTATGTTTTTGTGATAAACTTATTTTGGTTACTTTGAACAATGTTTTGTGTGTTTCTTCTGAAAACACTCACGTTTGGTTGTTTATTAATATGATATTTTTATGATGAATGTGCATGTGAAGTTTTGCTTATTTATATGATGAATGCATATTTTGGTATATATATACAGGTTTGCAATTTCTTAATCAAAAAGGGGGAAATTGTTGGGTAAAATTATTTTGACTGTGTGTTGAAATAATTTAACCATTGAGATTTTGATGATGAAATGACTTGTGAGTTTTGATGCAGGTGTGTTGAAACAATATTTCATAAGACTTGGCTCTAATGAGGATCATTAGACCGATTTTGGCAATTAGATGCATAGAATTAGACGCACAGTCTAACTCATCGGAGTTAGACGTGTAGTTTAATGAATGCATAGAATTAGACGTACACTCTAACTCATCGGAGTTAGACGTGTAGTCTAATGAATGCATAGAATTAAACGAATAGTCTAACTCAGTGGAGTTAGACGTGTAGTCTAATGTACATGGAATTAGACGTAAGTCTAATGTATTCGAAATTAGACGTATAGTCTAACTCACCGGAGTTAGACGTGTAGTCTAATAGACTTGTAATTAGACGGATGGTCTAATAGATATTCGGAATTAGACGTACAGTCTAACTCAGCAGAGTTAGACGTGTAGTCTAATATATTTGCAATTAGACGGATAGTGTAATATGTCCGGAATTAGATGTGCAGTCTAACTCAGTGGAGTTAGACGTGCAATCTAATAGAAAGTGAAAGTTAGACGTGAGTCTAACTCCTTCAGACAAGTATGAGGTAGAACCGGAATTAGACATGCAGTCTAACTCAGTGGAGTTAGACGTGCAGTCTAATGGTTGATGGATAATTAGACGTGTAGTCTAATTAGTGAAAGTTAGACGTGAGTCTAACTCCTTCAGACAAGTCTGAGGTAGAACCGGAATTAGACGTACAGTCTAACTCAGTGGAGTTAGACGTGCAGTCTAATGGTTATTGGATAATTAGACGCGTAGCCTAATTAGTGAAAGTTATACATGAGTCTAACTCCTTCAGACAAGTCTGAGGTAGAACCGAGATTAGACGTGCAGTCTAACTCATTGAAGTTAGACGTGCAGTCTAATGGTTGATGGATAATTAGACGTGTAGTCTAATTAGTGAAAGTTAGACGTGAGTCTAACTCGTTCAGACAAGTGTGAGGTAGAACCAGAATTAGACGTGTAGTCTAACTCTTTGGAGTTAGACGTGCAGTCTAATGGTTATTGTAATTAGACGTGTAGTCTAATTCTATTAATCTAGTCGGTCTAATAGATTCGATTATTAAAAGGAGATGTTTGATTTCATTAGACTGATTTTCACAATCTGTCTAACTGAAATACGTCTAATGCTTAGTTTAAGTAGTATGCTTGAAGCTAGCATTTCACCTACCCACGTGCTATAGCTGTACCCTATTCCTGCTCCACTTTCTAGTGAAGATTAGTACAACAGCTATATGCAACCAATCAAGGAATTCCACGTAAGAGAATTTTCCTCACATTACTTGTTTTGCAGGTACATCCCTGATGGAATATTTGGTGCACTACAAGTGATGTACGGCCATGATCCTTGTGCTCAGAACCTGCTGTGTACAATAGAGGTTTTCCAATGGAAGAGTGCCACGTTTCATTCTAAAAGATTCTACCGTTAGCTCCTGCTCAGTATTTAACAAATCTAAAGGAAAACGGACAATCTGTCTTAACAGGAAAAACTACGAGCCTTACTAATTCATCCGAACACAACAAACAAAAAATCTGATTTTGTAGAGAGAGAAACTACTCAATCATCTTGCTTACTGAATTCATACTGTGAAGTTGCTTTCTTATTGTACTGTGTGTGAATCAAGAGAGAGCTAGAATCAAAACACCTTTAGCTAAGTGATATTCTTCATCTTGTAATTGAACAAAAAGTGTTATGTTCAATAGTGAGCTAAGTGTGTGTAAACTGTATTTGATTCGAATCATATTATAGTGAATCCTTCCGGTGGTTGGAAGAAGGGGTGACGTAGGAGAGTTTCTCCGAACATTCATAAACAAACTGATGTGTTCTTCATTTCTGTCATCTTTTCATATTTCATCTTGTGTGCTTCAAACCCAAGTAAACAATTCCGCCTTGAATCCATTTCAAGTGTTTACAAGTGTTTGCGTAGAATAGAAAGAGAATTAAATTCCTAACAGGATTTCTTTCAAACCGTTTTTCATAAGCCTTCATCCTTAACCAGACCCCCGTCTCTATCGATAAAGTCGATCCTATCAAGGAGAGAGGAGATTATTGTTCTTTCCTTTTCACTCGAGGATCGATCGGGAAATGAGTTCCTTCATAGCTCATCCCTTCACCTGTCATCTCTTGACCGGTTAGCAGATTGCGAAAAGGAGGAAGAGGGAAACCACCATGAGCGACTCCATCACTCCTACCACCACAAGCGGCTCCATCACTTCGGCCTCCACGATCACTACCACTTGTTAGAAAAATTAAGTAAGTTAATTTTAAACGGTTAGAGAACTAAATTAATCTTAACTTTCATGTGCAGAAACAGATCAAGCAACCGGCTGGAGAATATATCAAAAGTAATCCGGCTCCAGATGATCATGTCATGATCAAGAGGAACCAGCTTCAATATTTCAACCAGACCGGCTAGCAAAGAAAAGTTCACATTCCAGTCGGAACATATTACGAGAAGATCAACCGGAAACTCTGAATTACAAGATGACGTAATATGATGAAATAGATACTTCTTGGGAAAATGCAAGAAGATTACATCCGGATCAGAAGTATGCGATAAAAACAATGATGATCTGCTTATCCGAAGATCCGGATCAGAAAGCCGGAAGGTGCATGTTTGACACGTGTCCAAAACTGCAAGCCGGTTACGTCATCAATACCTGATCGGTATATGCATGCTCTCCAAGTGTCAGAAAGATGAAACGTGCACGCAACATCTCTGAACCAACGTGGTTTCAAACTGACCAATCCTACTGTGAGAGAAGAAGATGACCGTTGGGATATCATTACTATAAAAGGAAGACGAACAGTCTTCATTAAATACAGTTCTGAAATATTTAAGAGAAAGAAATCTCACGCGCAAATTTCATTTACCGAAAGCATTGTTGTTATATTGTGATATTTGTATTACATCAGAGTGAAGTGGTGTAACCGACGAGTAGCGAGTTAGGCTCGTCCGACATTCTGTGAGTGTTATAACATTCAAAGTTAGTGGAGATCCTTCTCATAATCTGAGAAGAAGAAGTGACGTAGGAGGGTTTCCTCCGAACATCCACAAAAAATCATGTCTCGTGTCTTTTTCTTATTTCCTGCTTACTTACTTAAAACCGAACCAATACTAACCGAAATATAATCCTATTCCTTTTTCAAAACCGGTCTATTCATACACCTTAAACCGATTCCTCATAAACATCATCCAAGTCTTGTGTGTTGCTTCAAGATGAAACAAATATTTCCGCCCTTGAACCCGGTTCAAGAGTCTGTAACAGCTTGCGTAGTGTTAAGAAAGGTTATAGTCTCTAATCGTACTATCACCAATCAGAGCGTGTGTTGCGTTGTAAGCGGTCAACCCTTCAAAAACCGGAACCCCGGTCCTCCAAGGGCGACCCCGATCCTAACAAGTGGTATCAAGGCAAGGTTCTTAACACTCAAGCAACCGAAGAAGATGGGAAGCATGACTCACAGCGACAAGCCACCGATACTAAACAGTGAAGCGTTTAACAGCTGGAAGAAACAGATGTATCTTCATCTGATTACGCTGGATGATGAGATGAGCAGGGTTCTGAAGGAAGGATCGATAAAGATCAACAAGGAGATAGACTCATGGACAACTGAAGATCGGAGAAGAAGTAACTTGGACAACCACTGCATGAGACACATCTACAAAGCTATAGACGATAACACTCTGAACAAAATATCAGATTGTGAAAATGCAAATGAAGCATGGGAAACGATCATTCAGATCCATGAAGGAAACGAAAGAACAAAAGAAAACAAAATATTGGTGGCTACTCAAAAATATGAGAACATCAGGATGTAACCGGGAGAAAATATGAAGGAGTTCAGCAACCGGTTCACTAGTGTGGTCAACGAGCTGCAAACACTCGGAAAAAGATACGATAACCGGGAGATAATTATCAAAGCATTGAGATCACTGCCGAGCACATGGGATATCAAGACCATGGTGATGAGGGAGTCAAGCGAATCTCGGGCAGATGAAGCTGCATGATGTGTTTGAAGATCTAAAAGCATATGAGTACGAGATAAATTCTCGGATCGAAGATGAAGCATCAACGTCAACCGCAACCAGAGCTCTGGTTACATCGGTGGAATCGGCGGTCCATGTATCAACCGCTCCGACTCTAGTTAAAAACGTTGATCAGATCAGTGAAGACGTGATGGCGATGCTAGCACAGAAATTTGGGAGATTCATGAAGAAGAACCAACCACCATCTAACAACAGTTTTAACTATAATTATGTTGATAAGTCAAATAAAAGATGTTATAACTGTGATGGTTTTGGACATTTCAGGTTGGAGTGTGGGAAACCGAGAAGAGACGATCGAAAACGAAAAACAACTACGAAGGAAATAACTATCAAAGTAACCGGTATCAGGGAAACAATTATCAAGGAAATGATTACCGGAGAAATGACAACCAAAGGAACGACTACCGAAGGCATGATAACTAGCAAGCCGATGAAGGAAAGGAAATACAAAAGGCACTTATCGGATCAGACGGTGCAAGCGACTGGGCATACTCCGACAATGAGAATGATGAAGAGAGAGTAACATGCTTTTGATGAATTTACTAAGGAAGATCTGATTTCTGCACTCAACGAAATGGTCGCTGAGTTCAGAAACATATCTGTATATATACCGACTCAGTTAGAACATGAAACCGGAAAGTCAAGTGGTACCGCTAGTGAGCCATGCGAAACTATGGTGTATAAACCAGCTGAACAATCCTTAGAAAATGAGGAGACAGTTCAACCGGTAACTGAAGAAGATGAACGAACACAATATATTACGGCTGCTTGGGAAAGATCCCGTGAAGCCGTAAATTAGATGTGCAAGTATAAAAAGCACCCTAAATGTAAATTTGGTATTGGATACAAACAAAACAAATCAAATAAATCAACCCACTCTAACGGGATGAAACTCACAAAAGACAATCTTCCTTTCGTAAGATTTGTCAAGAGCTCTTCAACCAACAATGAGGCAGAAACTGACATAGAACCGGAACTAAAATATGTAAGCCCAACCGACTCGGAAAAATGGCTACATCCTGAGAGAAGGAAAGCCAATCGATCAGGAGACAAATGAAATAAAACACGTGCACCGCACACTCAAAATAATCAAAACTATTCATCACCACGACACAAGGAACTCTTTGGTGAACAACAAGAGGTTAAGCCAAATACAATTAGAACCATTACCGGGAAAGTGATCCGACTCATGAAAGTCTGGATCCCAAAGGGACTAATCAACCACGGACCCAACTGAATATGGGTACCAAAAAGGTGTAAATATTTCTTTTTTGCAGGTTAGGAGAAGCAACCGGCTAAGAAACTCGGAATGGTATTTGGACAGTGGATGTTCAAGACACATGACTGACAACAATGGACTACTAGCAGACATTATCTATGAAAATGGAGTAGTAATCACATTTGGTGACAACTCAAAAGGTAGAACTGTGGGCAAGGGAAGATTGTCCATGGTAACTTATCTATAAATAATGTATTATTGGTAGAAAACTTGCATTTTAACTTGTTAAGCATTAGTCAAATGTGCGATGAAGGATACAAAGTTGAGTTTCATAAAAATGCATGTCTAGTTAAAAATCATCAAAATGACATTTTACTAACCGGAAACCGGATGGGGAACATTTATAAAGTTGATTGGAAAACTAAGACTGAAAATCCTGTATGCATGATAGCTAGAAATGATCCAAACTGGCTCTAGCACAAACGGCTAAACCATTTGAACTTTAAAACAATAAACTTTATTTGCTCTAGGGATTAGTTTACGGTTTTCCAAATGTCAAGTTTTCAAAAGAAAAAGTATGTGCTGCATGTCAAATGGGTAAACAAATAAAGTCATCTTTTAAAAGTAAAGACAACCATCAATCCGAACGATGTTTAGAACTCCTGCATATAGATCTGTTTGGTCCGATTAGGGTAACAAGCATAGGAGACATGCAATATAATATGGTAGTTGTTGATGATTATTCTAAATTCACTTGGGTAATATTTTTAGCTTCCAAAAATCAAGCAACACCAAACTTGATTAAACTGATTTTGAGAATACAAAATGAAAAATCTATTCGGGTAAACAAAATCAGAAGTGATAGAGGAACATAATTTATAAACAGCAATTTAACTACTTTTCTTGATGATTCCGGTATTAGACACGAGTTGTCTAGTACCAGAACTCCTCAACAAAACGGCCTGGCTGAGAGAAGAAACCGAACTCTCAAGGAAGCCGCAAGGTCAATGATAGCCGAGTCGGGCATTGCTCAAAATTTTGGGCTGAGGCTATAAATACCGCATGTTATACTCAAAACCGGTCTCTAGTCACTAAACGATTTTCTAAAACCCTTTTCGAGATATACTACGACAAAATTCCAAACATACGGTATTTTAGAATTTTTGGTAATAAATGCTATGTTCACATCAACAGCAAAAATTATTTGACCGCATTTGATGCTAAATCCGATGAAGGAATAATGTTGGGATATTCAGCTGTAAGTAGAGCGTATATAATATATAATACTAGAACTTTAACAATTGAAGAAACAACTCACGTTGTTTTTGATGAATCAGTTGAACTAAATACTGCATTACCCTTCGACATTCACAACAGAATAGAAAATTTCAATATCTATTCGGATGATGAAGATGAGGTTCCGGTTTATAGACGTTTTATCAATGATCAAGCGGTTAATGATGAACCTCAGTCAAATCAAGTTGCCTTACCGCAAAAAGTTGACTCTTCAGTCTCAACTGAAGAAATCGGTTGGCCTAACACTGTTCAGCCTACCGATCAGTCTAACCTTGATCAGCCAACCGAACGCTTGGAAGACATGTCTCGGATAAATCTCAGAAGGAATAAAAATCATCCTCTTGAACTAGTAATAGGTAACATGTCATCACCCGTCCGAACTAGGCAACAAAATTTGGAACACTATGAAAACTCAAGTTTCATATCAAAAATTGAGCCGAAAAAGGTGGATGAAGCGTTGTCAGATCCCGATTGGATCTTAGCAATACAAGAGGAACTAAACGAGTTTGAGAGAAATAAAGTCTGGTACTTAGTCCCTAGACCAAAAAATAAACCGGTTATAGGAACACGATGGGTATTTAGAAATAAACTCAATGAAGACGGTTTAGTTACGAGGATCAAGGCACGGTTAGTGGCCCAAGAATATAAACAGGAAGAAGGCATTGATTTTTAAGAATCATTTGCTCCTGTGGCTAGACTTGAAGCTATTAGAATATTTCTAGCATTTAACGTTTTCAAAAATTTCAAAGTTTTTCAAATGGATGTTAAAAGTGCTTTTCTAAACGGTAAAATCAATGAAGAGGTGTATGTTAATCAACCTCCATGTTTCAAAAATCCAGAACACGAAAATCATGTTTACCGACTAAATAAAGCAATTTACGGTTTGAAACAGGCTCCGAGAGCCTGGTATGATACATTAACACAATTCTTATTTGATCACAAGTTTACAACAAGTTTAGTCGATAAAACTCTTTTCAAATTTGAGAAAAAGGAACACATATTACTTGTTCAAATCTATGTTGATGATATTATTTTCGGATCAACCGATCCAAAACTATGTGATAAATTCTCAAAAATGAAGACTGACAAATTTCAAATGAGTATGATGGGAGAACTGAGTTTCTTCCTAAGGATTCAGGTTAAGCAGATCGAAACCAGAACATTCATAAGACAGCCAAAGTACACAGCTAAACTTTTGAAGAAATTTGGAATGGAAACATGTGCTGAGCGGCTACACCGATGAGCTCTTCTGTAAAGCTAGACAAAGATGAGGACGGTCAAGCCGTCGACATCACGGCATATCGAGGAATTATTGGGTCACTACTTTACCTAACAGCCAGCCGACCGGACATTTTGTTTGCGGTCAGAGTATGCGGGAGATTTTAAGCCAATACAAAGCAATCACACTATACCGCGGCTAAAAGGATTCTAAAATATTTGAAAGGTACTCAAGATGTGGGACTTTGGTACCCAAAAGGCTCAAGTTTCAATCTCATAAGTTATTCAGATACAAACTATGCAGACTGCAAAATCGATCGAAAGAGTACAAGTGGGACATGCCAGTTTCTGGGAGACCGGTTTGTCTCATGGAACAGCAAGAAGCAAACTTCAGTTGCAACATCAACCGCAGAGGCAGAGTACCTAGCAGCCGGAAGCTGCTGTGCACAACTCCTCTGGATCCAACAACAACTAAGGGATTTTGGTGTGATTGCTGAAGAGTCGCCAATATTCTGTGACAACACCAGTGCAATAGCGATCACATACAATCCAGTGTTGAACTCAAAAACGAAACACATTGACATAAGACATCATTTCATCCGGGAGCATGTTCAACAGAAACACATCCAGCTGGAGTACGTCTCAACTGAGCAGCAAGTGGTTGACATCTTCACCAAACCGCTACAGGAAGCTAAGTTCTCTTATTTCAGAAATATTTTAGGACTTACTGATAGCAAGCAACTTATGCCATAATCATCCATGCATGATTTAACCTTACATTATCATGAAAAACCGGAGTATGTGTTCAGGGAGAAGCTCTCGCTTCTCAAACATTATCCTAATAGAACATTAAACATTCAAGGATGCTAACCGGGAGGAAGTCTCCGATTATGCCTGTTAACTTCATAATATCAAACCACATGTATACATACTAAGAGGTTCAAATGACTTGTTAAAACGGATAAGCTTAATTCAAAGATGAACAAATGTTGATATGATTCAATATTTCTTCACACCGGAATAATATATCTAAATAAAACCGGTCATGGAAACCCAACTAGTAAAAATGCATCATGATTTCAGGAAATTGAACTTTTCCGGCTAACTTGGGACTGCTAACCGTGTTTTCATGCACACCTAGAGAAATGAAGCCTATAAATCATAAAAAAGTATACCTCAATCGAGATGACGACACGTGTCCATCATCAAGATAGGGAAACTAACATCTTGTCAATTGATTTATTGTCATTATGAAAATCTTTAGTAATGATTAGTTTTGCATTGGACATAAACATTCTACACTTCAACAAGTTAACTTCTATTAATTAACCGATGACATCACTAAGCATGCTTAACCTACTAGCCTAGCCGAACCCCTGGTTATATAAACAACTCTTTATCCTTCAAAACATTTCACAAATTCACTATTCATAAATCTCTTGAACTAAACCCATCACAAGAACATGAATTCTGATCCACTCGCTAAAAAGATCATATTGGCTGATTTCAACTCCATATATCAATATGAAGATCATGACATCAAAGAAATGTTCTTAGCCATTAAAAGAAGCGGGTTAAGGATATTTTTGGAGAACAGATTCATCATCGACTACTTAGTAGTCGATGAGTTCTTCGAAACAGCAAAAGAAGTGTACCGAGACATTATCGTGGAACGAGTCTACGGTCAATCATTCCTATTCAGCGAGACGGATTTCGCTGAATATTGTGGGTTACCCACAGAAGGGGTAACCGACCTCACTTACTCCCCGGTGACCATTGAAGAAATGTGTCATCGGTTCTCAAACTCCAACATCCTAGTTAAGCCCTGGGGTGCTAAGAGTCAACTTTCTCACAAGTACCAGATTCTGAGTGAGATTCTGGGAAAGTCTGTTCTGGGTAGAGAGAAGAGCTACTACTATACCTAGACAATCTTCAAAATGATGAAAGCCATCACGGTCGAGAGACCGGTAAATTGGTCCTGGATCATCTTTAGCAATCTGAAGAAAATGATCACATACTCAAACAAAACCGGCTATGCTCCTCAGCTAAGCAGTTTTTGTGAAAGCCTAGACATCGATTCCGGCCCCTTCGTCACTCTCCACCCGAAGCATGTTCTCACGAAGGAGAGAATTCAAGAGTTGATCGACCGGTGGGAAGTGACAAGAGCTAAGAATAATCAAGTCGCTTGATCATCCAATGTCTAATCTTTTTCTTATCTTTCTATTATCAAACCAGATTATTTCCTTGAAAATTGATAAGAATTTATTACTATACACAAACGGTCTGATTTTTGAAAATATCCTCATTAAATGCACTCCAACCGCCTGCACTATAAAAGGGACTTCATCCTTCTACAGCAAATCACACTTCAGAAATATTCTTCTCTCTAAGCTTGAATCTTCAAACCTTATTCATCCTCTCCTCAATCCATCTCTTGAAAATGAATGCTGAAATCTGAAACACTGTTATTGTCGACTTCTACGAAGTATTGAACTCTAGGTTTGAAGAAACCATCTTTTCACCAATCGTCGAATTCGGGCTGCAAGGATTTCTTGAGGGTTCGAACACCATTCTCTAAGAGGAGGTGTTTGAATTTTTCAACAATGGGCACATACTCATTGATGGCAGCATCAGGAACATCATTGATGGCTCTCTACATCGGCTCACCGAGGATTCATTTGCTAACTTTTTCCAACTTTCATCCGAAGGATTTTCAGATTTCCCAACACCTCATTTTCCAGCCAAAGAACACTATGCTTTCATCTTCTCTGGTTCTATTCATCCGGTTGATGACTGCGGTGAGAAGGATGAACTTGCACCCCAATACCAAATCTTTCATGACTTGGTCCAGCGGTCCATCATGGGCCGAATGACTAACCAGAACTACAACCGGGAGGCATTCGACCTCATGATCGCAATCGTCACACAATCACCCATAAACTGGGCCTCATATCTCTTCAATAATTTGAAGAAACTCATTTCAACTCCAAGAGGTAGAATCGGCTTTGCTCCCCAGATCAGCCGATACCTACGAGCTCACTTTCCCAACCTCGGACCAGGTGTTCCTGTAGGACCGGCCAACACCATGACCCGACCCATGTTGGACAAATGGATAACAAGAATTGAGAACCGGATTGTCCACTCCGTGGATCAATGGGTTGACAGAATGATAGAGAGAGAGTGGCTTGATTTTCTTTGAATTTATGTATCTTCCGGTTACTCTGGTCATTTTGTTGTACGACCAGATAACCACTTATTTCACTTTTTCCGGCTTAATATAAGAATTCCATATTTTTAATTCTTCGGCTTTTCACGCAAATTTCCTTCCGATTCTGATCCTACTAACATCAAAAACTTTCGGTTAACCAAAGCATTCGGTTAACAAAAATTTCCGGTTAAGGAAATACATCTCAAAATCACATCTAAAAATTCAAAATTTACCGCTCAAGGTTTACCGCTCACGGTTTACCGCCCAATCTTACCGCCCACACTTAATCTCCGCAATTACCGCTGAAAGTTACTGCAGTAACTTTTGGAGGGAAATTTGGCGCCAAAACGAAGAATGAAGTGACGGTTCAACTTCTTAACCGTCAAAAACCGCTCACCTATATAAGACAGAAATATCTCATTATTCACTTAAACTTTCTCTCTCTAAAATTTCCACAGCCTTCTACATTCTAATTCTCTCACGATCTTCATCTTATTCGTTAAACTATTTCACCATGGAATCAGATAAAGCACTCTTCAAATATATCTTGCAGGTTCACTTCAACGATATCGAAGAATACGCTGGAGATGAACACAAAACATTACTCCAATCAATGTGGGATTCTGGGCTAGAAACTTATCTTTCTAGTCCGTTCTTCGTTCACTAGTCGGAAGTTGAAGAGTTTCTAAGCACGGCGATTCTGAAGAAGAGAACAGCCTCCACCACCGTGTGTGGCAAGGCCGTCGATATCACTGAAGAAACTTTTTCTAAAGCTCTCGGTTTGCCGAACACCGGGAAAGATTTCAAAACAAGTTTATCGGAAGCAGAATCTAACGTTGTCCGGCTAGCTATCTCCAGTGATGACACGGATTTGGTTTCTCACTCCAGCCAGAAGAACAAACTAAAGGCATAGTTCAGATGTCTGGTGGACATCATATCCAAACCTCTTCAGGGTAAATGGGGAAACTTCGATAATTTGACAAAGTTGAAGTTACAAATGTTAATAGCAATTGTCCGCAGTGACAAGATTGACTGGGGAAGTGTTTTGTTCGAACAATTTTGTGAAATGGTGTCTAAAATAAATGGTTGGGTTCAAGCCTATGCTATGCAGATCGGGAAGATTTTGCACTTTCTTCGCGTCGAAATCGGCGATGGTACACCACTCTCCTCCTCAAATATTTTAACTTCTGAACATATGAGTAAAAGGACGGTTAAGACGGCAAAACAGCAAAGGAAGCCGGACCGGCTGCACCGGCTGGTGAAACCTCCAAACAAGCCGATCCAAAGGGAAAGGCTAAATAAACCGAGGTCCCGCAGAAAAAGGGAAGGGTAAAGAAATCAGCGAAGAAAAGAAGCAAGAAACCGGATGATTCCGAGAAAACTCTATCCTCGGAACAATCACCCAAACCGACTGATCAACTACTTCAGCCAATCCCTCTAACCATAGTCCATCCAAACCTGGCCGAACCAATTCCATCAAGGCAAACCGAATTCTCGGGGAGCCAAGAAACATTGTCCAATTCAAAGAAGATTCTGGCTACAGAGGTTAGTATTCACTCTCAAAGCTCTAAGTCTCCGACTAAGAACCTTAACGATGTAATCGACGATGTCGGACTGAGAACCTCTGAGGTAATTCAGAACGTGGTTCAAATCGTCAATCGTGAAACTAAAGACGATGTGACAAGTATTCTCCAGAACATTGATCAGGTTGGAGCAACCGGTCAGACTGAAATTAACCCGGTCGAAGAAACGACCAACTCTGAGAACATCATCCCTCCGGCTCGGGAGGGAAACAACGAAGAAAGGGAACCATCCAGTTCGGTTGGGGACAAATATGATACAACTGGATCAAACTCTCAACTGGCCCAAGATGGGCCGTTAAATCCATCTATCACACCTAAAGGTCCATCTCAGGTTTCCAAAGGAAAAGGAGTAATGATCGAAGATTCTCCAGTGCAAGAAGATAGTGAATTGCAACATAACTTAACCGGTCCCAGACAATCTGAAATCATACCCGACGTTGAGGTACCTATATTAGAGGAAGAGGAAGAAGCAATGTTCCAAGAGTTCATCCGGGACATGAATCAAGAGGCTGAAGAAACAACCGCCCCGTATCACCTATGGGTTAGACTACGATGTGAAACAAATCTCTTCGACATGATCCCTGACTTCAATGGAAACGAATATGGGACAAAACTTTTACAGTTAGGACAGGAGGCTCTCAAAGTTACGGGTACTGAAGTCATCCAGGCCGCATACGCCAAATTAGTGACGATGGAAGAATACTTCAAGCTAAAGACGGTAGATGACGCATTGAAGAAAGCAGATGGAGAAGAACTAACTCCGATGGAATTAAAAATGATTGATCGGTTTTAGAAGGTAAGAGATGATCTCACAAGTAATGTTAGTCGACTAGAGGTAGAATGGAGAGAAAACTGCAAATAGCTCCTTTTACATGCCGATCAGTTTCAAAACAGACCAATCTTCAGAATCGGAGAATCTTCCAAGTCAGCAGGAAACGGGCAAGAGGGACCTCAACCGCAAGAAACTGAAAACGAGGATAACCGGGGTAAATTCCCATCTCAAACTGATCAGAATCTGGGACTTGAGCAAATACAGGGGGTTATCATCGATACAATCATCTCCTCACTTAACGAATACAACATAGCTACGGACGCCAAAATTTCAATCATTCAAGCCGATCTAGTCGAAACGGTTCGAGCATCTATTCACGCTGAAATAGTTGAAACGGTTCAAACATCCATCAACACAACGATTGATAAATCAGTTGAAATGGCAACCGCACCGCTTCTCGAGATGATGCAAGCTATGGCTGCTCAGATTGAGGAGCTGTCTAAGCTGCAAGCGGCTAGAACTCAAGAACAGATCCGATTGGATGCCGAAACAGCTCGTAGAATTCAAGCCGAAGAGGAAGCCAGGGGACTGTTAAGAAAGGAAACGGAAGTTAATGATCACAAGTTATCCAAGAAAATTGCTGAGGATGAAGAAGTCACTCATCCGAAACCCACGCCAGTACAAGCTCCGCATTCAATGGTAACAAGAACAAGGAACAAACGAAAGAAGATTACGAACTTGTTAAAAGAAGTGGAACAAAGCAGAATTGAATGCTCTCAACCGATTGGTCGGATCGAAGAACCTCTTGATGAAGAAGAGGAGGAAGATGCTGAACAACTCAACCGGCGGAAGAAGAAAGTGGTTGCATCTCCAAGCCATGGACCAATAATTGCCCAATCATCCCGACCACCTAGACCAGCGGGCGATGTCTTTCGGTTCAACCAACGTAATCCCGGTACATCAAGTGTTTTTCGGGATGGCGCATGGACGCGGAAAGAAGAGCAAGAGAATGGAGGGAAGAGGAGGAGGCCGAGCGGAAGGAAAAGGAAAAGGGGGATCATCCAATCCTTAGCTTATTTTCTTAAAAACAACTTACTTATGTTATTTATCAATATTTTGTTTTAGTACTCAGTTAGTTTTCTTAAGATCACAGACTTATGATTATACTAAACATATTTTGAAAAACCAACTTGTTTTGAATTTTTCTTCAAAAAACATCAAAAATGGAGAAGTTATTAAACACATCTTTCAAAACCGGACATACATTACAAGTTTTGAATATTTATTCTAAATAATCAAAAAAGGGAGAAATTGTTAGAAAAATTAAGTAAGTTAATTTTTAAACCGGCCACACACTACAATTTTTGAATATTTATTTTAAATAATCAAAAAGGGAGAAATTGTTAGAAAAATTAAGTTAATTTTAAACGGCCAGAGGACTAAATTAATCTTAACTTTCATGTGCAGAAACAGATCAAGTAACCGGCTAGAGAATATATCAAAAGTAATCCGGCTCTAGATGATCAAGTCATGATCAAGAGGAACCGGCTTCTACATTTCAACCACACCGGCTAGCAAAGAAAAGTTCACATTCCAGCCGGACCATATTACGAGAAGATCAACCGGAAACTCTGAATTACAAGATGACGTAATATGACCAAATAGATATTTCTTGGGAAAATGCAAGAAGATAAGATCCGGATCAGAAGCATGCGCTAAAAACAATGATGATCTACTTATTCGAAGATCCGAATCAGAAAGCCGGAAGGTGCATGTTTGACACGTGTCCAAAACAGCAAGTCGATTACGTCATCAATACCTGACCGGTATATGCATGCTCGCCAAGTGTGAGAAAGATGAAACGTGCACGCAACATCTCTAAACCTGCGTGGTTTCAAACTGACCAATCCTACGGTGAGAGAAGAAGATGACCGTTGGGATGTCATTTACTATAAAAAGAAGACGAAGGGTCTTCATTAAATACGGTTCTGAAATATTTAAGAGAGAGAAAGAAATCTCACGCGCGAACATAGATAGCGAATTTCATTTACCGAAAGCATTGTTGTTATATTGTGATATTTGTATTACATCATAGTGATGTAGTGTAACCGTCGAGTAGCGAGTTAGGCTCGTCCGGCATTGTGTGAGTGTTGTAACATTCAAAGTTAGTGGAGATCCTTCTCATAATCTGAGAGGAAGGGGTGACGTAGGAGGGTTTGCTCCGAACATCCACAAAAAATCTTGTCTCGTGTCTTTTTCTTATTTCCTGCTTACTTACTTAAAACCGAACCAATACTAACTGAAATATAATCCTATTCCTTTTTCTAAACCGGTCTATTCATACTCCTTAAACTGATTCCTCGTAAACATCATCCAAGTCTTGTGGGTTGCTTCAAGCTAAAATAGACATTTCCGCCCTTGAACCCGGTTCAAGAGTTTGTAACAGCTTGCGTAGTGTTAAGAACGGTTATAATCTCTAACCGGACTATCACCAATAAGAGCGTGTGTTGCGTTGTAAGCGGTCAACCCTTTCAAAACCAGAACCCCGATCCTCTAAGGGCGACCCCGATCCTAACACCACTGCTTCGGCCTCCGCGATCACCACCGCTGCGACCTCCGTCTCTTTTAGTTTGCCTTGGATTTTCATCATTGGTTGGCTTTTGTTTGGATTTGGTGCTGGTTGTTACACCGTCACCTCTTCTGTCTCTAACAGCATTTCCCTAAGTGATGGTATTATGTTCTTTCTCAGCATCAACTTTTGGATTCTCTTCAGCTTGAAATTTCCTTGCGATAGAGTCAGCATACTCTAGTCTTTCAGCATCTGTTCTTCTCATGTTGCCTTGAATTTCAACTAGCTGATTCTGAATCAATTTCATTGCTTCCATAACCTCTCTTTGATTATCAAGATTGATTTGTCTCTCAAGGCTCATCATTTCTAATTGTCAAGTAAAGAGTTTCTTTTCAAATCTTCCAGAATTCGTATTGGAGACTTCAACCTCGTAAGTGTTTTTCTTCAGTGTTAGCTCCAACTCATTATGGGTTTTAACCAAATCGGCAAATTTCTTCTTGTCTTCCTTCTGGGCTTTCATAATTTTCGTCATATTGGATTGCATAATTGCCACATTCTTCTAAAGCATTGTTAACAAGGTTGACATCGACTTCATGAGCTTTGTTCCGTCAGTTGGAGATCCTTCATTAGACGAATTATATTGCAAATTTGTTGCCCTGGTCTGAATTGGACTGAAGTATGTATGAACTTGAATAGACTACTCAGGTTCATTCTCCTCTGATCCACCATCAAATTTATTTTGATCTTTTTCTTCCAACTCCTTCTCTGTCCTATTAATCCTTTCGAGCAAGTTCTCTAAATTATGAAGAGGATTAAGAATGTTCCCAAAAACATTTGCAGCATTGATATTGGGAAATAGTAGAGGCTTGAGAGTTTGAGCATTCTGATCTTGTTCCCCCTCAGATGAGGAGCTACTCTCAGCTTCTTTTTCTTTTGAGGGTTCTTCCTCTGTTCTAACAATCTCAGGCTGACTGAATTCAGCCACTTTTTCTTGAGATCCCTCTGTTCTTCATGAATAACAAGAGCTTGAACATGCACTTCAACGACTTCTTTTTCCTGAGTTACAAGAGCTTTAATAGGCTCTTGATCAACATTTTCTTCAAGAGCTTGTTCAGACTCTCGAATAACTTATTCTTCTTCTTCCATGGATGAATTCTCTTGAATAGGTTCTTCGGCTTGCTCGATAACAGGTTGAGCCAGTAGACGTCTTTCTTCTACAGAGAGACTTTCAAGTTCTCTCAGAAGAGTAGCAACTTGCTCATCTGTATCAGCAGGATCAACAGAGATATCCATTGGTTCGTCTTCATCGGAGGAACTACCAAAAGGGCTAGCTCTTGAGCAGTTAGCTCCTGAGCAGTTAGCTCCATCAACATACCGAGTGACTACAGAAAGATAGTCAGTCATGATCTCGTCTAATTTCTTTAAAGCCTTCACTTCCGCTTCAGCACCTCTCTCAATTGGATTGAAATTTGTTTTTCTAGCTTCAAGAATAGGAAAGAGAGCTCTTTCTCTCAGATTGGCTTTTACCAGATCTTTTCTCTTTAGAGCTTCAGAAACCTCCGAAGTTTTGGCCCATTTGAGGACTTTCTTTTCATTGAGTACAAGCTTACTTCATTGACTACTTACTCCTGAACCCGTGATGACCTCATCATACTAGATTGAAAATCTATTCTGGATCCAAGAGTCAAAAATTTCTAACTTTTCAACAGCTAAAGTTTTGGCTTGATTCATCATGAGGTCAACAATGCATGTTGCCTCAAACACATCTTCATTTTCGTCACTTACAACATCCTTTCCTTTTCCAATAACCTCAACAGATTTTGGAAATGGTCTTGGTTCTCCAAATACAATTCCACAGGATTGTCTTATGGAGCGCATCAATTCATGAGCAGATAGAGGTTTCTTGAAGAGTCCAAGAGGGAGTTCGCCTCGAGTGATCTTCCCGGTTATCATGGAATCTCTTGAAATAGAATTTGAGGCAGAAGACTCTCTAACAGAAATAGAGGGAGCCTTTTCAGGAATACCACCAGCAACAGAGGTAAGAAGTGCACCTTGTTCTGGTTGAACGAACTCTGTAGCACCAACGGCTGTTGGATCAGATTGGCGAGCATGAGACACAACCCTATAAAAATTCTCAATATTTGGACTAGCTGACACAACAGCAGGCCCTACAACAGATTCCTCAACAGAAATATCATCAAGTTTTTCTTGTTCCATTTCTGGAGCATTAAATTTAGGCACTTCGGCCAGAGTTGGAGGAGATGTTACCTTTGATGAAGCCTTAATCGATTTAGACGCACGAGGCGCCTTTGACTTTTCACATTTTGAAACAGATGACCTTAAAGAACTCTGCAACTGACTAGCAGCCGGAGACAAGGGAGATAATGGAGTGGTGGCAAGTTCAAGTAGACCTTGCCTAATTCTGGAGTCAACAGTTCCAGAATCCTTCTTTGATGAGCTCTGAAGGCTGGTAGAGCTAGCCTCAGACTCATTCACAGTATTGGTTCGTTTGGCTCCTGTAGACAAGACAGAAGTCGTTGGATGTTTAGATCGGGTAACAAACCTTCCTGTTGTCTATAGACTCGAGGCTCCGGAAAGAGACTCTATGTTGTTCTTCATTCTGACTAGGGTGTTTGCGATTGTAAAGACAGTGTACACCCTAGTCGAGTTGATTGGTTCAGAATCCTCCATTGGAACCCGCAAGTGCTCCAGCAATCTACTTATCTAAGCAGCAAAGTTAATTCTCTCCTAGTTCTCCTAGTTGATGGAAAACAAAAAATTCTGAAACAACGTTGAGGCTCAGTTGACCTGGATACCCTTTAAGATGGTAGACATATAGTCAAACCGATCTTGACTGTATAGATTGAATGACCCCGCCTTCCCCTGAAGCGCTTTCCCTTGTTGCTATAGGTCTTGCCAAGGATAGATAAGGAGGAGACAATATGGCTGAATCTAGTGTCGAACTCGTTCATTGTTTCACCAGGACGCATATTGAAACTGTCAAACTGTTGAGTGACAACCATGATCTTGTTTTCCTTGGTTTGCTCGTTGCCCTCACACAGTTGGGTGAGTCTGTCCCAGAACTCTTTAGAGTATCGCACTCGATAATGTAGTTGAACATGCTATCATCGAGAGATCTGTATAGAACATCAAGAGCCATGTTATTCAGGTTGTTCTTCATTTTGTCTTCACTGGTCCATTCGGATTTCTCCTTGTCAATCTTGATAGGACCATCTGTGATGACACTCCACATGTCGTCATGAAGAGAAGAGAGATGAGCACGAACTCTCTTCTTCCATACGATATAGTTTTCTCGAGAGAAAGTTGGAATGACGGTTGCACTGACATCTTTGGTTATGGTCGACATTCTTTAGGAAAAGCTTGAGAATAGAAACAGAGCTGTGATACCAATTGTAAGGATCGGCTTAATCAATAGAGGCAGGGGTAAGGCTATTAATGAAGGCTTAGGAAAACGATTTGATAGAAATCTTGTTAAGGATTTAATTCACTTTCTATTCTGCACAAACCCTTGTAAACACTTGAAACAGAATCAAGCACGGAAATGTTTACTTAGGTTTGAAGCTAGGAACCAAGAATGAAAAGATGACAAAAAGAAACAACACAGCAGTTTGTTTATGGTTGTTCGTAGCAAACTCTCTTACGTCACCCCTTCTTCCAATCACTAGAGGATTCACTATAATATGCTTTGAATCAAATACAGATTGCACGAATAGCTCACTGTTGAACAGAACATACTCTATTCAACTTACAATATGATGAAGAATATCACTCAACTTAAACAATGCTTTGATTCTAACTCTCTCTTGATTAACACACATTAAAGCAAGAAAATAGCTGATAGTTTCGATAGAATACTCTAAGTATTGATAGATCGATTCATTGTCTGGCAGTTCGTCCGTTGTCCTTGAGATTCTTTAAATAAGGAGCAGGTACTAACGGTCGAATCTTTATAATGACACGTGGCGAGCTTCCATTGTAACGCCTCCATAGTACACAACAGACTCTGAGCACAAGAATCGTGGCCGTACATAACTGGTAGTGCGCCGAATATTCTTCAGAGATGTACCTGCAAAACAAGTAGTGTGAAGGATATTCGCTTACGTGGAATTGGTTGATTGGTTGCAGCTGGCTGTCGTACTAATCTTCACTAGAAAATGAAGCAGGAGTAGCGTACAGCTAGAGCATGTGGGTAGGCGGATGTCAACTTCAAGCAACTATTTAAGCATGGCATTAGACGTATTTCAATTAGTCGACCTCGTCAAATGAAATCAGACGTCGCTGTCTAATAACAGGATCTATTAAACCACCTGGTCTAATGGGATTAGACTTCACATCTAATTACCATTCACATCAGACTAATCTGAAGGAGTTAGACTGCACGTCTAACTTTCACTAGTTAGACTGCACGTCTAACTTTCACATTCCATTAGACTCCACGTCTAATTACGGTTCCCTTCAGACTAGTCTGAAGGAGTTAGACTACATGTCTAACTCCGTGTATCTAATGCCAAATTTGTATAATGAACCTCATTAAGACCATGTCTAATAAAGTCTAATTTCGATACACCTGCACTAAAGACAATTAGACACAAAGATTAAATTTTATATCCATTCATCATCAAAATTACAGTAGTCAAACTACTTTGACAGATAGTAAAAATAATTTGAACCAACAGAGCTGTTAATGAAGTTTGGAATGGAAAGTTGCTCGACCGTAGCCACTCCAATGAGTTATTCCAGCAAGCTAGACAAAGATGAAGATAGAAAATTGTTGACAACACTGCCTATAAAGGAATCATCGACTCTTTGCTCTACCTTACTGCGAGCCGGCCAGACATCCAGTTTGTTGTCGGCGTGTGTGGAAGATTTCAGGCTAATTTTAAACAATCTCATTATGTGGCTGCAAAGTGTATTTTGAAATATATAAAGGGAACTCAAAATGTGGGACTATGGTATCCGTTGGATTCCTGTTTCAATCTAACTAGTTTTTCAGATGCATATTATGTAGGGTGCAAGATTGATCAAAAAAGAACCAGTGGAACTTGCTAGTTCCTTGGTGATCGTCTAATCTCCTGATTCAACAAGAAGTAGACATGTGTTCCACGTCTACTACTGAAGCTGAATATCTTGCAGCATGGAGTTGCTACTCTCAGATTTTGTGTGTTTAATAACAGTTGAGGGATTATGGAATTGAGGCAGAGGAGTCTCCAAATTTCTGCGATAACACAAGTTCAATTACAATAACCTACAACCCAGTGCTGCACTCTAGAATAAAGCATATCGAAATAAGACATCATTTAATCTGAGAGTGATAGGATCGACTTAATCAATAGAGACGGGGGTCTGGCGATTGATGAAGGCTTATGAAAAACGGTTTGAAAGAAACCTTGTTAGGGATTTAATTCACTTTCTATTCTACACAAACCCTTGTAAACACTTGAAACAAAATCAAGTGCGAAAGAATTTACTTAGATTTGAAGCTTAAGATGAAACATGAAAAGATGACAGAAAAGAACAACACAGCAGTTTGTTTATGGATGTTCGGAGCAAACTCTCCTATGTCACCCCTTCTTCCAACCACCAGAAGGATTCACAATAATATGATTTGAATCAAATAAAGTTTGCACACACTTAGTATACTGTTGAACAGAACACACTTTGCTCAACTTATAAGATGAAGAATATCACTCAGTTAAAGGATGTTTTGATTCTAACTCTCTCTTGATTAACACACAGTAAAGCAAGAAAGCAGCTAACTGTTTCTGGATATCAAAATGATCAATCAAATTCTCTCTGTAATTAAGGCTTGTTCGCTCTCTTGGTTCTCACAGTTCTGGTTGTTCTTCTAGTGTCCTTTAGAATCTTTTAAATATGAGAAGGAACGAACGGTCTAATCTTCATAATGATACGTGGCACTCTTCCATTGGAACGCCTCCATTGTACACAGTAGAATCTGAATAAAAAGATTGTGGCCGTACACAATATGTAGTGCGCCGAATATTCTTCAATGATTTACCTGCAAAACAAGTAGTGGTAAGGATATTCTCTTACGTGTCATTAGTTAATTGGATGCATCGGGCCATCGTACTGATCTTCACTAGAAAGTGGAGCAGGAGTAGCGTACAGCTATAGCACGTGGGTAGGCGGGTGCTAGCTTCAAGCAACTGTTTAAGCAAAGCATTAGACGTATTTCAATTAGACGACCTCGTCTAATGAAATCAAACGTCCATGTCTAATAATAGAGTCCAATAGACCACCTGGTCTAACGGGATTAGACTTACGTCTAATTGCAATCACTTCAGAGTAATCTGAAGGAGTTAGACGGCACGTCTTACTTTCACCAGTTAGACTACACATATAACTTTCTCTTTCTATTAGACTGCACGTCTAACTCCACGAGTTAGACTACACGTCTAATTCCGGTTCTACTTCAGACTCGTCTGAAGGAGTTAGACTGCACATCTAACTTTCACAATCCATTAGACTGCACGTCTAACACCACGATTTAGACTGCATGTCTAATTACGAGTTCCATTAGACAACATGTCTAACTCCACGAGTTAGAATGCACATCTAATTACGGATTCCATTAGATTGCACGTCTAACTCCACGAGTTAGACTGCACGTCTAATTACAGATTCATTAAACTGCACGTCTAACTCCATGAGTTAGACTGCACGTCTAATTACGAGTCCATTAGACTACACGTTTAGCTCCACGAGTTAGACTGCACGTCTAATTACGAGTTTAATTAGACTGCATGTCTAACTCCATGAGTTAGACTACACGTCTAATTACGGATTCATTAGACTGCACGTCTAACTCCATGAGTTAAACTGCACGTCTAACTCCATGAGTTAAACTGCACATCTAATTTTGAGTCCATTAGACTGGACGTCTAACTCCATGAGTTAGACTGCACGTCTAATATCATACATCTAATACCAAATCAGTCTAATAAGCCTCATTAGAACCAAGTCTAATAAAATCTGATTTCGATACACCTGCATCAAGAACAGTTAGTCACATATATAATCCATTCATCATTTCATCATCAAAATTCCAATAGTTAAACTATTTCAACACTTAGTCAAAATAATTTGACCCAACAATTTCCTCCTTTTTGATGGTGAGATTGAAACTCTGCAAAGACAACAAATTAGCGTATCCATCATATAAATGTAAGCAAACCCCTATTTATATGCAAATATTTTTCAAACACACAACATTCAGAATATAAAATTCATAAACACGTAAATATGAGTGTTTTAAGAAGAAACACACAAAACATTGTTCCAACAATAACCGAAATAAATTCATAACAAAACATCATCAAAAGATCTTCAAAAACTTCATCTTAAATGAAACAGATTCTATTCTAATCTTTTTCTTCTTCTTAATCATTTTTCTAGAAAGGATAGTCTTCAACCTAGGATGTCTCTAAGACTGCGGTTAGAGGAGGGTTGGAAACATATCTTTTTTTTTCTTAGACTTGAGCCTCTTTACCTTAAGAACATATTCAACAACCTTCTGGTTGTTCAGAGTTTTGGAAGGAAGATGAAAGCTTTTACCGGGTTCATCCAGAAGGAAGCAATGAAAAGAGCCAAGAGGACCGTCAAAACCAAAGATAGTCTTCCGGGCACTGACCATTCTAACAAGGTTTCCGAAGAGGAAGCTTGTCTAGTTGACGGGCACACCCCTTGTAATAGCCACCATCATCTCGAAAACCATAGTACAATACTTGTAGGAAGATTCTTTGGCGAGAAGAGATTTAGAGATGATTTCGCTTAGAAGAGCAAACTCATCTTTCAAAAGGTTTTTCTTACCGTGAATATCCATATTGGGAGAATTAGAGAATACTTTCATCATTGTAAACATGATTTCAGGAGGTGAGGGAGGAAACTCATGAATACCTACAGTGGGAAGTTGGAAGAACATACCGAATGAATCTTCTGAGATATAAATCATCTGGCCCATAACAATCCCATCAACGATGTTGTCCTGATAGAAACAGGCTATTTTGAAGAATTCACGAACCAACTGTTCGTGATAGAGATGATGAGGGGTGAGAAACTTTCGCAGCATGGAGGCTTTCAATGATTCAAACATCTTGTGCATACCAAGAGATTTCAACGTGGATACTGATTTGAAATCTACTTGAATTGATTTCGGAGAGAAGGAAAACATTTCGA
Source organism: Impatiens glandulifera (assembly GCF_907164915.1). Lineage (NCBI taxonomy): Eukaryota > Viridiplantae > Streptophyta > Magnoliopsida > Ericales > Balsaminaceae > Impatiens > Impatiens glandulifera. Next base: position 27,965,194 of record NC_061863.1, read on the forward strand.
CTAGGTTAACAAGAACTAGACGATTAAAATTCTAGAGAGAGAGACTCGGATTCGGAAATACTCAACCATTTGAGTAATCCCACTCATTAAGTATTAAAAACCTAACGTGTAGTTAATATGCAATGATCATTCCTACCTTCAAAAAATCAGATATCTATTTCCAAGAGACGCAGCATTTAATATTAATCATGAGAATGCACAGTTAAAACTAAACGTACTGATTAAAGTTATCAGAAATATTAGTCATTTTTCATGTATTGAGAGACACGTGTCTTTGATCCTTTTGAGGAATGACTGATTTGATTTTTGGCGGGAATAGGAACATGAGCAGATACAAAAGCACAAGACAGTTGTCCAAATAGCTAGAAGATGAAAGATCTAAGTAGTTAGACGTTTATTATCCTTTTCACATTTTCAACTTCTATTTGGAAATCCGTCTACTAGACATATACGTCTAATTATGCAAAAACATCACGTGCAACACGCGTGTCTGGTTAGACGTGAGCATCCTCTTGCTCATGACGTAATAACGTCTATTAGATGTGTACATCTAACCATGCAGGTTAGATAACCAAGACAGATATTCCAAAGGAAGATTAAACTGTTAGAGTAGACGTACGTCTAAGTAGTTATATTTCTCAAACCCCTAATCCTTAAGACGTATTAAGACCTCTGTTTTTCATGTCTGCTCATTTACGGTTTGAACAATACGTTCCCCCTCAATTTATGCACGTAATCACATCGATCAAGATCAACAAGACCTAAAATATTTCTGAAGTGAGAAAACTTAGCTTCGGGCAGAGGCTTCGTGAAGATGCTTGCCGTTTGATGACCTGTGGGAACATATTCAAGACGAATCTGCTTTTGATTGACGTGTTCTCAGATAAAATGATGCCTGATTTCGATATGCTTTGTCCGAGAATGCAAAACTGGATTGTAGGTGATTGCGATAGCACTAGTGTTGTCGCGGAAAATTGGAGATTCATCAGCCTCAATCCCATAGTCACTGAGCTATTGTTGAATCCACAAGAGCTGAAAACAACAGCTACCAGCTGCAAGATACTCTGCTTCTGCTGTAGACGTGGCAACTGACGTCTGCTTCTTGCTGAACAATAAGATTAAACGATCTCCAAGGAACTGGAAAGTTCCACTCGTTCTTTTCTATCAATTTTTCACCCTACATAATCTGCATCTGAGAAATTGGTCAAATTGAAACTGGAATCCTTCGGATACCACAGTCCCACATTTTGAGTTCTCTTTAAGTATTTAAGAATACGTTTAGCAGCAGTGAAGTGAGAAAGTTTAGGATTACCCTGAAATCTGTCACAAACCCCAACGACAAACTAAATGTATGGCCTGCTAGTAGTCACATATAGCAAGGATCCGATGAGTCCTCTATATGCTGTTACATCGACACTTTGGCCACCTTCATCTTTATCCAGTTTACTAGAGGAGCTCAATGGAGTAGCTACAGTAGAGCAGTTCTCTATTCCAAACTTCTTTAGCAGTTCTTTGGTGTATTTGGCCTAATTGATGAGGGTTCCTTCTTCTAACTGTCGGACTTGAAGGCCAAGGAAGAATGTTAATTCTCCCATCATACTCATTTCAAATTTGTTCTGCATCAACTTAGAAAATTTCTCACAAAGTTTGGGGTTAGTTGAACCGAAAATAATGTCATCAACATATATTTGAACAAGTAGAATGTGAGAGTCTTTAGTGAATCTAAACAAGGTTTTATCCACAGTTTCAATAACAAAATTATGATCAAACAAAAATTCAGTTAAAGTGTCATACCAAGCTCTAGGAGCTTGTTTCAGACCATACAGTGCTTTATCAAGATTATAAACATGATTAGGTAACACATGATCTACAAACCCAGGGGGTTGCTCAACATATAATTCTTCACTGAATTTCCCATTTAAAAATGCACTTTTCACATCCATTTGAAAGACCTTAAAGTTCTTAAATGATGCATACGCTAGGAAGATTCTAATTGCCTCAAGTCCTTCTACAGGTGCAAAAGACTCATCAAAATCGATACCTTCCTCCTGTCTGTATCCTTGAGCAACTAAACGAGCTTTGTTTCTAATGACTAAGCCATCTTCACTAAGCTTGTTTCTAATGACCCATCTTGTTCCTATAACTGACTTATTAATTGGTCTAGGGGTAAGATGCCACACTTTATTTCTCACAAATTGGTTTAACTCCTCCTACAGAGAATTGATCCAATCTGGATCAACTACAGCTTCACCAATTTTCTTGGGTTCAATTTGAGAAATAAATGCATAATTGACCATTTCATCCATCAGTTGACGTCTTGTCCTTCGAGGAGAGAAGGGATTTCCAATGATCAATTCTAGTGGATGATTTCTGTTCCATCTGAAGTTGGATCCAAGGGGATTGGTCATCTGAAGGGGTGACTTCGCGACGTCTAAACTCTCAACATTTTGTTGAACAGAAGTGTGTACGTCTGGTTGAACTTCAACCGGATCAGCCACTGCATCAGACAAGGCCATCTGCTTGTCCAGAGTTTCTTCTTCTTCACTCACAGACTCAAGACTTGTCGCTTTTAGTCTATCAGCAAGATTAATGGGTTCAATGGATTTGCTCTCAACAGGCTCATCAAAAAACACATGGAGGGATTCCTCAACGGTCTGCTTTCTTTTGTTGTATACTCTGTAAGCTTTGCTTACTGAAGAGTATCCCAACATGAATCCCTCATCTGCTTTAGCATCAAAAGCGGTCAGATAAACTTTTCCATTGTTATTAATAAAATATTTACACCCAAATATATTAAAATAAGAAACTGTGGGAATTCTCCCATAATACAGTTCATAAGGTGTTTTATCAAAACGTTTGTTGATTATTGACCGATTTTGTGTATAACAAGCAGTGTTAATGGCTTCCGCCCAGAACCTCTGAGGCACGTTTGATTCAGCTAGCATGGATCTCGCAGCTTCCTTCAGAGTCCTCACTCTTCTCTCAGCAATGCCGTTTTTCTGTGGAGTTTTGGCGCTAGACAACTCGTGCCTAATTCCAGTCTCCTAGAGATAAGATGATAGGTATCTGTTAGTGAACTCAGTTCCCTGATCACTTCTAATGCATGCAATATTTAAAGATTTCTGATTCTGAATTCTTTTAAATATTCTAATCAAGTTTTCCGAAGTTTTATCTTTTGATGGCAAAAATGCAACTCATATAAATCGAGAAAAGTCATCAATAATAATTAGGGCAAATCTCATTCCTCATAAGCTTTTTACAGGAATTGGACCAAAAAGATCCATATGTAAGAGTTCTAGGCAACAACTGGATTGTGATTTCCCTTTACTTTTGAACGATGATCTGCCCTATTTACCTAACTAGCAAACAGTGCATATCTTGTCCTTTGAAAACTGAAGTTTGGGCAAACCAATAACTAAGTTGTTTGAACAAATATTGTTAATGGTTTTGAAATTCAAATGGTTCAACCCTTTATTCCATAACCATTTCTGGTCATTTTTGGCAATCATGCACATAGGATCAGAAGATTCTTTTTGCCAATTCATTTTGTTTGTGTTTCCTACTCTACTGTCAGTTATCAAAATATTTCCATCTTGGTCCTTGACTAGACATGCGTGAGTTTAAAAATCAACTGACAAACTATTATCACATAACTCACTAATACTAATCATGTTATAGCACAGATTGTCTACAAGTATCACGTCATTAATGGTTAGGTTACCATGGATAATATTACCCTTACCCATGGTCTTACCCTTCTTGTTGTCACCAAAGGTAATCTTAGGTCCAGAGCAATCTTATATATTAGTAGGAAGCCGTGTGTTTCCTGTCATATGCTTGGAACATCCGCTATCAAGATACCATACAGATTCCTCCAGCCCATCGTTTATTTGTACCTACACAAAACAATATTTACAATCTTTTGGTACCCACATTCAATTGGGTCCTCGGTCAATTAGTCCCTTAGGAATCCATATTTAAGTTATTCTGATAGATTTCCCATTTTGTGCAGTGATTAATGCGTAGGTTTTTTACTTAGTAGACGACTTTTAGCCAGCCACTGATCCCTTAACTTTTGAAGATGATTTTCTTTAAAAAAACCTTTAACTTTGAATTAGGTTTTAAATAGCTAGATTTGCTGGCTGCTTCTAACTTATTTTTCATCCAGCTAACAGTCGGCGGAACATAAATAATTTCATTCTTAAAAACTACTTCTTCGTGAATAAAATCAGATTCACTATCAGTCAAACTCCCTTTAACAAAGCTTATTGGCTTAAACTTGTCATTTGCTGAGTTTGACGTTTTGTAGGGCAAATTAGGATCATTGTTGTGGAATCCTAGACCGGATCTAGATCCAGCAAGTCTTAACATACTGATCTAATGTTTGACAGCATCTCCGGATCTTGTCTATGCATTGACAACATAGTTTAACGTCTTGTTTTCATATGAAAGAATTTTGAATCTGTTCTTTGAGCATCTCATTCTCAAATGAGATCTCTACTATGTTTTCGTCAAAAATATTTGATTTAGATTCTTTGTTAGAAGAAAGAACAGTTGATTCATACCTTAATTTTATTTCGTGAAAAGAGTCAGTTATATTTTTATACTCAATGGCTATTTCATTGAGTACATTAGTTAACTCTTCATTTGTAAATTCTTGGGTAGAGATGTCATTTACCTTGGATTAATCATCTTCCATCAAACATGTAACAGCTTCAGTCTCTGTATCAGTGGGGGACTCCTTTGAGTCGCTATCAGCCCATTTGGATTTGTTTTCAACACACATAAAAACTTTCTGATCCTTTTTTATGGAACGTTTCTACCATAGATCTGAGTAAGCTTATCCCATATCTCTTTAGCAGAGAAACAAGTCTTGATTTCATAGAAAACGTTAATATTAATCGACTGATACAGAATGTTCCTAGCAACATTATCCAGGTTGTTGGTCATCTTGTCTTCAGTAGTCCACTCACTTCTTGGCTTCGAAATCTTTATGGGACCATCAGTAATGACGCTCCACATATCACAATCAAGGGCAGCCAAGTGAGCTTGCATTCTCATCATCCAATATTCACAGTTGTCTCTTGACAGAATAGGGATCTCATTGATGATAGACATGATTCAGGATCTTTGAGCTTGAGAATAGAAATAGAGCTCTGATACCAATTGATAGGATCGACTTAATCAATAGAGACCGGGGTATGACGATTGATGAAGGCTTATAAAAATCGGTTTGAAAGAAATCTTGTTAGAGATTTAATTCACTTTCTATTCTACGCAAACCCTTGTAAACACTTGAAACAGAATCAAGTGCGGAAATGTTTACTTAGGTTTAAAGCTTAAGATGAAAATGAGAAGATGACAGAAAAGAACAACACAGCAGTTTGTTTATGGATGTACGGAGCAAACTCTCCTACGTCACCCCTTCTTCCAACCACCGGAAGGATTCACTATAATATGATTTGAATCAAATATAGTTTGCACACACTTAGTTTACTGATGAACAGAACACACTCTGTTCAACTTACAAGATGAAGAATATCACTCAGCTAAAGGATGCTTTGATTCTAACTCTCTAACACAAAATAAAGCAAGAAAGCAGCTAACAGTTTCTGGATATCAAAATGATCAATTAGATTCTCTCTGTAATTCAGGCTTGTTCGCTCTCTTGGTTCTCACAGCTGTTCTTCAGTGTCCTTTAGAATCTTTTAAATATGAGAAGGAACCAACGGTCGAATCTTCATAATGATACGTGGCACTCTTCCATTGGAACGCCTCCATTGTACACAGTATAATCTGAATAAAAGGATTGTGGTCGTACACAATATGTAGTGCGCCGAATATTCTTCAATGATTTACTTGCAAAACAAGTAGTGGGAAGGATATTCTCTTACGTGTCATTAGTTAATTGGATGCATCGGGCCATCGTACTGATCTTCACTAGAAAGTGGAGCAGGAGTAGCGTACAGCTATAGCAAATGGGTAGGCGAGTGCTAGCTTCAAGCAACTGTTTAAGCAAAGCATTAGACATATTTCAATTAGACAACCTCGTCTAATGAAATCAAACGTCCCTGTCTAATAACAGAATCCAATAGACCACCTAGTCTAATGGGATTAGACTTACGTCTAATGGCAATCACTTCAGACTAATCTGAAGGAGTTAGACGACACGTCTAACTTTCTCTTTCTATTAGACTGCACATCTAACTCCATGAGTTAGACTTCACGCCTAACTCCATGAGTTAGACTGCACGCCTAATTCCGGTTCTACTTCAGACTCGTTTGAAGGAGTTAGACTACACGTCTAACTTTCACAATCCATTAGACTACACGTCTAACTCCACGAGTTAGACTGCACGTCTAATTACGAGTTCCATAAGACTGCATTTCTAACTCGACGAGTTAGACTGCACGTCCTAACTCTATGAGTTAGACTACACGTCTAATTACGGGTTCATTAGACTGCACGTTTAACTCTATGAGTTAGACTACACATCTAATTATGAGTCCATTAGACTGCACGTCTAACTCCACAATTTAGATTGTACGTCTAATTACGAGTTCCATTAGACTGCACGTCTAACTCTATGAGTTAGACTACACGTCTAATTACGGATTTATTAGACTGCATGTCTAACTCCATGAGTTAGACTGCACGTCTAATTTCGAGTTCATTAGACTGCACGTCTAACTCCATGAGTTACACTGTACGTCTAACTCCATGAGTTAGACTGCACGTTAATATCATAAATCTAATACCAAATTAGTCTAATGAGCCTCATTAGAACCAAGTTTAATAAAATCTGATTTCGATACACCTGCATCAAGAACAGTTAGACACTGATAGAAAAATTAAGTAAGTTAATTTTCTCAAAACCGGCCACACATTACAAGTTTTGAATATTTATTCTAAATAATCAAAAAGGGAGAAATTGATAGAAAAATTAAGTAAGTTAATTTTCTCAAAATCGGCCACACATTACAAGTTTTGAACATTTATTCTAAATAATCAAAAAGGGAGAAATTGATAGAAAAATTAAGTAGATTAATTTTTGGAACCGGCCAGACAAACTAAATAGTTGTTAATTTTCATGTGCAGATACAAATCAAAACCGTATGAACCGGTTGCGCATCAAAAACCGGTCGCTACTACTTCAAAGAAACCAGCCTCAAGTGATCAAGTTAAAGATCAGAGAAACCGGTTTTACTTTCTCAAGCGACCGGTTAACGAAGACAAAAGATTATGTATCAACCGGATCATTCTACACAAGACATAGAAACCGGAAGGTTCAGAACAAAAGCCGAAAGATTCAAATTACAAGAGTGACGTACCATGACGGAAGAAACGTGTCTCGAAAGAATAAAAGAAGATCGGATCCGATCAGAAACATGCGAGGAAAGCAATGATGCTTTATTGATCCGAAGCTGACAAACGGAAGTGGATGTTCAACACGTGTCTCAATCTGAAAACCGGCTATGTCATCTTATGCTCAGAGCTGCTGCATGAATGTCAGGTGTTGAGGAAGGTGAAGTGTGCAAGCAATCTTTCTGCATCAGGCGTGAGAATGATCGACCAATCAGCAGGAGAGAGAAGAATGTAGCCGTTGGCTCTTCTCAACTATAAAAGGAAGTCGAAACGTCTTCATTCAAGGCAGTTCCAAGAAGTTCAGAAAACAGTTAACGAGTAGTAAAGGCATTAAATTCTAGAGAGATAAAGTCTTATATTCCAAAACCGGTGTGTCTAAAACCGGAAGCTTTCTGTGTGTGTTTGTGTTGAGTTGTTGTATTACATCAAAGTGTAAGTTTGGTGTAACCGGCGAGTAGCGAAGTTGGGCTCGACCGGAAGTGTTGTTGTAACTCTAAAGAGTTAGTGGAGATCCTTCTCATAACCTGAGAAGAAGGGGTGACGTAGGAGGGTTTGCTCCGAACATCCATAAACAAATCTCTTGTCTCGTGTTCTTTCCTTCGCTTTCATTTCTTGCTTTCTTAACGTAAACCTCAAACCAATCATACTCCTAAAACCGGTCACTCACATCCAAAAAACCGAATCCTCCTAAAACATCATCTAAAGTCGCAAACGTTGCTTCAACCTGAAACAGACATTTCCGCCCTTGAACCCGGTTCAAGAGTCTGTGACAGTTTGTGCAGTGCTGAGAACGGTTTTAGTCTTTAACCGGACTATCACCAAAGAGTGTTGTGTGTTGTAAGCGGCCACCCTTACTGAAACCGGAAACACCCCGGTCCTCCAAGGGCGTCCCCAATCCTAACAAGTGGTATCAGAGCGAGGTTCTTAGCACTCAAGCAACCGAAGAAGATGGGAAGCATGACCCACAGCGACAAGCCGCCAATGCTAAACAGCGAAGCGTTTAGCAGTTGGAAGACACAGATGTATCTACATCTAATTACATTAGATGATGAGATGAGCCGAGTCCTGAAAGAGGGACCAGTCAAGATCAACAAGGAGGCAGACCTATGGACGAATGAAGATCGAAGACGAAGTAACCTAGAAAACCATTGCATGAGACATATTTTCAAATCTTTGGATAAAAACACTTTCGAGAAAGTCATGGCATGCAAAACGGGAAAAGAAGTGTGGGAAAAGTTGAACCAAATGTTTGAAGGTAGTGCTCAAACAAAGGAGAACCAGAAAGAGCATAAGGCTCTAATGGCTGCTGAAAGCAAGGGAAAATGGGCCGATAACGATTCGGACAACTCATCATCCATCGACAATGGTGATAAAGTTGAAACCTGCTTCACGGTTAAGAAAGAATCTGAGGTATTTGATCTCTCTTTTAATGATTTTACACGAGATGATCTAATTGCTGCACTAAATGACATGGTCATTAAATATAGAAAACTGTCAAAATCCCTTAATCAAACTATTTCAAAAATTAAATCTGATAGTTCAAAATGTTCATCTCAAATCAAAGAGGTTGATGTTTCAATAAATGAGATCTCATCTGTGAATGAGAAGCTTAAGGAAGAAATAATAAACTGGAATGTTTTAACTTCAAAGGATGAGATGATTTATGTAAAACCAACTTCAAGCTGGCTGAAACCTGAGAGAAGGGCAGCCAGTTTGTATGGAAAAGAAAATTTTGACCGAAAGTTTAGAGATGTTTACCGAAAAACATCTTTTAAAGATAAATCATCATCAGGTAGATATACTATACATACACACAACGGAAAATCCATCAAAATAATCAAAGTATGGATTCCCAAGGGATTAATAAGCTACGGACCCAAAGAAAAATGGGGACCAGATTTTCTATTGTCTATGAATGCAGGTAAATCAAGACAGAAGCTTGGAAGAGACAGCATGGCATCTGGACAGCCGGCTGCTGACGAACACATCATTTGAAGGGAACAAGCATGAAGTGGCTAACATCCTCACAAAGCCACTTCTCGAGTCTAAGTTTTCTTCCCTTAGAAATATTTTAGGATTGTTAGATTACAAAATTTGAAGAAAATTTGTTAAAATAAAAATAAATTCTCCTTAAACCAAACCGTTTTTTCAAAAACCGGCCAAACAAGTTTATGCTCTTTCAAAAACCGGCCAAGCAAGTGTAAGCTCTTTCAAAAACCGGCCAAACAAGTGTAAGCTCTTTAAAACTGGTCAAACAAATATAACCTTTTTTAAAAAAAAAAAAACCGGCCACACATTACAAGTTTTGAATATTTATTCTAAATAATCAAAAAGGGAGAAATTGATAGAAAAAATTAAGTAGATTAATTTTAAACCGGCCACACATTACGATTTTTGAATATTTATTCTAAATAATCAAAAAGGGAGAAATTGATAGAAAATAATTGTTATAACTTATGAAAAGTTTAATGAATATATAAAACTAAGTTCAAATATATATGTTAAACCACTAAGTTATATCAAGTATATTAATTGGTTTAAATATAACAAGAAGCTGTTGTAGCGTAGTGGTTAACACCTCTGCCTGTGTGACAGGTGACCAGGGATCAAATCCCACTGGCTGCAAATAATATTTAAAGTTTTGTTGTTTCAGGGAAATTGAGCAAAATCCATTCGGTTGGAAATATATTATACCGTTCGGTTGTTTGACTTTGGTTTGTAGTAAAAAGCAACCGGTTCGTTCAAGAAGTTCAGTCAACCGGTTGGTCAACTGGAGTTCAGTTACGAGATCGGTCAACAGGCATTTAAAGAAAGAAGGCTCCGGTCAACCGACACTTAATGCAGCCGCTTCAGTCATAAATGCTCCGGTTGATTAAATGCAGCCGCTCAGTCATAAATGTTCCGGTTGATTAAATGAGGCGCTCAGTCATAAATGTTCCGGTTGATTAAATGCTGTATGATCCGGTTGATTAAATGCTGTATGTTCCGGTTGATTAAATGCTGTATGTTCCGGTTGATTAAATGAGTAATCCAAATCTAGAAGCAATCCAGTAGCTGTCAGGCATGCTTGTCCAAATCCAGAAGCAATCTCCAGGCAGCAGGTAGCTGTCAGGCATGCTTGTCCAAATCCAGAAGCAATCTCCAGGCAGCAGGTAGCTGTCAGGCATGCTTGTCCAAATCCAGAAGCAACCTTCAGGCAACAGGTAGCTGTCAGGCAAGCGGCCGGCTAAGAGCTGCCATGTGTCCAAAATGCAAACCGGTTAAGTGCATGTCTGTCATGTGTCCAACATTCAAACCGGCTAAGTGCATGACTGCCAGGTGTTGAGGAAGGTGAAGCGTGCAAGCAACCTCTCTGCACCGGCGTGATAACGATCAACCAATCTCAAGGAGAGAGAAGAAAGTAATCGTTGGCTACTTTCAGCTATAAAAGGAAGTCGAAACGTCTTCATTTAAAGCAGTTCCAAGAAGTTCAGAAAACAGTTAACGAGTTGTAAAAACATTAAATTCTAGAGAGATAAAGTCTTATATTCCAAAAACTGGTGTGTCTAAAACCGGAAGCTTTCTGTGTGTGTTTGTGTTGAGTTGTTGTATTACATCAAAGTGTAAGTTTGGTGTAACCGGCGAGTAGCGAAGTTGGGCTCGACCGGAAGTCTTGTTGTAACTCTAAAGAGTTAGTGGAGATCCTTCTCATAACCTGAGAAGAAGGGGTGACGTAGGAGGGTTTGCTCCGAACATCCATAAACAAATATCTTGTCTCGTGTTCTTTCCTTCGCTTTCATTTCTTGCTTTCTTAACGTAAACCTCAAACCAATCATACTCCTAAAACCGGTCACTCATATCCATAAAACCGAATCCTCCTAAAACATCATCTAAAGTCGCAAACGCTGCTTCAACCTGAAACAGACATTTCCGCCCTTGAACCCGGTTCAAGAGTCTGTGACAGTTTGTGCAGTGCTGAGAACGGTTTTAGTCTTTAACCGGACTATCACCAAAGAGTGTTGTGTGTTGTAAGCGGCCACCCTTACTGAAACCGGAAACACCCCGGTCCTTCAAGGGCGTCCCCGATCCTAACAAGTGGTATCAGGGAAACAACTACCAAGGGAACAACTATCGGGGAAACAACAACAACCAACGAAACGACTACCGAAGAAACGATGATCAACATGCTGATGAAGGAAAGGAGATTCAGAAGGCACTCATAGCATCTGACGGTGGAAGCGAGTGGGCATACTCCGATAATGAAGATGGTGAAGAGAAAGTGACATGCTTCATGGAAAACGACGAAGAGGTATTCGACTTTTCCTCTGATGAGTTTACTAAAGAAGATCTAGTTTCTGCACTCAACCAAATGGTTGTTGAGTTCAGAAACATATCTGCTTACATACCAACTCCGGTAGAACCTAAAACCGAACAACCAAGTAATATATGTAATGATGCTTATAAAACCATAACGTATGAACCGGATGAACTATTCTCTGATAAAGAGGAGACAGTTCAACCGGTAACCGAAACTGACGAACGAGCAATGTATGTCACAGCTGCGTGGGAGAGATCACGTCAAGCTGTAAAACAAATGTGTAACTATAAAAGACATCCTAAGTGTAGATATGGCATCGGCTATGAACCGAAGAAACAAAACGAATCAAAACAGCGTAACGAGATGAAACTCACGAAAAATAATCTTCCGTTTGTAAAATTCGTTAAAAGTTCACAAACCGAAAATGACCTAAAACCGGAAGAAACACTTAAATATGTAAGTCCTACCAAATCAGAAAAATGGCTCTATCCTGAGAAAAGGAAAGACAACCGGAAATTGAATAAACCTAATAAAACCCGACATCAAAGAAGCCCATCACCACATAAGGCATTCTTAAGCAACAGTCAAGAAGTTAAGCCAAATGTTATCAAAACAATAACCGGGAAAGTTATCCGACTTATTCAAGTCTGGATTCCCAAGGGACTAATCAACCGAGGACCCAACTGAATGTGGGTACCAAAAAGGTGTAAATAATTGTTTGTTGCAGGTCAGGAGGAGCAACCGGCTAGAGAATTAAGAATGGTATCTGGACAGTGGATGCTCGAGGCATATGACCAGAAACAAGGAGCTACTAACCGACATCAAGTACAAAACCGGAGCAGTCATCACATTCGGAGACAACTCGAAAGGTAAAACCGTGGGAAAGGGTAAGATTGTCCATGGTAATCTATCCATAAATAATGTGTTACTGGTAGAAAAACTAAGTTTTAACCTTTTAAGCATACGTCAAATGTGTGATGTGGGTTACAAAGTTGAATTTCATAAAACTCATGTTTAGTTAAAAACCAAGACAATGATGTTCTTCTAACCGGTAACCGGATAGGAAACATCTACAATGTTGATTGGAAAACTGATTTCGAAAAACCTGTGTGTATGATAGCCGGAAATAATCCAAACTGGCTTTGGCATAAACGGTTAAACCACTTGAATTTCAAAACGATTAACTTCATTTGTTCCAAGGAACTAGTTCACGGTTTTCCAAAAATTAAATTTTCAAAGGATAAAGTATGTGCTGCATGTCAAATGGGCAAACAAGTGAAATCATCTTTCAAAAATAAAGGAAATTATCAATCTGAACGATGCTTAGAACTTTTACATATGGATTTGTTTGGACCGGTTAAAGTAACTAGTTTAGGAGGCATGCATTATACTATGGTAGTTGTTGATGATTACTCTAAATTTACTTGGGTTACTTTTCTAGCTTCTAAAAATCAAGAAACTCCAAACTTGATTAAGTTGATTTTGAGAATACAAAATGAAAGATTTATTCGAGTAAATAAAATCAGAAGTGATAGAGGAACTGAATTTATAAACAGTAATTTAACCACTTTTCTTGATGATTCCGGTATTAGGCACGAGTTGTCTAGTGCCAGAACTCCTCAATAAAATGGCCTGGCTGAGAGAAGAAACTGAACTCTCAAGGAAGCCGCAAGGTCAATGATAGCCGATTCGGGTATCGCTCAAAAGTTCTGGGCTGAATATATTAATACCGCTTGCTATACACAAAATCGATCTCTAGTAACTAAACGGTTTTCGAAAACTCCTTTTGAAATTTATTTTGATCAAATTCCAAGTGTACGGTATTTTCGAATCTTTGGTAGTAAATGCTTTATTCACAATAACGGCAAGAATTACTTGACCGCTTTTGATGCTAAATCCGATGAGGGAATAATGTTGGGATATTCAGCTGTAAGTAAAGCCTACAGAGTATACAATACTAGGACTTTAACAGTTGAAGAAACCGCACACGTTGTTTTCGATGAATCGGTTGAGAGAAACACTGCATTGCCCTTCGACCTTCACAACAGAATGGAAAATTTCAATATCTATTATGATGATGAAGATGAGGTTCCGGTTTTAGACGCTTTGTCAAGGACCAAGCGGTTGATGCTGAAATTCAGCCTGATCAAGCTGCTTTACCGCAGAAAGTTGACGCTTCAGTTTCTACTGAAGAAATCGGTCGGTCTGAATCTGTTCAGCCTACCGATCAGTCTAACCTTGATCAGCCAACCGAAAGCTTGGTAGACACGTCTCGGATTAACCTCAGAAGGAACAAAAATCATCCTCTTGAGCTAGTAATAGGTAACATATCCTCACCCGTCCGAACTAGGCAACAAAATTTGGATCACTATGGAAACTCTGCTTTCATATCACAAATTGAGCCGAAAAAGGTGGATGAAGCGTTGTCTGATCCAGATTGGATATTGGATTGCAAGAGGAATTAAACGAGTTTGAGAGAAATAAAGTCTAGTACTTAGTCCCTAGACCGAAAAACAAACCGGTTATAGGAACACGATGGGTATTCAGAAATAAACTCAATGAAGACGGTTTAGTTACGAGGAACAAAGCCCGGTTAGTGGCTCAAGGCTAGAAAACAGGAAGAAGGCTTTTATTTTGAAGAATCATTTGCCCCTGTAGCTAGACTTGAGGCAATTAGGATATTTTTAGCATACGCAGCTTTTAAAAATTTCAAAGTTTATCAAATGGATGTCAAGAGCGCTTTTCTAAACGGTAAAGTAAATGAAGAGGTGTATGTTAATCAACCTCCAGGTTTCAAAAATCCAGAACATGAAAATCACGTTTACCGGCTGAATAAAGCCCTTTACGGTTTGAAACAAGCTCCAAGAGCTTGGTATGATACCTTGACACAGTTTTTATTTGATCATAAATTTACAATAGGTTCGGTAGACAAGACACAGTTTCTAAAATGATGACTGATAGATTTCAAATGAGTATGATGGGGGAAATGAGCTTCTTTCTAGGACTTCAGGTTAAGCAGATGGAAGCCGGAATCTTCATAAGCCAACCGAAGTACACAACCGAACTGCTGAAGAAATTCGGAATGGACACATGTGCCGAAGCGGCTACGCCAATGAGTCCTTCCGTAAAGCTGGATAAAGATGATGATGGTCAAGCCGTTGACATCACAGCTTATCGAGGAATGATCGGATCACTACTATATTTAACAGCCAGTCGACCTGACATCTTGTTTGCGGTTGAAGTGTGCGGGAGGTTCCAAGCAAACCCAAAGCAGTCTCATTATACGGCGGCCAAAAGAATTCTAAAATATTTGAAAGGAACTCAAGAAGTGGGACTCTGGTACCCAAAGGACTCGAGCTTCAACCTTATAAGCTACTCAGACGCCGATTACGCGGGGTGCAAAATCGATCGAAAGAGTACAAGTGGAACCTGTCAGTTCCTGGGTGACCAATTAGTTACGTGGAGCAGCAAGAAAGAAACGTCCGTTACAACATCAACCGCAGAGGCGGAGTACATAGCGGCTGGAAGCTACTGTGCACAACTTCTCTGGATCCAACAGCAACTAAGGGATTTCGGAATAGAAGCAAAGAAGTCTCCAATCTTTTGTGACAACACCAGCGCCATAGCGATTACGTACAATCTGGTGTTGCACTCAAGAACAAAGCATATCGACATCCGACACCATTTCATCCGGGAGCATGTTCAGGAGAAGCACATCCGGCTGGAGTATGTCTCGACCGAACAGCAATTAGCGGATATCTTCACGAAGCCGCTACAGGAAGCTAAGTTTTCCTACTTCTTTTAGGACTTACTAATCTTAATCAATTGATATAATGATTATACATGCATGTAAGAAACCGGGATATGTGTTCAGGGAGAAGCTAAAGCTTTTCAAACCATATTCAGATAGGCCATTTATAAATCAAATATGCTAACCGGGAGGAAGTCTCCGGTTATGCCCGATTACTTCATGAATTCAAATTATATGTATATTTACTATACGGTTGAAATAACCGGGTTGAAGTGGTAAAGATACCTTCAAAATGAACAAATGTTGACATAAATCAACCTTTCTTCACAAACGGAAATATCTCACTAAAACCGGTTATGGAAAACCGATTAGTTCAAATGCATTATAGTCTGATGAAATGAACTTCTCCGGCTAACTTGGGATAACTGACTAAGTTTTCATGCATGTTTTGAAAAATGAAGCGTGTAATTAATAAAAACGAGTCTACCGCAATTGAGATGACGACATGTGTCCATCATCAAGAGAGGGAGACTCACATCTTGTCAATAGATATTTTTCATCATTGCTATCTTGGTAATAATTAGATTTACCTTGGAAATAAACAATAGTTACTTCAACAAGTTAAGTCTATTAAGTAGTTGATGACATCATCAAGCATGCTTAACCTCATTAAATATCAGCCGAATCCCGGGCTATATAAACCACCCTCAATCCTTCTCAAAATCTCACAAGTTCACTATTCACAAGTATCATTCTTGAGATAAAATCCTGTCTCTCAAAAAAAAAATATGAACACCAACTCCTTAGCAAAGAAAATTCTATTGGCAAATTTTGAATCAATCTACCAATACGAGGATCACGAAGTAAGGGAAATGTTCTTAGCCATAGAAAGAAGTGTGCTAAGAAGCTTTCTTGAGAACAGGTTCATCCTCGACTACCTTGTAGTCGAAGAACTCTTTCAGACCGCGAAAGAGGTGCATCGAGATATACTCGTTGCACAAGTCTACGGTCAGAAACTCCTATTCAGCGAGACGGATTTCGCTGTATATTGCGGTTTGCCCAATGAAGGGGTAACCGATCTTACATACTCCCCGGTGACAATGGAAGAGATGTGTCGTCGATTCTCAGGATCTGACATCCCGGTTAAACCCTGGGGTGCTAAGAGTCAACTTTCTCACAAGTATCAGCTTCTCTGCGAGATTCTGGGAAAATCTGTCTTGTGCAGAGAGAAGAGTTACTACTACACCCAAAGGGTCTTCGAGATGATGATCGCCGTAACGGTTGGGACACCGGTTAACTGGTCTTGGATCATCTTCAGTAACCTGAAGAAGATGCTTCTCTCCAACAAAACTGGCTACGCTCCCCAGCTGAGCGGTTTCTGTGCAAGTCTGGACATCCACTCCGGACCCTTCGTCACTCTTCATCCAAGGCATGTGCTCACCAAGGAAAGAGTACAGGAGATGATCGACCGGTGGGAAGCTGTAAAAGCCAGAAGAATTCAAGCGGCTGAGGCATTAAACGCTCAAACGGCTGAGTCATCAAATATCTAAACATGTCCCTTCTTCTTTCTTTTTATTTCTTTTTCACAAAACCGGTAATTTTGTTGTACTACCGGTTTTGCACATCAATCAATGAATCATAATTCCTTCCTTTTTCAAAATAAAATTTCAAAAACTTAAATGATTAAATAATCAATGTGCCATACTTAGATCAAAATCAAATCTCTTGGAAACAGAAATCCTTTGAGCATGCTTGACTTGATTTGACAAGACATGCCTTTATTCTCTTGGAAAATCACAAAAACATTAATGACTAAGCATAAACCGCTAGATTTTTTCAAATCCTCTCATTAAATGCTATCATTCATTCCAGGCTATAAAAGGAGACTCAATCCTTCATTTTCAAAACACGCCTCCAAGCACTCATTCTCTCTAAAACTCGAAAGTTCAAAAATTCTCTCAAGATCTTCCTCACTACTCATCATCATGTCTGCCGAGCTAAGAAACACTCTTATCATCGATTTTGAAGATATCAAAAACAGCGCATACTATGATTGCATTTTTCAGCATATCATAGATTCTGGGTTGCAGGGCTTTCTTAAGGGTTCAGACACCATCCTCGTAGAAGAGGTGTGTGAATTCTTCAACAATGGTCATATCCTAGATGATGGCAGCATCCGCACCATCGTCGACGGCCAATTCTTCCAGTTCAACGAGGAGGAATTCGCCACCTTCTTTCACCTTCCAACCGAAGGTTTTTCTGCTTTTCCAACGCCGTTCTTACCGGCTAAGGAAACCTTTTTCAAGATCTTCTCTTCTTCCTACACTCCTATCAAGGATTTTGGGAAGAAAGAAAATCTCGCTCCTCACTACCAGCTCTTTCACGATCTGGTCCAAAGGTCTATCATAGGCCGAATGCCCAACCAGAACTACAGCCGGGAGGCATTCGACATTATGATAGCCATCATTCGCAACTCCGCCATCAACTGGGCATCCTATCTCTACAACAAGATGAAGCAGCTTATGACCGGTGCAAGAGGAAAGATCAGCTACACTCCTCAAATCACCCGGTTTCTGATGTCCAAGCGTCGCAACCTTGGAACCGGTGTTCCGGTTGGACCATCCAACACCATCACCATAGAGATGATTTATAGGTTTACGTCAAGAATTAAGGAACGGTTTCCTCAAAACACGATTGAAAAATGGTATGAAAGGAGGATGGAAGGAGGATGGTTCACAGAAGATTAATTCTCTTTCTTTTCGTTTTCCTTCCGGTTTCTGGTCATTTTGCTGTACGACCAGAACCGCCCCAATGTTAACCATTTTCTTTTTATATATTAATGAAATATTTTTTAATCCTCAAAGTCTCCGGTTTTCATTCATAGTATTCCTTCCGATTTTCTAATAACTCATACAAAATGTTAAAGTTAACCTAAAACTTCCGGTTAGCAAGTCGTCAAGTAAAACCGGACTCTCAAGCAAAAATGAAAGTTTGAAAACTTAAACCGCCCACAGTTTTACCTTTCAAAATTTACCGCCCACTGAAATCCCGCTTTTACCGCCGAAAGTTACGGCAGTAACTTTTTGGAGGGAAAAACTGGCGCCAAAAACATCAAATCGACGGTTCATCTTCAAAACCGCTTGGAACCGCCACATATATAAGTTCATATCAATCCATTCAACACTTATGCTTTCTCTCTCTACAGAATCTTCAAATCTTCAAACCTTCATCTCTCCGATCTTCATCGTTCTTTCCAAAAATCATCATGGATCTAAGCAAGGCTCCATTTCAATGGATGTTACAAGTAGATTTCGCAGATATTGACGAGCATACTGACGACAAGAACAAGGCTGTTCTTCAACTTCTACGGGAATCTAGGTTGGAAAAATATCTTTCTGGTCCGTTCATCATCCATCCGGCGGCGGTGACGGAGTTCTTGGCGACCTCGACGCTGTCGAAGAGGAAGATATCTGCATCCGTCAACGGGAAGGCCATCCTCATAACCGAAGAGCTATTTGTTGAAGCTCTCGGTCTGCCAAACACCAGTATGGATCTGAAGATAGACCTAACTGATGGAGAATCCAACGCTGCTCGGTTGGTGGTTTCATTCTCGGATCAAGATCTAGTGATCCACTCCAGCCGGAAGATCAAGCTCAAACCGGAATATAGATAGTTAATGACTGTCATCGCCAAATCAATCCAAGGAAGAGGAGGTAATTTCGACAACCTCACGAAATTCAAACTTAGAATGTTGTTGGCTATTGTCCGCTGTGACAAGGTGGACTGGGGGTACGTCATTTATGAATAATTCTGTCAAATGGTAATAAAGAAAGATGGCCTGGTGCAGGCATATGCTATGCAAATCGTCAAAATCCTTGAGTTCCTCAAAGTGGAACTAGGTGAAGGCATACCGCTTCCGATCTCCAACATTCTTGACTCAGAGTCAGTGATCGAAAAACCGGAGAAGACAATTAAACCTAAATCCTCAAAGACCAAATCATCCAAGGGAGCAAGTTCCTCGGCTCCGGTTGAAGAAGAAACCAGACAGAAGAAACCGTCAAGAAAAGCGGTTGAAGCAGAAGTTCCACCAGAACCAAAGAGAAGGAAGAAGGTAGCTGCGAAGAAAAGTTCAAAGAAACCGGCGGACTCCGAGAAAACAATTTCCTCGGACAATCCACCGGAAAGAACCGTAGATGTCTTTCAGCCCATCCCAATCAACACCGTCATTCCAGTTCCCGTTCCATCCCATTCTCCAAAGCAAACCGAATCTTCGGGGAGCAAGGAGAACAAGTTAATTTCCAAGGAGGAAGCAGAGGTAAATGTTCACTCTGAAACCTCCAAGTCACCCAGTAAACGAGCTGAAGAGGTTACAGCCACTGTGGGCTTAAATACCTCTGAAGCAATTCAGAATGTGGTCCAAGAGATCACAAGAGAAGCCGAAGAGGACGACGTTTCAAGTCGTCGGAAGCCAGTAGATCAGGTTGAGATACCTGAAGCACAACCGGTCGATGAGACGACCAATACAACAGAGATTTTACCTCCGGCTCAGGAGGGAAATTATGAAGAACAGGAACCTTCCGGTTCCGCAGGAGGGAAGACAGTCTCAGAAATCCAACCAGCCTCAACACCTGAAGGTTCCACTCAGGTAAACAAAGGCAAAGGCATTCTCATTGAAGAAACAACGGAAACCGGAACGGGCACGCTACAAATCGACCCTCAACCAACCGACGACGAGATTCCATATACTGCAGAGGAAGAGGATGAAGTCTTCGATGAACTTCTTCGGGACATGAATAAAGGGGCAAATGATGCGCTAGCTCCATATCTCATATGGGTGAAACTCCGGTGCGAAACCAAGTTATCTGACATGGTTCTAGGTTTGAGCGGTAACAAGCAGTGGGACAGGCTCGTCAAGCTGGAAGAAAGAGCCTTCAGCTAGCTAACACAGATCTAATTCAACCGGCATTCAGCAAAACAGCAATTATCGTTGAGAACGCTCGGTTACAGGCAATAGAGAATGCCTTTCAAAGAACCCAAGACACGACATTAAGCACGATTGAAATGAGGATGGCAGAACGGTTTATGGGAGTGCGAGAGCAGCTAATTCAAAATCTTGATCGTTATGATGAGCAGTGGAGAAAAGGCTGCCAACGCCAACTCAACAATCCTGAATTATATCAAAGCAAGCCATTTTACATGGGTGGTGAGACATCCGGGACCTCTGAAAACTTGAAACAAGAATCCTCTCAACCGGTTAAGGCTCCAGAGATCGATCAGATAAAGCAAGTGGTGGCTGAAACAGTTGATTCATGTCTTGAGAATTTCAAAGCCACAACCGACGAAAGAATTGCAACAGCTGAGGTCAACCTGTCCAACTCTATACAATCCATGATGGATACCGCTATGCAGACCACATTGAAGACAATGATTGCAGAGTCCGTTAAAGCCGCAACCGCTCTTTTGCTGGACATGCTGCAGGCAATGGCAATCCAAATTGAAGACATGTCCAAAGCTCAGGCCAGCACCACTCAAATACAAATAGAATCAGATGCTGAAACCGCGAAGAGATTACAAGAGGAAGAAAATGAAAAAGACCGGTTGCAGAAGGAGATTGAACAAAAAGACTTTGAACTTGCTCAACAGTTTACCAAAGAGGAACAGACAAATATCCAGGAACCTCAACAAGTTCATTCATCCCATTCAATGGATACAAGGAATAAAAAGAAGCGGAGCAAGGTTGTAAAAATAATGAAGCGGGCAGAAAAAAAAACAGCTTTACCGGTAGTGATAAATGCACCACCGCTGGATGAAGAAGATGAAGAAGACCCGGAGGAACTTAACCAACGAAAGAGAAGGGCAACTTCAGGTTCAACCTCAACTCCAAACTTCAGACCAGTTGCTGTTCCACTGCCTCCACGACGAAAACCAGTTTGTACCAACTTTGCGCTCAAGAATAAGGACACCGGTCACTCAAGTGTATGGGCCGGAGTGCTGATTGATGCCGAAAGACGTGATAGAGAATGGAGAGCGAGAAAAGAAGAAGAGAGAAGACAGTTGGAGAAAGACCTGGAAAAGGAGACTCACAAGGGGGGATCATCCAAGCCCTAAATCTCTTTCTTTGTTTACTTTGAACAATTATGTTTTATTACGTTTCAGAACTTGGTTACTTTGCTCCTTCTAATAGGTTCTCATCTATTTCTTCAAAACAATCAAACTCATGTTTTTGAAACATTATCTTTCAAAACAATCAAACTCATGTTTTTGAAACATATTTTTTCAAAAACAATCGAACACATATTTTTAAAAACCGGCCACACATTACAAGTTTTGAATATTTATTCTAAATAATCAAAAAGGGAGAAATTGATAGAAAAATTAAGTAAGTTAATTTTCTCAAAACCGGCCACACATTACAAGTTTTGAATATTTATTCTAAATAATCAAAAAGGGATAAATTGATAGAAAAATTAAGTAAGTTAATTTTCTCAAAACCGGCCACACATTACAAGTTTTGAACATTTATTCTAAATAATCAAAAAGGGAGAAATTGATAGAAAAATTAAGTAGATTAATTTTTGGAACCGGCCAGACAAACTAAACAGTTGTTAATTTTCATGTGCAGATACAAATCAAAACCGTATGAACCGGTTGGGGCATCAAAAACCGGTCGCTACTACTTCAAAGAAACCAGCCTCAAGTGATCAAGTTAAAGATCAGAGAAACCGGGTTTACTTTCTCAAGCGACCGGTTAACGAAGACAAAAGATTATGTATCAACCGGATCATTCTACACAAGACATAGAAACCGGAAGGTTCAGAACAAAAGCCGAAAGATTCAAATTACAAGAGTGACGTACCATGACGGAAGAAACGTGTCTCGAAAGAATAAAAGAAGATCGGATCCGATCAGAAGCATGCGAGGAAAGCAATGATGCTTTATTGATCTGAAGCTGACAACCGGAAGTGGATGTTCAACACGTGTCTCAATCTGAAAACCGGCTATGTCATCTTATGCTCAGAGCTGCTGCATGAATGCCAGGTGTTGAGGAAGGTGAAGCGTGCAAGCAATCTTTCTGCATCAGGCGTAAGAATGATCGACCAATCCGCAAGAGAGAGAAGAATGTAGCCGTTGGCTCTTCTCAGCTATAAAAGGAAGTCGAAACGTCTTCATTCAATGTAGTTCCAAGAAGTTCAGTAAACAGTAAACGAGTTGTAAAAGCATTAAATTCTAGAGAGATAAAGTCTTATATTCCAAAAACCGGTGTGTCTAAAACCGGAAGCTTTCTGTGTGTGTTTGTGTTGAGTTGTTGTATTACATCAAAGTGTGAGTTTGGTGTAACCGGCGAGTAGCGAAGTTGGGCTCGACCGAAAGTATTGTTGTAACTCTAAGAGTTAGTGGAGATCCTTCTCATAACCTGAGAAGAAGGGGTGACGTAGGAGGGTTTGCTCCGAACATCCATAAACAAATCTCTTGTCTCGTGTTCTTTCC
Source organism: Impatiens glandulifera (assembly GCF_907164915.1). Taxonomy (NCBI): domain Eukaryota; kingdom Viridiplantae; phylum Streptophyta; class Magnoliopsida; order Ericales; family Balsaminaceae; genus Impatiens; species Impatiens glandulifera. The sequence goes on from NC_061863.1 coordinate 27,988,096, forward strand.
TTCGCTTTCATTTCTTGCTTTCTTAACGTAAACCTCAAACCAATCATACTCCTAAAACCGGTCACTCACATCCATAAAACCGAATCCTCCTAAAACATCATCTAAAGTCGCAAACGTTGCTTCAACCTGAAACAGACATTTCCGCCCTTGAACCCGGTTCAAGAGTCTGTGACAGTTTGTGCAGTGCTGAGAACGGTTTTAGTCTTTAACCGGACTATCACCAAAGAGTGTTGTGTGTTGTAAGCGGCCACCCTTACTGAAACTGGAAACACCCCGGTCCTCCAAGGGCGTCCCCGATCCTAACAGACACATATATAATCCATTCATCATTTCATCATCAAAATTCCAATAGTTAAAGTATTTCAACACTTAGTCAAAATAATTTGACCCAATAGAGAGCATGTTAGTCAGAAGCATATTCTCCTTGAATATGTCACAACAGATCAACAAGTGGAAGACGTGTTCACAAAACCACTACCCGAGATTAAGTTTTCTCACTTTAGAAATATTTTAGAACTTGTAGATCTTGACTAATTTAATTGAACTAATCATGCACAAATTGAATGGGAATTTGTTGTTTAAAAGTAACAAGACAGACGTGTATAGAGGAGGTCTCAATAGGTCTAATAGATCAGTAGTCTAAAGAAAATACATACTTAGACATATACTTGTTTAAGAAACTTGCGCTTTTAGGTTGGCTAGACGTCTATGTATTGAACAAACATCTGTTAGACGTTTATGAGACGAGCACAGTTAGACGCCCACGTCTAAACTGACGTCTACCCAACTTAGACGCAAGGAGTTAGACGAGGTCATCTAATGACGTATATCTTTAGACCTATTATCTTTAGACTAGTGGGACAGTTGTCCATCGCTACATGAGTTGTCTATGTACACTTTCCGCCAAAAAATTGAACAGTCCTTCTTTTAATAACTTGAAGACACGTGACTCTCAATATTAAAAATATGACTAAAATTTATGATGTCCCTCTACTTCACGCCTTAGCATTAATGATAAACTTTTATGATTATCTTGAAATGCTACATTTTTAAAGACGGTTTATCTTCGGAACAAGTTTCCACATTTTTTACGGTTTATCTACACAATGACATTAATATTCATGAGTCATTCTCTCTCTCTATAAAAGTAACGTTCGTAATCGAAGAAATTTAATATCCCTCTTGTGATTCTGCATCTTTGCCTTCTCTCTCTAATAAATTTTCTTGTGTCTCTTAGTAAACTGAATCCCAAGTTCTCAAAAAATATATTGGAATGGACACTCTCGCAGAAAAATCTCTTCAAATAGATTTTGCATTGGTCTCTTCACTAGTGATTCCAGAAATGGTTATTATGTTGAAATATCTTGAAACTTCTGGGTTGAAGAAGTTTTTGGTCGTTCATTTCATTTTCACGAACATGTGGTTCGTGAATTCTTCGAGACTGCAGGATTCTTCAACAATAAGTTCATTCGTGCAACTATTCACGGTAAAAGTATATGTTTTAGTAAGAAAACATTCTCTCTTTTCTTCAAGCTTACATCAGAATGGATATTTGAGTTCCCCTCGTCCTCTGATGAAACTCATCTTCTTATACAACTCTTTCGAAGGAAATCTCTTGCCTATTGAAATTCACTAGAAGAGCTCCTTCTTAAAAGTTGAGTTCGCCCTGCTCAACGACATCATCTCCATGTCCCATCTGGCTAAGGGATCCTCCTACATCTACTGCAATAAGGTATTTGAAATGATAGTGTCTATAACAAGGGTGTAGCCATCAACTGGTTGAAGATTGTTTTCAACAACTTGGCGAAGACGATCTCTTCTCAAAAGAAACCATCAGGGCATGTTGCTCCTCTCAGCATGCTCCTCTACTGTCTTCTCACAGATATTGGACATGGTGTCCACTTCAAACCCTCTCGAGTCCTGAACAACCAAAGAGTTCTTGACTATGTTCTTAGGGTAGGAAGACTGAAGCTGAAAAGAAGAAATCGGGCGCTCCTAAGAGCTGAAAAAGCATATTAGGATTCTTTCGATCCCGATGATGTTAAAAATGGGGAAAATAAGTGGCCTATGGCCTAGGGAGAATCAAGGGTAGAAAGGGATAGGAAAAGACCTAACTTATAGGAAAAGACCCAACTTTTTGTAGCTTTTAGGCAATCTCTATTATGTTGTTTATCTTCCCCGGAGCTTTTATAAATATATATATGAACTTTTGATGTCTTTTGATTGTGTCTATTTTCTTAATCATCTAACTATGTTTTAACATCATCAAAAAGAGGGAAATTATTGGGTCAAATTAATTTGACTAAAATAAACTAAAGAATAAGCTTATTTTATGTTGACTTTATTTTGATGATATATGTTAAAACATAGTTGTGAATAAAGCTAAGTTGTATGTTTGTTCTGTGTAGATTCATATATAAGACTATGCTACTTTAGACGTGGTCTAAAGCAGGCTATCTTAGACGTCAAACATAGTTAGACGAGGTAGTCTAACTTCTTTAGACAAGTTCTAAAGTGAAACGTAGACAGACGAGGTCGTCTAAATTCTTTAAACGAGGTCTAAAGGGAAACGTAGTTAGACTAGGTCGTCTAACTCCTTTAGACGAGGTCGCCTAACTCCTTTAGACGAAGTCTAAAGGGAAGCGTAGTTAGACGAGGTCATCTAACTTCTTTAGACAAGGTCTAAAGGGAAGCGTAGTTAGACGAGGTCGTCTAACTTCTTTAGACGAGGTCTAAAGGGAAGCATAGTTAGACGAGGTGGTCTAACTCCTTTAGACAAGGTTTAAAGGGATGCTTAGTTAGACGAGGACGTATAACTCCTTTAGATGAGGTCTAAATGAGAATGTCTAATGCCTTTCTTTAGTAGCCGTTTGAAGAAAACATACGTGTAACAACGATCAGCTAGTTGTCTACTACTCCAGCTCCACTCATTTCTGTACAGTCTGACAAGCCAGCTAATTGTATCAAATGAATGAACGCCACGTATGTAAATATCCTTCCAACTTTTTTTTAGTACAAGACATTATTAGAGGATATTCGGCGCACTACTAGTTCGTTACGGCCACAATCCATTTGCTTAAAGTTTATTGTACTTTGGTACTATGGGCGGTCTTCCAACGGACACATGTCACGTGTCCACAAAGAAGATTCGACCGTTGGTGTCCTTCTACTACAAATAGATGCTCAAGGACAATGGACAAATCTCTCGGTTACCTGATTCACAATCTTGCTCTTAATCACTTCTTACATAATTTAAGATCAAGAGAGAAATTGAATTACTGTCTAGTTGTGAGGATATTGTAAGGTTAACAAAGGTTGTTCAGTTCAACAGAGAGTTAGCTAGCTAAGTGAGTTGTATTCAATTCAGAGTATTTAGTGGATATCCTTCCGGTTGTAGAAGAAGGGGTGACGTAGGAGGTTTATCTTCGAACATCCATAAAACTCTTTGTGTTCTTTACTTTCTTCCATTTACATTCGGTTGTTCAAAGCTTCAAATCCGACGAACACTTTCTCACTTGAATATGTTTCAAGAGTTTGGAGGATTTGTGAAGAATAGAAACATATATTAATTCCTCACAGGATTACTATCAAAGTAATTATCATAAGCTGTTAACAATAGTCAGACCCTAGTCTCTATTGGTAGCACCAATCCTAACAAAACGGATCGTGTTTACTATTTATGAGCTTTGATTTGTCCCTTCCATGAATGGAGCACTATAAAGGTTTGGAAATGCATGGGACCAGCTAACTTCGGATCGCACAAAATACTCTTAAAGATGGATCATTCGAATAGAAAATTCTTTCTTAGGATTAGATTCTTCATACCCTAAAACAAAAGACGTTAGGTGGACACTAAAATAAGTAGACGCTTAAGATGGATGATAGAAAGTATTTTGTACAAGAAAACACAAGTTCTTGGGACGTGGGGTGAGGTAAAAGTGATTTAAATGTGTATAGTAGTTAGATGATATTGTAATCAAGAAATCAAAAAATTCAAATACGAGATTCACATTGTGTTAACGAGTTTTGTGAAATAAGGAGTCTAATATCCTTTGTTGTTAGGGTTGTTTGGCCAACTACATGTTTTAAGCTAAGTATCTAGCTAGTCCCAAGCAGACTCGTTCATTTTCTATATGTTGTGTTGTTTTATCGACACTTCTCTAAAAGATTTTTTGTGTGATAGGATCTTTCCTATCACAGGTTTTTATCCATTCAAATTTCCCATCTTTAAAGACAATTTGTGTCATTCGAAGTTGATTGATGCAATATCTTACCTATACTTTCGGGTGCTTCGCCCACGGAGGGGACACAACAAATGATTTGAGTGGGTGACTCGACCTGTAAACTATTTTTATAAAATGTTTTTTCTATAAAATTTATTAAAATAGAATCCTTTGACTTACCTTCCTCTTGAATCTAGTAAAAATTATACATGAAGACTATCCATGTAGGATGTTGTCCTATTTTAAAGATGAGGAGCCAAAATAGATTATTATAGCATAGACTTTTTGATTTGGCCCTTACATATTTTAGATTAGTACATATAGAAACTTAGTAAGATAATTAACTTTAAGAGTTTCCACTTTAGTTTACTTCACTAAGAAAATAAAGGAAAGAAATTTATATTATTCTTGTATTAAGGGTTTGGTGCTTGGTTAAATATTAAGAAAGGATTGTAGCTATATTTCCTATATACCTATTCAAAAACACAGTCTATAATCGAATGTAGTTGACCGTTGAATTTTGTGAATGTTTGTTACACATGAATTCTATGTTCGAAATTCTTTTTACTTGTGAAATTCCTAACCATGTGTCTGAACTAAGAGATTAACCATATTCTCTATTTAAAGATGACTCTAAAACTCCATTAGGTTTCAAAAAGGTTGATATTGAATCTGTTAGGATCGAGATCGTCGAAGGAGACTGGGGTCTCGCTAGGGTGAATGCTTAAACAACACGCTGATTGATACTAACCCTGTTAAAGGTTAATATCTGTCTCAATACTACGCAAGTTGTCACAAACTCTTGAACTGAGTTCAAGTGCGGAATTGTTCGTTTTAACTTGAAGCAACACAAGCACGGTTTAGACAACAATAAGAGGACACAAAGTAAAAGAGAAACACAACACATGATTTATGGATGTTCGGAGATATATATGGAGGCCAAACAAGTGTTCTTTATTCAATACTTTCCAACATGTTATTACTAAATATGCAAAAGCAATTGAGGAAGAACAGAAAATCATAGAAGCCTGGGAAGAAAAAAATCAAGAAAATGAAACGGAAGAATCAAGAATGGGAGAGCATATTTTAGAAGTTAAGGATAGTGATAAAAAAGACAAAAATGAGAAAAATACAGAGGAAGAAAGCAGAAAGGATTCTAAGAAAATGGAAAACAGTGAAAGAAAGATAGTAAAGGGAATCAAGGTGAAGAGAAAAAGAAAAATTTATGTAATGCAAAGGATGAGGATAGAAAGGGAAGATGAACCTCAAGTTGTTGTTGAGGAAACTCAAGAAAAAACACCGAAAATTTCAAAGGTGAAACAGAGAATTCTAAAATCTGATAAAGAATATTTCAAAACCGATGTGAAGTCTGAAGCCGAAGCTGAAGATAATGAAGACAAGAATATAGAAATTCAAGTTGAAGATAACAAAGGTAAACGCCCCAAAAATTTTCAGAAATAAGTTTTTCTATTAAATCAGAACGGACTCGTACAAAGAGAGAATTCAAAATGAGAATCAACAATACTCATCATCCTCTTCAATACAATCTACTTTTATCGTTGGAGGAAGAGGAAGGGGAAGGGGAAGGGGAAGAATGCATCTCAATGAAAATAGATGACATGTAAAAATATTAGGCTGGGATGGTTAGGTTTGAATGTAGTCTTTTCTGTTTGTAATCTCTGTTTTTTAGATTGTATAATGCTACTAATCAGTTTTTTTTAGAGTTTTTTTATTGTCAACCTTAATCATAGCTAGGGTTTGTATATCTTTGATTTCTGACCCTCCCACTTTTGGGATTTTAATGAAATGGTTTTAACCGTTTTCTCAAAAAAAAACATCCAAGATCATCCCAAACCATCAAGTGTAGAGGTTTGGGTGATTTTTCAAAATTTGAGATACTTGTTGGTCTTCCTTCATATTGGTGTTATCAAATCAAGAACACCTTTGGGAGTTTTTCATATTAAGCAGTTTCTGACGATATGATGACGTCATTCCCACATTTTGAAAAGCCTTAGCGCGGTAGCTCGGCATTGACTTCTATTTACTAAGATTAAAATTGCCCGATTTGACTTAGTTTTCACTATTTTTCCCTTTTGAATATATTCTAAACAAAATTGAAAACAATAATATTATACTCAAATTTAATAATTTTTCGAACCAGTTAATCTTAATGCTTCAGGTCTTCCAAATTCCAACTATTTAAAAAAAATGGTTTTTGGTTGCAAAAACAAGCCTAAAAATGGTTTCTCAGTACATTTTATCCAATAGAAATACTTTACTCAAAATTTATGATTTTCTAAACGGTCAATTTGAAGGTAATTGATTATCTAAATTTTTAGTGTTTTCTAAAAGTAACGCTTAAACCATTTTCAAAGGGTCATTTCAACCCAGTTCTGAAAAGTAATTCCGATTTGTTCTTCTAGTCTAATAATCAAGAATAATCATCATATTATACTGGACAAGTTTATTTTAATTTTAGGGTGTAAAAATGAGGAGTCTACATAAAGTTATTCTAAGTTTACCAATTTTTAGGATCTTAAGTTGTTTATTTAAGTGTTTAGAGTTCAAGCAAACTCATGGAGAAATATTAGATTTTATGGATTTTTTATATTTAATATTTACAATGTGGCAACTTAAAGAAAACTTTTTTTTCTCAATGTAGTGGTTTGGATGCTTCTAGGAAGCTCTATCCCATCTTTCTGTTGAATCCTTGGTCGCTTTCAGTCGAACCTTGTATCATGTCCTTGGTCGGGTCACTGGTAAGGTCCTCTATTGGTTCCATGTATTGACTCTAACTTGACCTTGAGTTGCCTTGAAATTGAAATTTTCTTGATTTTGAATTATGATTTAATTGAGAATGAATTTTTTTTTCTTGGTCAGATACTCCATTCACCATTCAAACCTATAAAACTGAATTTGTTAATTAATAAATCAATCCTAACTCACTTTTAACAAATTAACTAAATAATCTATTAATTTTCAAAACTAAATAATTAATCTTTAAACTAACTAACTTTCTAAAAAAAACTAACTAACTTTTAAAGATTAAAAAGGAAAGATCATGTCTCATACCTTTTACGATTAACTTATTTTTAAATAATCATAACTAACTAATTAATCTAATATATATATATATAATGATGCTTAATTTTTATAGTGTCAAATTGTCGGGTTGAGAGTTGTGGTTAATTTAGATATATATATGTGAGAGTAAATTGATACTTGGGTCGGATTATGGGTTGACCCATCCATTAACTTAAAACGGTTAAATATAAAATTAAAAATTCTATAGATATGTTTCGAACTCGCAACCTAACAAAACAAATAAAACTCTTTAACCAACAAGGCTAATAACACTTTAAATTTTAAATTCAACACCAAATTTGATTAACGCGAGATATTTTAATAATATATATATATATATATATATATATATATATATATAATGATGCTTAATTTTTAAAGTGTCTGGATTGCCGGATCGAACTGTGGTTAATTTAGATATATATGTGAAAGTAAATTGATACTTGGGTCGTTTTGTGGGTTGACCCGCCCATAAATTTAAAACGGTTAAAAATAAAATTAAAAAAGTTATAAGTATGGTTTGAACTTGCAACATAACAAAACAAGTACAACTCTTTAACCAATTAGGCTAATAAAACATTATATTTTAAATTCGACACCAAATTTGATGAACGCGATTATTTTTCAATAGTTTTTAATCGGTCATAATTCTCTTTTGACTCTGCACTATAGATTAAACTATTATTAGTGAGCAATAATGTAAGAATTTCGTCATATTTATAGAGATATGGGACATAATTCATATGGATATAGTAAGTATCGTCTGGACTACTTTAATGGTAGTCTTTACATTTTTCCTTTCACTCGTAGTATGGGGAAGAAATGGACTCTAGAAGTGAAACTAAATGAGTTGAGGAATCAAACTGTATCAATTGTTTTAGAGATCGTTCTGAAATGTGAGAGTAATGGATTCTTGAGTTGGATTGTGGATTGACCCGCCCATAAACTTAAAACGGTTAAAAATAAAATTAAAAATGCTATCACATTTTTACCGTAATATTTTTTTCAAGGTTTTTATATTATTACTCGTACAAATGCACGGGATAAATGCTAGTTTAATAAATAACTATCTAAATTTGGTATTTTATAAAAAAGAAAATCGTTAATTATATATATATATTTTCTTTTATTTGTTTTATTTAATATTTAGGATAATTTTAATTAAAAAAATATTAAATATATTAAGTATGATAATAACCTAAGGTATTTTAATCTAATTACCAGATTAACTTATTAAAGATCTGAAATTAAACATTCTTGGAATCTCAATTACTCCAAAAATAATTAATCGTTTAATAATTCAATGATCCCATCCCGTATAAGAATTTTGTGTGACAATAGTCTTAGGATTTATTAAAAAAGATACAATATAAAATTTGAGAGTTAAAAATGAGTGTCTATAAAATGCCCCTCTTGAACAATGTTTATAGAAATCACTCGATTTAGAAGAATGCATGTCCAAGCTTGAGATATAGGCACTAGGTTTGGAAATTCTCAATTTATAGTTCATTTTGAATTTATTGAACAAAGATATCAAACCTAACGAGTCTCTCGGGGGTACTCGTGTAGACTCGTGTAATGACTCTTCATCCTTTAGACTTCACCGATAGTCCAATCGTTGTGATATTGACTTCGTCTTCGTGGTGATTTTAGATACCACGCCTTGAGTTTTGGTTAAATCCATTGTATTGGATTAATGTTTTACGAGGAATTTTGAATTAAACCAATCGTGTTCATTTGAAGTTTAAGGTGAGGTTTAGCCCTAATTTTTCTTGATGACTGGGTGTATTTGATCGACTGAAAAACTTTGTTCTCGTTTTTCACAAACCAGATAAGAGTCTAAATGAACATAAATGTTGGTTTCGTATCTTAACCAACATAGTCTTGTTTGAATTTATTTTTGTTTGAGGCTTTATGTTATTATACATGATCTATATATAGGATGAGACACCACCCCTATTGACAACATAGTTTTAAGTTTGGACATTTATCTTCTACGAGCTCCCTCTGAAACATCAACAATTGAAGCTTACGTCAGTCATGAGATAGTCATGAGATAGAGGATTTTGAAAATCACCTTGCTGGAATATCGAAGTTACATCGGCTCAACATGAAACATTCGATGGGAAGGATGTATTTCCTACATCCCTACTCATTTCTTGAATTTCTATTTGGCACTTTGTTTCTCTCACAATATGATTTTGAGCCTGTGGGTTTAAGGGTGTCCTCCTTCCTTTAAAGCGTGACTAAAATGTGTTTTGTTTTGAACCATTTTTATTTAAATAAAAATGCCCCTTTATTGAAATAGGGGTTTCATATTTTTAATATTATTGGGACCGAGTCCGTGACAGATTGCCTACATATTGTCATAAATAGAGAAATTATGTTCGAATATAGTTCCATTTTGTTGGGATATCAATTTATTTAGATTTCTTTTGAAGTTACAATTGACTGAAACTTAGCTAGGGATGAATTTTTTACTTAAATTTCTATTAAGGTTGTAATTGACTTAACCTTTTACTAAGAAGAATTTTTTTCCATTAATTTTATTTCTATTAATCTATTTTTGTTTTAATAAAAATATCCCTGGTGTTGACATAAAAGTTTTATAGTTTATAATTTATTTTGACCGAATCTGTGACGATAAAAAGAGAAACTTGGTCTGAACGTAGTTCCGAGTGTTGGGTATTGTTATTTTTTGGAATTTTGAGTTACGATGATGGAAAAAAATAATTTTTTGGTTTTATTTTGAATTTTTAAAAATGTATCATTCAATTTAGTTTTGAACCAATTTTATTCTTAAAAAATGCCATTAGTTTTGACATAAGATTTTGTATATTTAGGTTTATTGAGACTGAGCTTGTGATAGATTGTCCGCGTATTCTCATAAAAGGAGAAATCATTTCTGAAAGTAGTTCTAAGAAATGAGTATTGCTTATGAATATTTTCGATTTTTGAATTTTTATTTATGTAGATTTTATGTTTAAGTTTTATTGGGATTGAACCTAGTGATAGGTTGCCTATGTACTCTCATAACAAGGAGAGATCAATTTTGAGTGTAGTTCGTAACATGTGAGGTACGAATTTATTTTTTATCAATTTCATTTTAATGAAATTCCCTTAGTATTGAAATAAGTGTTTTGGTTAGAAATCGTCTGAAGACTTGGAGTAATTTCTAGCTTTTGTTAAAAAAATATGAATGACTTTGATCAGGTGTACTCTAGGCAAAGTATCTCTTGAGTACATCGACATTAAAGAGCATTAAAAGTTTTTCTCCGCCTATGGTGGAAAATCGCATGGCGCCACCTAAGAAGACCTTCTTGACGAGGTTGGGTCCTTCCCATGGGCTTTTAAACATACCTCTAATTTTTAGTATCCATAGATTATTATTTATAACTATACCTTCTTCTTGAATGTTATGAGGCTTCACCTTCTTGTTGAACGCTCTGACCATAGCGCGTCTAACATTTTGTCTTCCATCTGGGCTAATTGATTGGATCAAGACTTACACCAGTATTCTTCCACTACATGACTTTTGAGGAGTATTCTCAATTTAAGGAACTCAATTTCAATGGGCTGCACAACATCCATTCCATAGACCAATGCTAACAGAGTCTCACCTATTGATGTTTGAACAATCGTTCAATAGCCTTATATGGCATAAGGAAACTTTATGTGTCAGTCTTTGTACGTTTGAGTTATCTTCTTGACGATCTTGATGAAATTCTAGTTTGTTGCTTCTATTACGTCGTTCGTTTGAGGACGGTATGGCAATGACTTGAGATGCTCAATGTGATATTCGTCTAGTAATTTTATTACTTCTCCTTGGAAGAGATGATTGTTTTCTAAGATCAAGGTATAAGGAACTCCGTATTTTGCGAAGATATTGATCCATATAAACTTCGCAATGTGTGATGACTTTAGGACCTTATAAGATTAAGCTTAGAACACTTAGTGAAGTAATCAATGTCTACAATAATTAACTTGTGTCTTTCAAAGCGTGAGGATTTATCTTTTTGAAGATGTCGATCCTCCATGTTGAGAATGGTCACGACGACGTCATTTTATATAGCTAGGATGACGGAGTGCGCATCAAGTTAGCGTGTACTTGACATTGGTTACACTTCCTAACATGTTTAATTGTTTGGTTATTCTTGACATCATTTTCATTACTAATGCGAAGCCATTCATGTGTGGAGCACTCGTGTCTACGTGGACTTCATCCAGGATCTTGGCTGCTTTGGATTGATCGATACATAACATGTTTTGTCCATCATAGGATCATCAATATAATTTCCTAGCTAACAGAACATAGTTTGTGGTGTATTTACGCAAGGCCCTCCTTTATGGTAGTACGAGGAATACTCATTGTGCTCGACGTACTTCTATAATGGTTCGAACCACGCTTTAGGCTCTACGTTTATGATGGCTATCATCTTCTTCTCAAAGTCTTGATTCTGCTTCTATTGAATCTTTGATGGTTTGATCTTGATTCCTTTTGAAGTGTGCGTCATCTCTACTAGTGTAGCTAGATCGTCTATGAATCGATTTTAACTTCCCAAAGTGTGTATGAACATACATGTTGTAACTTGCCTATTAGGTTTGACGAGTGTTGATGATAGGGTTTCATGTTTCCTCCTTTTACTTTCAATTCACCTCGAGATTGTGAAATGACTAATGTAGTGTCACCTACCATTTCTATTTGTCTAGCTCCTTCTTCGTAGGCTATCTTTAGACTGAGAAAATGTCTTTTGGAACAGGTGGAAGATCATATCTAACCTCAACACTAATTTGATTTTGTGGTTTTGCATTTAATGTCTTAAACTTTTGGTAACCCAAGCAAGGGCCCAACACACTTTTTCTACTGGAAAATAGTTAACATGGTATCATGTCATTCGTTTGCTCGCGTAATACACTATGAATTAAGTATTCTCTTTGTTTTCATGAACTAGCAAGCTTCTCATCGTGATTTTTGTCACTGTTAACTAGATAATTTGAGGGACACCTAGTTTGGGAGGCATCAAAATATTAGGATTCTTGATATACTCCTTAATCATCTTGAAGGTGTTCTAACAAGCGTCGTCCTAGACGCAACTTTCGTCTTTCCATAGAAGCTTCCCAAACAAATGAATGTAGTGGATGCCATACCATGTGAACGACAAACATGTTCATGTGTTCTAGAGAAAAATTGCCTTTGGGAGTTTTGTTATATTATAATTTATGAAATGGTTTTGATAATGAATGGATAAAACTAAGTTTTAATTATATATAAGTTAAATTATATATATATAATTGTTAAATCATATTATTATATTAATATATATAAAGATAACAACAAGGTGTTGTAGTATATTGTTAAGTACTCCCGCCAGTCACACTAGTGACCCGAGTTCGAATCTCACCTGGTGCAAATAATAATTGAAGTTTTATTATTTCAGGAAAGCGATCGAGCGGTCAGATTTCTGAAGAAGCACTTTCGGCTATCCATATTGAATTCCCTGTTCGGCTATTCATTATGAGAAGCGCATTCGGCTAACCGAAATTGCCACGTAAGCACTTTCGACTATTTATCTATCCATCCATGTTCGACAATAAATGAGATGCGCGTCCAGCTAACCGAAATTGCCATGTAGGCGCATCCGGATAGATTTCTGGAAAGTAGCCGAGCGGTCAGATTTCTGAAGAAGCATTTATCCCTATTTATCTGCCTATCCAAGTTTGGCTAGAAATGAATAGTGCATCTGGCTGACCGGAACAGCCAGGTATGGGCTATTATTCAAATTGTGTGTGTTGTACTATCCTATACACCACGATCTCAGGAATATTCTCTAATGTACTATCCTTGCACACATCCAACGGAAGGAGGACAAGTGTCCATTGAAGAAAATCATACCGTTGTTGTGCCTTGGATATATAAGAAGATCAAAGGAAAATAGAAACAAGACTTGATGCTCTAGGCTCTCTTGCTAAAAAAATTCTCTCTATAGATATATATTCAAGTTTTTGCCTTAGAATTTTTCTGTGAGAGATTGTTCATACCGAAAAACATTGTATCACTTTTCTTTAATTATAATCTATTTGTAAGTTGAATAGATAGTATCTATTCAACAAGTGTTGTGTGAGCTAGGAGTTCAGAAACATGTAGTGTTTAAGACCTGGTTCTAACTGGATTTGTGTATAGGTGCTATTAAAATTAAATCTTCTAGTGGAATCTATCTCGTGGTCGAGAAGAAGGGGTGACGTATGAGAGTTTACTCCGAACATCCATAAACAAACTTTGTGTCTTGTGTTATTTACATTCTGAATCTTCCAACCATTTATCTATCGCTTCAAGTCTAAACAAACAGTTCCACACTTGACTTCGTTCAAGAGTTTGTGAAGACTTGTGAAGAATATAAACATATATTATCTTCTAACAGAGATAATATCGATGTGTAAGTCGACGCAGTTAACAATACTTGGTCAACCCCGAATTATTGTTGACTCCTTTCCTAACAAGTTTCTTTATTGAGATCTCGATAGTCGACACATATTCGAATATTTCCATCCTTCTTTGCAACTAGGACTAAATTGGCGACACATTCTAGATATTCTACGACTTCAAGGAATTCTTGCGTCAAGTTGTTTCTATACTCCTTTTTAACCATTTGAATAAAGTTAAATCTCATTCTCTAGAGCTTCTATATTATTAGCTTAGCGTCCTCCTAGAATGGTATGTGGTGTTTAAAAATTTGATGATTGATTCTAGGCATGTCCTTATACAACCGAGAAAAGACGTCTCTATTCCTTTTTTAAAGTTTAATTATATCAGTTTGTTCTTGATCGTTAAAACTTTTTTCAATTATAATTAATTGAGGATCTTCTTCAATGTTAAGATTAATTTCAATTGTTTCTTTAAGGGAGAACAAATTCTCCTCCTGCTTTTATAAGTATTGTTTCATGTCATAATTTATTTATGACTCAAACATTTTGTTAGATTGTGTAATTGGAAGTTACCTTTTCATTAGTAAAAATATTGATCGAAACGTCAAATGAAATATTTTTATCTGAAATTAAGTCAGCGGGAGAATAGATCATTTTTGTTAGTTTTTCAGAAATGGTCTATTTTACGTCTATATTACTTTTAGAGGATTTTAACGTGCTCCTAATGCTAGAGATTTCCATATCAAGTAAAGATCGTCTTCATCATTGTAGCGTCATCATAGTCTGAACATTTGTGGATTAATTCTTTTTGTCGAATTGGTTAGAAATGTTGTATTTGTGCATCGTATTCAGTATCGGTTCTTGTTCTTAGTTCTCGTTCACAAAAAAGTTTGATCATTCCCTTGATTGGGTCCTTACAATCATTAGATTCCTTCCTAATCATAAAGAGAAATGAGTTTGAGTGAGAAAACAATTATAAAAGATTTCCAAATCTGGAAATTTGCGTTTCGAGGCAAGGTGGATAAAGGGTTCAAGGAACTTGAAGTAGGGAAGAGTTTCTCCATCTTTTACGAATTGCCCATTGAAATTAAGCAGGATTGTAATATAAGAGAAAATAATTTAACCTTTTATTTCCTCAATGAGCCATGTTGGCTCGTAAAAAATTCCACGAAGATTCATGATCCCTATCATCTACACTAAACATGGGATGCCTACAACACGAGGAACTAAGACAAATCCCGAAAAATAATTCATCAGGTTATTCATGGAAAGACTCGGATTAGAAAAGTAGTCGAATATTAATATTTTGTACTACGGATCGTTGCTTGGTCCATATATTGTACCTATTGTAATGTCATAGAGTTGGACTTCTTCAAAAGTAGCATGTGTTGAACTCATACCGATCATGACATATGTATTATCTTAGATCAGCTCGGTTTTCATCAAGTTATCTAGCTTAAATTCTTCAAAGTCGTCAAATTCGAAAGTGGTTATCATCCAACTATCACTATCGATCAAATTAGGCACAGTTATTATTCAATTTATCTCTTCATCTAGCTTGACAAGATTGACATTGTGTGATTGTATTGGATTGGACTTTACTTATAGAACATGTATGTTTAAGCAAGTACAAATGATTAGTGGAGTTCCATTTTGCTTGATGATATTGACACCACTCATTCGCTTCACTACTTATTACCTCTTATTACCTCTCTTACTGCTACTAGTGTTAACACTTGGATAACCTTTGTTGAAAACAATGTCTCTAAGGCCTTCGTTTTTGACATCCCGAGGTCATTGAATTTTCTGCGAGCTTCGTTTGTGGTAGTGGTTCTTTGTTGTGGAGGTGATTGAATATGTTTAGGAGGAACATATTGTCTTGTTGGGTGTCATGACCCTACGTTATTGTCTTCCTACATACTAGAAACAATGTTAACTTCTCGTTTCTTCTCTTGATGATATTTAGGGGCAGCGTCGTAGCCCTCTCCATCACTAGGAAGATCTTCTAAATAACAGTACTTGGTTCATGAAAAGAACTGTATGTATTGCACGTTCATGAATACATACAACATGTCAACTTATGCCTACTCACTAGGTAGCTCATCCAATTCCGACGCGATGTACTTCCATCTATTCGCGTAACTTTGAAATGTTTTGTAGGGTTTTGCCAAATCTAAAATGGTATCCGCAAAGTACTTAGGGAAAAGCTGAATTAGCGTGACCTCTCCAATCTTGTAGGGTATGATATTATTATTATACTCATATATGAAGGTTGAGGGGTCCTCCTTTCTAGTGTACTTGGGAGATTTGGAAATTTCACACAACATTTTTGTTACTCTAGGATTGCATCTAATTGTTGGTTCATTTAAGTTTTTTAGAATATGGCCGTCAATTTCTCTCATCTAATTCATCTCTTTTATATGATCATAAGTTTTCTATTCATCATAATCGACATATCCATCAATTGACCCAAAAAGTTTAGTCTTGAGTCGTCCCATCAACTTTGCTTTCGTCTTCGCCTCTATGACTTCAGGATCATGTTCTTTTACTGCTTCCTTTTTTATAGCTTGTTAATCCATGTTAATTGTCTATTACTTCTGACTTTGTATGAATCGTACCACTCTTTTTCTCTAACTCCTCCGTTGTTACCAGTAGTTTGATTAAGTAGGATTAAAGAATTGAAGTAAGAGGTGCCAAAAGTAGGTTAATGGGCTAGTGGTTGAGAGAATAAAGAGTGTGGTTGTTTAAGACCATAAGGGTACCATCGATTCGATTCATGAAGTTAATTATCTTCTCCTTAAGGGCCTTCAGATTGGCCTTGCGAGCCATCACCTCAGATTCAATATGTAAATTTAATTGTCTTTCGACATGGAAAAGGATTGTATGTTGCTTCGTTGTCAGACATTGCCTTAATAAAATGGCATGATACGGATCTCGTAGAGTCTTCCTGGTGAACGTTAGTTGTGCTTTCGAGGAAACGTAGTAAGTTCGAGATCTTTGAAAGAGAAAACAAGTAGTGCGCTACACGTATGCACGCTCATTTTCATTCGTAAAAGAAATAAGTATGTAAAAAGGTATATTAGAATGAGTCATTTTATTCATTTTCCTAGGAGCATGGACAAAAACCAAACTTGTACTCACAAACCATACACCCCTCATCCTCACATTAGAAAAGTCACTCAAGTATTTATAGAGAAATTACATTACAAGAGCATAAAAGAATGTCTAAACTAAGTCTTCATCTTTGTAGCCTTCATGTCTCCATGTATTTACGTTTTTCATGATCGTTTTTATGCCTTTTTTAATCGTCTGAACATTGATTTTATCATCTATTAGGTTTAGAGTCTTCTAAGTATTAAAAACACAAAAAAAACTAGTTTGGTTAGACTTTTTCTTTTTCTTTTTCTTGAATTTAAATTTCTTTTTTAAGACAGAGTATTTTTTTAACTTTTCTCTTTTTAGATTTAAACCATCTCCAACGAGCACCCATAATTAAGGATGGCAACGGGTACCCTACCCGCCGGGTAGTGAAGTACCCATCCGCGAACACGATTTTTAAATTACTACCCGACCCCGAACCCGACGGGTATCTCTATTTATATCCCCATCCCCGATTCGTCGGGTACCCGATCCCCGACGGGTACCCCATTACCCGATATTAAATATTAAAAAAATTAAATATAATATGTTACTACAAAATATAATTAACCTAAAACTATTAATAAATATTATATCATTAAACAATAGATAGAAAATCATTTACACTATATAATATAAATTCATCCATACTACATAATATAAATTCATTCATAGTACAAAAATACAAATAAACTTAAAATTGATAGAACACAATTTTTAATTAAACACAAAAACTTCAAAAATCATTAAATTAGTTTTCTCACAAAAAGCATCCTTCTTGAATACACTTCTTCAACAGTTCAATTAAAACCTACAAAATCAATAAATAAAAAATCAACATTAACAAATAAAAAAAATAGAATTAAAATTAAAGTATTTAACTAATATATTGAACTATTATTCCCTAAGTATAGTTAAACATAGTATTTAAAAAATTCTTTTATTTTTGAACTAATATATTGAACTAAATATAAGGAACTTTTAATATTCCTTAAAAAAACACTTTGACCCTTTATTTTTGTCTTATAAAAAATAAATTTATTTATTGTATTACTTTATGAAATTATATATTATTTCATAAAAAATATTTAATAATATTAATATTCTATTATAATTTAGAACCCTAGTTCTTTAGTTGTAAATTATTTATTGTTTATACAATGTTTAATGTGGTTTTTTTAATCTTAGTCAAATAACTGATAGACATATTATATATATAATGAGAGTATGTTGCATATCATATATATATATATATATATATATATATATATATATATATATATATATATATATATATATATATATATATATATATATATATATATATAATAGGAAAATGTCAAGTAATCCAGAGATTTCACATATTAAACAAAAGTTTAGAAATAATGAAAGTATTACTTACCTACTTATAGAACTTACTGAAAAAATATTAATTTTGTTGCTGTTAAAACAAACGGAAGAAGAAACTACAAAAATAAAGATTGAAGATTAAGTTAATAAATAAATATAAGATTGTAAAAGTTGAAAAACATGCATAACTTTATTAAATGAAAACATTACTTACTTGCATAGTCATGTAAATATCTCATATATAAATATCTCATATATATATATATATATATATATATATATATATATATATATATATATATATATATATATATATATATATATATATATATATAATAGGAAAATGTCAAGTAATCCAGAGATTTCACATATTAAACAAAAGTTTAGAAATAATGAAAGTATTACTTGCCTACTTGTAGAACTTACTGAAAAAATATTAATTTTGTTGCTGTTAAAACAAACGGAAGAAGAAACTACAAAAATAAAGATTGAAGATTAAGTTAATAAATAAATATAAGATTGTAAAAGTTGAAAAACATGCATAACTTTATTAAATGAAAACATTACTTACTTGCATAGTCATGTAATTTATATGATAGAGGTTGAAAAATATAATATTTTTTTGTTATTGGAGACTTTGAACAAAAACTAGAAGAATATTGAAGAGATAGAAGTTGAAGACTCTTAAGTAAGTTGAATGGAGATACTATGAGAGAGAAACGGTTATTACAAATGTGAAATAATGTTAATTGTGATGTGTGCCTAGGAAATGATGTTAAGCGTGATGTTAAGAGTAATGATAAAATAATTAATATATTTATTTAATGATATTTAGTAGTTACAACTTGTGACGTGGAATTTGATAAGTCACTTAAATTTTATTAATATATATTAATATTAATATATTCGGGTATCGGGTATCGGGTTTGGGTTTCCAACACTCCCCATCCCCGACTCCGAACCCGATTGGGTACTATTTTTCACTCCCCATCCCCGACCCTGACCCCAAACCCGATTTAAAATACCCGAACCCGATCATCGGGTACCCACGGGTATCGGTTATACGGGTACCCATTGCCA
This sequence comes from Impatiens glandulifera, assembly GCF_907164915.1. Taxonomy (NCBI): domain Eukaryota; kingdom Viridiplantae; phylum Streptophyta; class Magnoliopsida; order Ericales; family Balsaminaceae; genus Impatiens; species Impatiens glandulifera. The sequence continues at coordinate 28,007,394 of NC_061863.1, forward strand.
TCCCTACCCATAATGAGCTTTGGGTGCCTTTTTCAGCTCCAACCCTACTGCCAAAAAAAACTCAAAATAGTTTTTGTAGTCTCTCTCCTGCAGCCAAACACATATATGCATTTGGACGGTAGATCCTGCATTTTGGCCATTTTAAAAAAATAACCTTTAGGTTATATTTTTTTTTATAATTTTTTTTACATTTAAATTAATCCTTCAACTTATATTTTTTTTATTTTTAAGATAAAAAGTTAAATTGTTTTTTAAATATATAATCAAATCATTAAATTTATTATATTTGAAATTTAATCTAATTTATTTTATATTTTATAATTTAGTTTATATTTTTAACTTATATTTTATAATTTTAATTTTATAAATTATCTTATAATATGTTAACAATGTTTGTTTTAATATAATATGTTTGTTTATTTAAATGTATTAGAATTATTTTGTTGTTTATGAATTATTGATATATAATTAATTTAATTTTAATTTTATTAAATGAAATAGAAAAGATTGGGGTTAAATATGTAAAGTTGATAAATATATAAATAATATTAATAAGGTTAAAAAATTAGTGTAAGAAAGAAATATTCTTAGAATATTCTTTTGGGTTTGAGAATGAGTTTTTAGGTTGGAGATGAATTACTGGTTGTTTAATGTAATGTTTACTGCATTGGGTTTGAGAATGAGTTTATAGGTTGGAGATAGTCTTAGTCTTTTTTTCACCTTTCTCTTTCCCAGAATTTCTCTCTAGACTTTTCTCTTTCTAGATTTTTTTTCAAATTTTTATTATTTTATTTTGCCAAATTATATAAAACCGTGAAAATTGTTGGCGGAACTTTCTGGAATAAAATTTCTTACATTTTTTTTTATCATCTCATTACCATTATAGGTTTGCAAAACTGATGCGTATTTTATATACTCGATAGGATTAAGAGAACAAAAATAAAAATACTTTTCAAAATTTGCTGAAATGACTCTTTGAAAAGGTTCAAAAGTCAATTTTCAAAAATACTCAAAATTCAAATGATTCAACACCTTCATATAAAATGGTTTAGAAAATCATAAATTTTGAGTATCAAATTACTTATATATACGGTCGGTAAGTTTATTTGTCGGTTTTTAATATCTAAACCGCTAACCTACAAAAAATTATAAACCGATCAAAATTCGGTTTGATCGATTTATAATTATTTTATTCATTTATTTTACGTTCGGTTCGGTGTTTTCGGTTTTTCTTAAACCCCTATTCAAGACCATAATGCTCAATATTGATCAAATGCGTATTATACAATTCGATGTATATTGACAAGACGTCGAAATTGAGGAGCTACATGTCCTTAGGTGAGATGGAAGAATTCAATTAGATTTTGTTATTGAAAATTAAAATTTAGTATTCCCAAGCACCTATCTATCTAAAAAATGCATGCATGTAATCAAGATGACACATAATCAAATAAGAGATCAACTCTTTTCCTTAGTGAGGGTTTGTCGGACGAGACGATTGATCACGATGATGAATGTTTATAGCAACATTCTCCCATGGCTCGGAAGGGGGAGAATTGTTGGTATTCCTTGCCATTGCGGGCAGGTTTTAAATTCTGGGTAAACGGGTCAGGGTTTTCTCTTATGAAAACGGGTTAGAGTATAAATACTTTTTTTGGGTATTTTTCTCATAACAGAGCAAATAGAGAGAGAGAGTGAATTACAGATCAAGGGTTTTCTGGTTTCCTTCTTCTTCTTGTTCTTTGGTTGATCCAAAGTGAGAGATTGTGGGAGCTTTTGATTGTGGAGTAATCCAATCATTCCTAGTGTAATCACTTCTTTCATTTGAGAGCAGGGCATGTAAGTTTCTACTATTGACATTTGTTTAATTTAGTGAAACTTATCCCTCACGTGGATGTAGGTCGATTTTGACCGAACCACGTATATTGTGTTGTCGTTTATTGCTTTGTGCTATTTCAGTTCTTGGTAATCTGTTTATCGTCATAGACGATTTGGAAATCTGATTTGCTACAGGTTTTGATTTTTAAGAAGATCCATAGTTTTGCTATTGCAAAACCCAACAGTGGTATCAGAGCAGTATTAATTGGTTATCTGTTTTAACATTGGAGCATAGTGCTTTGCTGGTTATTTGGCGAAATTCATAGAAGAGATCAATTGGTTTCTTTGCTGGTGTTTTTGTCAGTTCTTAAGGCAGTAATAATGGGGAAATCTAGACCTGATATGGTGAGCCTGAATGGTACAAACTACAGGCAATGGAAACTGATGATCAGTGATCTGTTAGTTTCAGATGATTTGAATGAAGCAATTGAAAATGAGGGTGTTAGACCTGAGACTACAAAAGAGGCTTATTGGAAAAAGATAGATAGAAAGGCCTGCAGCTTTATTCGTTCCTAGGTTGGTGTAAATGTTGTGCACCATGTTGAGAATGAGACTACATCGTATGGTGTGTGAAGCAAACTTGAAGCTCTCTATGCTTGGAGGTCAGCAGGGAATAAAGCAGCACTGGTACGAAGACTGGTGAATCTAATGTACATTGATAATAAATCAATTGCTGAGCACTTGAATGAATTTCAAAATATTTTGAATCAGCTGAGTAGTATGAAGATAAACTTTGATGATGAGGTGCAAGCACTTTTAGTCCTTGGATCTTTGCCTGCAAGTTGGGAGACACTTATTATCACTCTCAGCAACTCAGCACCAATTGGTAAAGTCAACATGGCATTTGTCACCAGTTCCTTACTTGATGAGGAGAATCGAAAGGGGGATAAACCCTCTAAGTCTGATATGTTGGTGGCTGATAGAGGAAGATCAAAAGATAATAGAAGTGGTTCGAGCAAGGGAAAGTCTAGAAGCATGTCTAGAGCTCCAAAGAAGAATGGTGCTTGCCATTACTGTGGAAAAATGGGTCACTGGAAAAATGAGTGCTGGAAATTTAAAAATGATAAAGCGAAGGGTACAGTGAAGCCCAGAGAAAAGAAAGAACAGAGTGCAGATACATCTGCTTATGCTTCAGATGGTGAACTGACATATGCTTCTAAGTGTCAAGACTCCTGTCTTAGCACATCTTCAAATGAAACAACATGGATTTTTGACACAGGTGCCTCTTTCCATATAACTCCACACAAAGGTTACTTCCAGTCCTACAAAGCTGGTGATTATGGTGAGGTTCGCATGGGTAACAGTGGTGTGTCCAAGATAGTTGGTCTGGGTAATGTTAGAATTGAGACAAACATGGGTTGCTTCCTAACATTGAGAGATGTAAGACATGTTCCTGATTTGAGAATGAATTTGATTTCAGCAGGTAAGATCGATGATGGAGGCTACCATAATGTTTTCAGTGGTGGAGCATGGAAGTTAAGCAATGGTTCATTGGTTATTGCACGAGGTAAGAAATGTTGTTCCTTATACAAGACAAATTTGAAAATTATCTATGATGCGGCATATTCTGTTTTAATAGAGTCATCCTCTGAGTTGTGGCACAAGAGATTAGGTCACATTAGTGAAAAGGGGCTGAATGTTTTGATCAAGAGGAATGAGTTGCTGAATCTCAAGGATGCTCATCTTGAAAATTGTGAGCATTGCTTGAAGGGTAAGTAGAACAGAGTCTCCTTCAGTAAGTCAAAAGTTGAACTGAAAAAGAATGTCCTTGAATTGGTCCATACATATGTTTGTGGTCCTATGAAGATTAAATTCGTAGGCGGTGCTTCCTATTTTGTAACCTTCATAGACGATGCATCTAGGAAGGTTTGGGCTTATGCTATAAAGTCCAAGGATGAGGTTGCAGCAAGGTTTGAGGTCTTTCACAAGCTGGTTGAAAGAGAGACAGGAAGAAAACTGATGAGGGTGCGGTCAGATAATGGGGGAGAGTACATAGGCTCATTTGATGATTATTGCAAAGAGCAGGGTATTCGACATGAACAGACTGTGCCCAAGACTCCACAACAAAATGGTGTGGCAGAGAGGATGAAAAGAACAATGTTGGAACGGATGAGGAGTATGCTCTCCCATGTCAGGTTGGCTAATCATTTCTGGGCTGAAGCCATGAGCACTACAGTGTATGTGATCAACCGTTCTCCCTCCAAGCCATTGAATAATAAGTGTGCAGAAAGCGTCTGGTCAGGTAAAGATGTTAATTATGACTATTTACGTGTTTTTGGCTGCAGACCTTTTGTGCATGTTCCAAAAGATGAGAGGTCTAAGCTAGATGCAAAAACCAGACAATGCATATTTTTGGGGTATGGTGATGAAAAGTAGGGATACAGGTGTTATGACCCAGTTGATAAGAAGGTTTTGAGAAGCCGGGATGTGGTATTCCTTGAAGATCGGACTATTGAGAATTTTGAAGATGGTGAAAAGCTTGATGCATATATATGTGAACTTTCTGGTCTTGAGTTGTCTCATGATGTTGAGGAGACAAGGCCACATGTAGCTTCAGACTCAGATAGTGATGATGATGTTCCTCAAGGTCAAGATGTAGGCCATGGAAATGATACTAATACTGAAACTGATCTTGGTGATAATGTTGAGGTTGATTTTGAAGTTCAATAAGAAGATGGAAATCAACAGAATCAACAAACAGAGGTACTTCGAAGGTCTACTAGGGAGAAAAGATCAAGTTCTAAGTATCCTGCTACAGAGTATGTTCTTCTAACTGATTGTGGGGAGCCTATATGCTATAAGGAGGCTCTTGAGGATGCTCATAAGAAAGAATGGCTAGCTGCCATGGATGAAGAGATGTAGTCATTGCTGAAAAATGACACATATGATCTAGTTGAAAGACCAGAGAACAAAAAGGTATTACAAAATAAATGGGTGTACAAGATCAAGCAAGGAGGTGATGATAGCAAGACAAGATACAAGGCTAGGCTGGTTGTCAAAGGTTTTGGACAGAGGCATGGAATCGAATATGATGAGATTTTCTCACCGGTAGTGAAGATGACTTCTATCCGGGTGGTGTTAAGTCTAGCTGCTTGTATGGATCTTGAGGTTGAACAACTTGATGTCAAGACTGCATTTCTCCATGGTGATTTGGATGAAGATGTTTATATGGAGCAACCTGAAGGTTATAATAAGAAAGGTGAGGAAAGCAAGGTGTGCAAATTTGTCCAAAGTCTGTACGGTTTGAAGCAAGCACCAAGGCAGTGGTATCTTAAGTTTGAGTCGTTCATGACCATCCATGGGTACATGAAGACGTCTACAGATCATTGTGTCTTTGTGCAAAAGTTTTCTTCTAATGATTTTATTATACTTCTCATATATGTTGATGACATGCTGATTGTTGGGAGAGACAAGCTCAAGATTGGCAAGTTGAAAAAGGATTTGGCTAAGTCTTTTGAGATGAAAGACTTGGGTCATGCAAGACAAATTCTTGGAATGCAGGTCATTCGTGATCGGGTGAAAAAAGGCTATGGTTATCTCAAGAGAGAGATATTGAGAAGATTCTAAAACGATTCTATATGGACAAGGCAAAGCCAGTTGCTTGTCCATTGGCTACACGCTTGAAAATAAACAAGACAATGTCTCCCAATGATGAAGAGGAAGACAAGAAATGTGCAGTGTTCCATATGCTTCAGCAATAGGCAGTCTGATGTATGTAATGGTCTGTACAAGACCAGATATAGCTCATGCGGTTGGAGTACTTAGTCGTTTTCTTTCAAATCCTGGTAAGACACACTGGGAAGCGGTTAAGTGGCTAATGAGATATCTTCGAGGGACCTCCAAATACGCTTTGTGTTATGGTACTAGAAAGTCACATGTTGAAGGGTTTTCTGATTCAGATATGAGTGGTGATATTGACACAATGAGATCAACTTCAGGGTATTTGTTTACTTTGGAGGAGGAGTTGTATCATGGCAGTCGCGTCTACAGAAATGTGTTGCTTTGTCTACTACAGAAGCTGAATATATTGTCATTACTGAATGTTGTAAAGAAATGAGATGGATGAAAGAATTGTTATAAGAAATTGGCATTGCACAAGACATGTTTGTGGTGTTTAGTGACTCACAGAGTGCTATACATGTGAGCAAGAATCCAAGTTTCCATTCACGTTCAAAACACATCCAAAGAAGGTACCATTGGATCCGTGAAGTGCTCGAGAAGGAGTTATACTTGGAGAAAGTGCACACAGATGAGAACGGGTCAGATATGATGACAAAGGGCTTGCAAAGAGGAAAGCATGAGATATGTTGTGCCAAAGCCGGAATGGTTCTGGCAGAAACGTCACGATGATGAATGTTTATAGCAACATTCTCCCATGGCTCGGAAGGGGGAGAATTGTTGGTGTTCCTTGCCATTGCGGGCGGGTTTTAAATTCCGGGTAAACGGGTCAGGATTTTCTCTTATGAAAATGGGTTAGAGTATAAATACTTTTTTTGGGTATTTTTCTCATAACAGAGCAAATAGAGAGAGAGTGAATTACAGATCTAGGGTTTTCTGATTTCCTTCTTCCTCTTGTTCTTTGGCTGATCCAGAGTGAGAGATTGGGGGAGCTTTTGATTGTGGAGTAGTCCAATCATTCCTAGTGTAATCACTTCTTTCATTTGAGAGCAGGGCATGTAAGTTTCTACTATTGACATTTGTTTGATTTAGTAAAACTTATCCCTCCCGTGGACGTAGGTCGATTTTGACCGAACCACGTATATTGTGTTGTCGTTTATTGCTTTGTGCTATTTCAGTTCTTGGTAATCTGTTTATCGTCATAGACGATTTGGAATCTGATTTGCTACAGGTTTTGATTTCTAAAAAGATCCATAGTTTTGCTGTTGCAAAGCTCAACAGATGATACATAATCAAATAAGAGATCAACTCTTTTCCTTAGTGAGGGTTTGTCGGACGAGACGATTGATCAACTTAAGCTTTTCAACAAGTTCAATGCTTGACTAAGAGATATTCCCAAGTTGTTGAACATTCTCGAAAATCTTGGGCAACCATTCTTATTTTTTACCTCTCTTCTGTTTTATTTTCCTTACTTCCATGCTTTAGGAATTAGATACTTTGTTGAATGCATTCTCATGAAAGGAAAATCCCCGTATTTCTAGAAAAACATCTATATTACATCATATAATCAATATATTCCAGAAGAAGCAATATTAGTAATAGTTAGAGGAGTTTAATAAGAATTATTTATAGACTTCAAGATCATGATAATCTGATTCTCTTCATTATGAACCTCAACCAACACCGAGTCCACGTGTCTCAAACAGTCCAAGAATACTTAGAACTCTTTGTCCACTCATGTCTTTGAAATAAAGAGAGTTGACATATATTCGGTTGTGGTCTATCAAAGTGAGAGTTTCATGTTATTCCCCAAGTTGCAAGACCATGTTTTTATATTTCCCGATGAGTTAATTAATTAAAACTCGTTTGGTCTTTAACTATTGCTACACTAATTAAGTGATAGCTAAAAGTATGAGGTGTCACAAACAAGGATAGTAATAATACAAAGAATCAGTAATGTGAGTAATAAATATGCATGTAGATGTAAACCCGAGTATGAGGAAGGATAAGTTGGAATTTTGCACCGTGACAATTTCAAAAGAAATTGTTTTCATCTTCATCTCGTATCCAAGCTACTTCGGGATGTTATCGTAGAACTTTTTCAAAAGTTTTTGTTTAGACTATAATGTCACATTCAACAGAGTGTATTACCACTCAGTTACCTAATTAACATTTTATGCATGCTTGTATATCCACAGAGCATCGCACCATTGTTATATGGTTATGTTTTCTAGTTGAAGAGGGTAACAACAAAGAAACATTGAGTTCGGTTGAATGTTAAGACCATAAAGTGAAAGATAAATTTTCATGAATGAATTTTCATGTATCATAATCTAAGAAGGCCCTGGAATCTTGTTTATGGTTATCAGCTGCGCATGGGTTTTTGGGTATTAATGGGAATGATTTGTAAGTTTTCACAAAGAGTCATGAATCATGATCTATGCGTCTATTGAGGAGGGATATGAGTAATTTCACAAAGAGTCGTAAATTTTGAGCTAAGTGGAGCTCGTGTGTCCATCGAGGTGAAAGAATTCATGAAGAGTCGTGAATTTTGAGATGAGTGGCACTCGTGTATCTGTTGAAGAATATAGAAGAAAAATTTATAAAGAGTCAAAAATTCTAAGATGAGTGAAGCCCTCCATCAAAAAAAAATAAAATGAATATCACGAAGAGTCATGAATTTTGAGCTAGGTGGAGTT